>NC_081314.1:5320000-5630625 GCF_026419965.1 Kogia breviceps
AAAAAACTTTTTAAAATTCACATCCAAACTCAAATATTCCTGGATTTTTCCCCCCGTAAATAATTAGAATTGCATTTCATTGTGCCAGTTTCCTCTTTTGGCAAATGTAGATAATAAGAGATAATAATAACCTCTAGAGGGTTGTTATGAGAATTATAAATGTAAAGGCCTTGTTTCATGAGCGCCTGGCACTTGCTAATTCCTCAATAAATATTACTGCTTTTATTATTAATACTGTTGTTATTGTTCCTCTTAGTCAAAAGGCTGTTCCTGTCCACTATGTTTTGGGGAGCTGTTTCATGGAAGAAGCTCTGAAGTGTTAATTTAATTGCACTATTTCTATATAAGATAAGACAGTTGTGCCTTAAGTTAGTTTCAGTCTCTTTGTTACCATGGTAATGAGATTTGGGGGAGAAATTCCATAAGAAGTTTCTAATTCCAAATTAAACTTTTTAAACTTGAAAACAAACTTTCTGTGTTTGTAAAACTTAGTCACTTAACACACTGTGTTTTGGATTCTTTGTTTATAAAATAACATTTCTTTTTAATAAAATACAAACATGTCTTAATGAAAAGTATCATATAAATGTAAATCAGGGACTTCCCTGGTGGTCCAGTGGTTAACAATCTGCCTTCCAATGCAGGGGACAGACGAGGGTTTGATCCCTGGTCGAGGAACTAAGATCCCACATGCTGCGGGGCAAATAAGGCCACGTGCTGCAACTACAGAGCCCACACGCCCCAGTGAAAGATCCTGTGTGCTGCAGCTAAGACCCAGCACAGCCGAAGAAAAAAAAAAAAAAGTAAATCACATTGCTTCTAAATACCAATGGTTTGATTAAACTATAAAAGGGAAAGTTTTTTTATCTTTTTAGCAACATGGGTGGCTTAATCTCTCTAGCATAAATGTATTTGCAATATGCAATCATACACAGAACAAATGGTACAATACAATAAGACTTAAAATCATGACTTAAGAAGATATAATTTAGCACGACAGAGTACATTCTGAAACAGTACTTTGATTACAACTAATCATATATAATTCTACCCTAATAAAGAGAATAATTTTAAGCTACGTGATTATTTCTTACATCCATTACTTACCCTTTTTCAT
The DNA here is from genome assembly GCF_026419965.1 of Kogia breviceps. Taxonomy (NCBI): domain Eukaryota; kingdom Metazoa; phylum Chordata; class Mammalia; order Artiodactyla; family Physeteridae; genus Kogia; species Kogia breviceps. Next base: position 5,321,118 of record NC_081314.1, read on the forward strand.
ATGTGAATTCATCTTTCAGGGAATTAGCTGATGATTCGCCAATAAAGACAGATGGAATGTCAATTTTCTTTAGTACCTCAACTGTATAAAACAATAATAAAATTATTCTTCAAAGCCCATACTTAGTGTAAAATCAACTTAACCTTCTTCATAATAACAGCAAATACAACTGGAAATAATTACAATCAACTTGAATTGTCTATTAGTTGATTTTCCAGATTGCATATTTATACCACCATCAAAATGGCTGAGAAACATTATTACATTTACAATAACAAAAGCTAACATTTTGCATATAACATTACCGCACTACCTCAATAGTCCTGAGATTGAAATATAATTCTTATTTTGATTATTTCCATTTGATTTATTTGATTTATTCCTCTACAAACATAATTAACTATTAGAAGACGAAGAAATGTAAAGTGTTTTTTTCCACTCATAACTTAATTCCTAAATGAAAAAGTGAAAAAAGCTTTTTTTTACATACCCATTCCCACAAAAGGTGTAAGCCAAAGAATGTAAGAAAAGACCTCTTTACAACAGTCTGAAAAATGACACCACACATCTAAGGCTTTACAGAGTGAAGGGCTGACAGTTCAGAAAGGGCACAGGATAGGGAAGCTGGGTAAATTTCTACTTCCTCCTAAACCTGGAGTTCATGATAAAGCATTGTGTTTTGATTCGTGTCTTACGAAAGTTTACTTTTATATCTATGTTAAAAAACCAAAATCAAATACCAACAAAAAAAGAACTTTGCAAAAATTACCCAGTACTCAAGATGAGAAATTTAAAAAATCATCTTACTCTTCCTATAGAAAAAGCAGCCATATTTTTAACTGTGAGTTATTTTAACAGATTTGGCTTCAGAGGAAGTCCATTTGTTTTCTTTTGTTACATTTTTCACAACTTTGTTCTACATTTCTTTTAAAAATGTATACTTGTTATTTATGTAAAAGAGGGGGGTGGATGGATACAAGTCAAGAAGAACAGAACACAGCCATAATCCTTCCCACCCAAAGACAAGGCTTTCATTTGAAGCAATATAAACAGTTATTTAAGTTTCGACAAATGCATACAATTATGTGAGCACCACCACAATGGATATAAAACATGTTTTATCATCCCTCCAAATTCCCTCATGCCCCTTTACAGTCAAGTCAACCCTCACCACAACCTCAGCAACCGCTGATGTATTTTTCTTTAATTCTTACAAAGACAAGTTGTAAAGTTTTAAAATCTTGGTATCCTTAAGTAGAGTACTTTTTTTTTTTCGTTTTCAGATTGTTTGGATATATGCAAATAAAATCATTCATTCTGTACGTTCTCTCTCTTTCTGTCTCTCTCTCTCACACAGACACATACACACATGGCCATATCATATAAACCCTAAGAGGGGAGGAAACAAAATGGTTAGCAGAGGAACACTTAATCACTATCTTTATATTACTAAGATCAATAAATATTTAAATTTTTGTATTAATGGGATCATATAATAATGGGAAAAAGTATAGGCTTTTTCCACTCAATGGTATACCTCCGATATCCTGTCATGTCAATAAAATAAATATCTACCTCATAATTTTTAATGGCTACAGAGGTACTGTTATATAACCATATATATTTTAGGGAGATATTTTCTGTCATGCTAAGAGATCTTTCTCTTTCACATAACAGTTTAAATTTTAATTTATTTGACAATTAAAACTTGGAATTGTATGCCCTTTGTAAAATGCTTTACTCTTTCATGAAGATACTATGATAAACTCGAGGAGGAATTTTTGGCTTGTAACTACTGGCTTAGAATGATTGGAAACAACATAACTTCCCTGAGTTATGACATCTAATGAGATGTTAAAAGCTCCTCACTTCAGTCAGAAGATTAAGAGGGAGAAATGACGTACACAAATACAAACAGCCATCCTGGAGACTTTGCAACATCATTTATCTACTGAAAACAAAACCAAATGTTTTAGTTCACAAAATACTTTAAAAACACGAAATCTTAATTCTGATCCACAAAACAACTCTGTGAAGTATACGTGCCAAGTAGTATTATCGTATCACAGACAGATTATAATTTAAGCAGCCAGCCCCAACCTCTCCAGACGCATATGTCCAACTGCCTGTTCAGTTTCTCCATCTGACTGCCTGGCAGATGTTTCAACCCTAATGTTTCTCAAACGGAATCCTCAATATCTCTTTTCCATTAATCCGTTCTCCTTCTACTCTTTCTCATCTCCGTAACTAACTATTCACCTAGTTTCTCAAGTTAAACATCCTGGAGTTCTCCTTGTCTCCTCCCCTTCTTTTATTCCTTATATCAAACCCTATCAACCTCAAAGTGTATCCATCATTCGATCACTTCCCATCACAGGCACTGCCAACACTCTAAACTGCCATCACCTCTTGCCTGGCTCCTGCACCGATGTTCTAACTGGTCTCTCAGTTGGCACTCTTGCCCATCTCTCACCTTCAGTCTATTCTCCAAAGAACAACCAAAGTGATCCTTTAAAATCCGTCAGATCACCTCACACCTCTGCTTAAAACCCATGGAAAACAAATCCCAAAGTCCTACAAGACCCGGCATGATCTAGCCCCTGGCTCCCTCTCCAACTTCATCCCCTGCAACTCTCTCTGTCCCTTGTTCACTCTACTCCAACCACTGTGATTTTTCTGCCACACCTTGAAAACACCAAGTATGCTTTATCTTTGAGCATTTGCATTTGCCTGCTGTTCCCTTTCCTCGGAATATCCTCCTCCAGAAATCTGCATGGCTCAGCCTCTCACTTTAGACCTATGCTCAAATGTCAAAGCCTCACAGCAACCTTCTCCGATCACCCTATCTAAAATAGCCATCCTCCTCTCATCCCTGACACTACGTATCCCTTTAACCTGGCATGGTTTTTTCTTCATAGCACTTACCACTACTTGACATATACCATACCTCTTTGATTATGTGTTCATTTCCTCTCTTCCACCCTAGAATGCAATAGCAACAATAATAATAACTGCAGCAATAATAATAGCAGCTAAATAACCATTAAATAATTACTAAGAACCAGGCAGTCTTCTAGATGTTTTTTTTGGTTTTTTTTGTTTTTTTTTTTTTTTTTGCGGTATGCGGGCCTCTCACTGTTGTGGCCTCTCCCGTCGCAGAGCACAGGCTCCGGACGCGCAGGCGCAGCGGCCACGGCTCACGGGCCCAGCCGCTGCACGGCATGTGGGATCTTCCCGGACCGGGGCACGAACCCGTGTCCCCTGCATCGGCAGGCGGATTCTCAACCACTGCGCCACCAGGGAAGCCCCTTCTAGATGTTTTATATATGTCATAAGCAACAAACCTGTGAGTTGAGTATTATTATCATCCCCGTTTAACATAACAGAAAAGTGAGGCATAGAGATGTTAGGTAATGTTCCCAAGGTCACATAGCTGGTAAGCGGTGGAGCTGGGATTCAAACCTTGTAAGGCAATACTCAGAAACCATACTCCTTAACTACTGCATTCTGCCACCGCAATGAAAAGTATGAGCAAAGCCTTAAAACTGTGTCATTTCCTGCTGGAGTCATGACGCCTAAAAGAGTGCTTGATGCCGAGCAGGCTGTCAGAAAGTATTTGTTGAAGGCAGAAAGCAAGGAAAAAAGGAGAAGAAACAAACCCATGCTGGTAACTTGCCCTATTTATACAGCTGGAAATTTGCCCAGCCTAGACCCAAACTTGAGGCCCAGACTCCTAACGCAGGCTCTTTCCACTCTGCTATGGCAGAGATTTTCTCATATACCTTCTTTCATATGATCTTCACAGCCCTGTCAGGTCAAATAAAAATTAAAATTATTCACACTTTTACAGACGAAAATAAAGGGCCTGGAAAGGCTAGTAACTTTTCCAGCAGCACAGGTCGGTTCGTACATCAACTAACTTGGAATAAACCCACACTTCCTGGTCTCGAGGTGCGTATTCTTCCCTCACCGCACTCTGCTGCCTCCTGAAGATGACAGATGTGACTGACTCACTGAGCTAATCCATCCTAAGTCCTCGCCGAAATAAGAAACAGATACATTCCTGTGTGAAATGTTGGCAAGAGGCCGTTAAAACTTCCCCTTGTGTCCAGATATGAGAACCTCTGCTCTTAGGAGAACACATGTGGCTATGATCTCAGCCTAAAAAAGAGCGATAGATACATGCTTCTTTCAATAAACCTGTGCTTTCCTTTCCTCCACCAAGTAACAGCAAGGATGAAAATGGTAAAGATCTTTACAACATGTTGGATATATGAAATGTTCAAACACATACACACTAAAGACAGAGCAAAATGTCATGGAAAGTAATCCAAGCAATGAAGTCAAGAACCAAAATTCTGAACAATCTTTGAAATATAATAACTCAGTTGGAACATTTCCATAGCAACAACAGGATTATACGGTTATGTGCTACTTCTAATATTTAGCACACTTTCCTTAGGAACTGATATGATAATCACAAAAAGGTTTTAGTACAAAGACAAAACAGGTGTTAAGGGGAACTGACACTTTCATCTTGCAAATTTTTTATTAAAAGTGTGTCAAAAGAGTAAAGAGTTTACAAATACTAATCATTTTATTCAACCCAGAACCCTTGAGAAGGTCTTGAGGGTTGCTAAAACCTAGGCCCAGGCCTTCTGCAAAACACACAAAGAGTAGGTAACGTGCTCAAAATTATACATTCAAAACAAGTAGGAGCTCACATTTGAATTCAGGCCTATTTTCAGAGTGTGTACACTTTCCGTTTTGCCAGTAATGTATACAGGTCACAAAAGTGACTAGCCTGGGAGGTGCTGTGCAGGATAATAATTTTTTTTTATGGGAGGTGATTAAAGGAAGAGAAGACAACGGTGTCAAATCTGTAGTAACAGTACTGGTTTATTTGATAAGTAAAATCCCTTCATCAATTCCTCTAATTCCTAAACAGTGGTTATCAAACCTTTGGTGAAATGCTAGAACCTCTTAAGGGTACTTCATGCATTCTACAGTTATGATTTAATCAGCTAGAAGATTAAAATAATAATTTAAAATATAAAGAAATTAACTAATGGAACTTATCGCTAAGTTTTACTTTTTATATATTGTAATTTTGCCCCAGATTATATTAGGGGTAAGAAGGAAAAGAGTTCAACTCAACAACAACAAAAAATACTGTCTCATGTTATAAAAAGATTTTTTTGGTCAAGGAATCCAAAATATTTCCTACTGAGGATGCAGTTATTTAAAGTCCTAAATACATTCCAATGGAGTGTATCAGTCCATAGCTTTAGGTCTGCTCTTTGCTGCAAACTCTTTCTTGCATATATGACTCAATTCAACCTAATAACAAAAGGCATTATTGTTATATACTAAAAGGAAAACAAAAACAAAATATTTAATCCTGAATGTTGACAGTGTATTTACTTAGTGTATTCTGGGTTCTGAACCCAATTGCCAATGTGTGGGGGGATCTTCCCACACCACCAAACAACTCAATTCTGACACTGTCTACCTGGAGATACAGCATCAGATTCCACAGGGTTAAGGGTTCGGTCTCACAAGAATCCCCATCCCCCACCTCAGACACCAGCCACAAGTCCAAGCTGTTACCTGTGCTTCTGACCCACCCACCAGCTATGGACTGGAGGTTCCAACAACCCTTACTCCATGGGTTCAATTAATTTGCGAGAACAGCTCACAGAACTCAAAGAAACATTTTATTTACTAGATTACCAGCTTGTTATAAAAGGATATAATTCTGGAACAACCAGATGAAAGAGATGTATAGGGCAAGGTATATGGGAAGGAGTGCAGAGGTTCCATGGTCTCTCCAGCAGTGAAACTTTCCTAGCATCTTCACGCTTCCACCAACCCCAAAGCTCTCTGAACCTGTCCTTTCAGGTTTTTACAGAGGCTTCATTACATAGGCATGACTGATTAAACCACTGGCCACTGAGGTCAGGGGCTGTGACAGAAAGTTCCAACCTTCTAATCACCTGGTTAGTTCTCCTAGCAACCAGCCCCATCCTTTGGTGGAGTCCAAAAGTAGTCTCATTAACATAAAAAAGACACCTTTTAACACTCTCACTAAATTAAGTGAAAGGATACACCTTAAAAATCAGTCTGATTAAAGCCAGTTATTTCATTAAAATTGGCTCATTTTCCCTATGAGCTAATATTTAGTAAAGAATAAGGAAGGACATTCCCATTTTGAATGGAAAGCTATAGGCATGCCAATATATGTTCAGGGACTAATAATAACCAACTGGCATAGGAGAGCACAGGTATATGGCTTTGACATTCCATAAGCATACAGTAGCTACTTAGTATTTCTACATACCCTAAAATTTAACGTTGTGAATCTCTAAATAAATCACAAAAATTCTCCTATGGCATCCTTAACTCAATATGCTTTTCTTTATTTAAAGCTTTGGCTTTCCTTTGGTTTTTTACCAAAATATGAATACATCCTCTAAAATAAAACACATAGCTTAAAAAAACAACAGCAACAACGACAAACTGTTCAGGAAGGAACAAGGCAATTCCACTTATATTGTGAACAAAATTATCCCAAGAGGTTTATAAATTGGAAATTATCTTTCCGATGGAGAAGAAATTTTGCTTTTTAAACAGAAAATAAAAGAAAAGAAATTCTGGTTTTAGTTTCGAATGATTGGTCAAACAGGAGAGAAGAAAAGTGATACCTGTACTTACTGTCGTTGGATCCCATGCTAATGAGGTCATCAGAATCAACATTGTGAACTATGGCTGCTTTGTATCCTGCTCTCTGTGCATTTAAAACCTGTAGGTCAGAAAACAGTCAAGATATGAGGAAGAAAGTGCTTTGTCATAAGGCCCCTCAACTTCAGCAAACATAAATCAACGAGCTCATAACATAGAACTAGAACTAGATTATGTATATATACAAGAACAGATCTCAACTGTGTTCTTGAAACATAATGTGTTTTATAACTGATTATCAAGGACTTCTTTAGATATCTTCTTGATTTCACTCATGGTACTAAATGAAATGAGAGGCAAATAAAGGACAGAGATACAAGCTACCAAACCAAAAGGATCCAAAGCAATAAACCTGTCTGGCTCTAAAGAGGTGGAGACTTGTGATCAGGCTCTTGAGAGTCATCAGCCCTTGAGAAGTCAAATCTACCTCTGCTACTTATGAGTGCATTAAACTTGGGCAAATTCTTTTTCTTCTTTAATCCTCAGCTTCCCCAATCTGCTACTTATGAGTGCATTAAACTTGGGCAAATTCTTTTTCTTCTTTAATCCTCAGCTTCCCCAACTTTAAAATGAGAACAGCAACAGTATTTTTCACATATGTAAAATAATTTTTTAAATGCTTAATACCATGCCTGATACATAGAAATGAATCACATAAAAGCTATTCTTATTATTAGCTTGATCATCAACGATTTTCTTTAAAAATCCTTTCTAAAGCTTTGAAAAAATTAAAAATAACTCCAGCCTGAAGTTGCTTACTTTGGTTCTACTAACTATATAATCTTTCCTAAAACTAATCTCCAAAATAGTAAGCTTCGCACCATAAGAATATGGCTAGATGTGTGGAAAATTTTCTTACATGAAAGAGCTGAAAAGTATCCACACATGTTACCACACCTCACTTTTAAAATAACAATCTGTTTTAAATAAAAATAAACCCAGTATGCTAACACATATATATGGAATCTAAGAAAAAAAAAAAAAGGTCATGAAGAACCTAGGGGTAAGACGGGAATAAAGACACAGACCTACTAGAGAATGGACTTGAGGATATGGGGAGGGGGAAGGGTAAGCCGTGACAAAGTGAGAGAGTGGCATGGACATACATACACTACCAAACGTTAAACAGATAGCTAGTGGGAAGCAGCCGCATAGCACAGGGAGATCAGCTCAGTGGTTTGTGACCACTAGAGGGATGGGATAGGGAGGGTGGGAGGGAGGGAGACGCAGGAGGGAAGAGATATGGGAACATGTGTATATGTATACCTGCTTCACTTTGTTATAAAGCAGAAACTAACGCACCATTGTAAACCAATTATACTCCAATAAAGATGTTAAAAAAAAAAAAAAAAGAACCCAGACCTAACTCCTTTGGACTGTTTGGTAAAAATGAAGGATCAGATCATTATTTGCATACTGGTTAAATAAAATGAAAATTGGGTATGCATATATATATATATATATATATATATATATATATATATAAAATAGTTTTGAATACTTGAAATATTTTGAATACTCTGAAAACTATATACATATAATTCTGGATACTTAATATGGTAAGAAACTCTTGAAACTCTGTTTTAGTTATCAGCATAATAATGATTCAAAATTCTACCATAATTCAATAAAGACAAGACCTGAGTCAAGCTCCAAAGAGTAAAGGAAAGCCCAAAAAGTCGAGTTTCTGAGAGTAAAAGGAATGCCCAAGTGTTCAGCAGACTGGATTTGAATGCTAAGTAAGAAAAATGAGGCTCATGTATTCAACCCCAATCAGGTAAGAGTAAAATTCTCTTCTACATTACCAATGACTTCTCTACAACTACCTCACAAATGAAAGCTGGAATTCTGAAAGAGACAATAATGTTCATTAATCAGGATATTTTTATCCTGTCACCAAAAAACCCTTGAATCTGCAGTGCCTCAAAGAATTAATATTTTGTTCATCTTTATAGTCTCTACAGAACCTATGAAATAATATCTTGACAGAACAGGCACTCATTACATATTACTAGAATGAGAAAATGTATAAAATATGTGCTTAAATTAATAGCTCATATTATAACATTACAAACACAAGAGAGAGAATAAGGCAGTTTTTTTTTCTTTAATGAATTAAAATAGCATAAATAGTTCACCAACATAGGACCTACTGCTCTAATGTTGAGAATAACGGCAAGAAAACCAAACAGCCAACAAAATTGTTACAAGGAATGTTTTGAAGTCATGCAAAGAAAAGTCAATAATCAAAAAAGTAAGTTTGGGCTTCCCTGGTGGTGCAATGGTTGAGAGTCCGCCTGCCGAGGCGGGGGACGCGGGTTCGTGCCCCGGTCCGGGAAGATCCCACATGCCGCGGAGCGGCTGGGCCCGTGAGCCACGGCCGCTGAGCCTGCGCGTCCGGAGCCTGCGCTCCGCAACGGGAGAGGCCACAACAGTGAGAGGCCCGCGTAAAGAAAGAAACATAGTTCAATTCAGTAAGTGTTCGCTGAATTTACATAACAAGTAGGGTACTGTGTGTTGGGCACAATGCAGAACTCAAAGGTGAACCAGAAACAATCACTATCCTCAGAGACTGGATACTCATGGGTATCCAGACAGATCGGGTGCTTTCTAGCCTATCTGCTCATGCTATCATCTCTGCTTGGAATAGGCTTTGTCTTCTGAACGCCGAATCAGCCCTTTAAATTCCATTACCTCCATGAAGCCTGCCTGTCCTGTTCTATGCCCTGTTCCACATGCTGTCCCAAGCACCCATATAACTGCTTCCTGCTTAGTATTTATATCAATTTGTTATCTTATATAGTGCCTTATAGTTGCTAGGGGAAGCACTGACAGAAACCGCCCACCCTGGCCAGGCAAGGTTAATAGCCACTTGCATGAGTTTTCTCACAACAGGAGATTCTGGTAAGGAACACGGAACTAACAAGCTACCACCAACCGGAAGAATTCGGGAAAGGTCAAAAGGAGAGAAGAGACGCCAGTCCACATGTCCTACCAACCTCCCAGAATCCTTCTTGATGGAATCCATCTTGGCTGAACGATGCGTGTGCCACCAGGAAGGACCCTGAGTCAGAATGACTGGCCGGAGACAACCCAGAAACTAACCCCATTAACCATAAAACCCGAGACTGTGAGCCACGTGGCAGAGCAGTTCTCCTGGGTTCCCTCACCCTGCTGCTCTCCGCCCGGGCGCTCCCCCCGCCCCCCCGAAAAAGTCTCTTGCTTTGTCAGCACGAGTCTCTTCGGACAATTCATTTCCAAGGGTTAGACAAGAGCTCACTCTTGGTCCCTGGAAGGGGTCCTCCTTCCGACAATATACTTATGCATTAGATGTACCATCCCATTTACAAAACAAGCATTCGTGGGGTCCTTAAATCTTCTGCAGTTGTCCATGTGTGAATTTTTCCAGTAAGAAGGGACAAAATAATCATCAATTTTACAAGAGGCTTTCTGAACTGCAAATTGTTAAGAATGTAAATTAATGGATTTACAACAATTTGCTATGTGTGTAACTAAATCTAGTCATTATATTCTTAAAACTGCATTGAGCAGCTGAGGAAAACTGTTCCTTTCACACATCCAATTCCATAAATACAATATAAAATCATATCAATATCAAAAGCTGTTCTCTAATAAAATAATAAAATTACTTAAATAGAAAATGACTAAAATAGGAAGGCATTCTATAAGCACAAACGTGAATTACAAAAAACAGAAACATGTTTTCAAAATTTTAACAAGAAGGCTTCCCCAAGGTTTTTGTTGTTATTGATTTTTTAAATAATGAAATTAAATCAAAGAAGCACATTAACATATGGATCAACAGGCTTATGAATACAAACAAGGAAAATATATCCATGTTATGAACTATAAAAATCATGTGTCAGTCAAATTAAATTACATTTTTAACTAAGCAGCAGCTGGTATTTTCAAAAACACATGAGGCAGAAATAAGACCTAAATCATTCAGTATGCATGTGCAAGGTTTCACATTCATAAAATGCAACCTCAAACACGTTGTCAGATGGAGGCAAAGAACTCAAAGATTCATAAACAAAAAGCGGGCACAGTTAACAAACCTAAATTCTAAAACAGCCATCAACACTGAAAATTGCATGAAAAGGCCTTGTGAATTGAACTACAAATCTGCCTTTTTAAGGAAACTGATTAGGGAGCCATTAGCTCAAACTGTGGTAAATGTACTAGTTTACATCTAATCAACAAATTAGCTGCAATTAAATTACGTAGACCAGGTAGCACCTAACCAAGAGTTTTAAAGAAATATGGACCTGCTGTCTTGTTATTATAAATAGCCAGTATGCCAGAAGATAGCGCACTGCTAATGGAAGAGGCTTCAATAAGACATGTTCTAAAAGGAACCCTGGGAAAGACTAAATAATTCATCTTATTTCCAGACTGGACGAATTGGTAAAACACTAATAAAAGAGGCATTATAAGAAGAAAAAACTGATTGCACTGTCAAGACGTCCATAGTTCATTAATGACATAAATGTACACTAATCTATCCTTGTTCTCAAAAAGATAATAAAACTAAAATCCTGCTGCCTTAATGGAAATCACAAAACTAGAAATCTAAATTTATGATATTTACATTTTAAAGTATGATGTTAAAAATTAACAAAAGATAATTTTTTCATGCATCTTAGTAAAAACATTAATTATCAGAAAACTAAGCCTGACATCATCTTGAAAAAAGAGATCTGAAAAATAACATTTAGAGCATTTTGAATGCCAGACTTTGTTTCTTAAGGAAGTACCTTGTTTATTGGTATATATCTCAAGCCTAGAAGAATCTCTCTCATATAAATACTTGTTTAATCAAACGAAATTGCAACTAAGATAACTATTACCCAGTCTTACCCAGAAAGATATATGCCACATAAATGAAATTTCCTTATATTTATTGCTTAGTTCCCCCTTAAAAACATGCTAAAAATTTTACTTCAGTCATTGTGGATAAAAATTTTTCTAAAACATTTTCCATTTTCCTAGCTGTCTCAATTAAAAGATACCAAATGTGACTTGACCTTTTCCAATGACTTGGGGTCATCATGAACATGCTAGAAAAACCCTAGTGGGTTTTTCTCCTTCATGTTAAGTGTCAATGTCACTTCCTCTCTCGTTGTGCTTAGACTTCCAGTAGTCATTCTAACCTTGCTCCACCCTTATATTCTTTTCTATAATAGAGAAACAAATAGGTAAACCTGATAAGAATTCTATTCTTTAAAAAAAAAAGTAAGTACATAAAAAGTTCCAAGAAAAATCATTGGGAAAAGTATATGGTTTCAAAGCTGAAATTTTGTGACACTTATTATGGTGGTACAAAGCCATGTTTCCATCTCTTATTTTAGGTTATGTTCTGAGAGCGCTGACCTTTTGATAAATGGCATATTACAAATATACATGTTTATTTATTATTTAGGCTTAAAGATAAGTTGTATTAATTTCATTAGAAAATTCTGGTGGTAGGGCTGGTAAAATCTGTGTTGGTATGCAAAGCCATACTTAACTGTTTCAAGTAGAACAAAAAACAGAAGCCAGAATCCTTGGAACTTTGAATGTGGCTGTTTCTAATGAAGTTTTAATATTATATCTAGCACATGGTTAGTACTAAAGATTAAAACCAAAAATGATCCTTTTTTCTTAGTGACATTAAAAAAAACCCCAATAAACCTTTATGTGTAGCTATTTCTGATGCTTGTTATTGATTTAAAGATGTTTTTCTTAAAAAAAAAAACTTTTACTTTTATATAATGAACTATACCAGTTAAAATAAACTGTATCAGTTAGAAGCTGTCTAGGTTTTTACTTTTGAGAATTGCAATTTAAATTTAACAAAAGTATCCGTAAAATATTCTCTAGTTACCTATGTATTGACTATATTAAAGTGCAAATTAAAATGAAGGATCCAACCTAAGTTCATATTTTTGGATACTGATAGGATTCATATTCCAATCAAATCTTAATTATTTCTCATCCTAACACAGCAGAAGCTCCATTTTAACCCACCCACCACTGTTAATAAAGCTTTTTGGAAGAAACTGTTGTGCAACAAAAGGATAAATCTAAACTTGCTATCAGCCTGCTAGGAATTTCCAAGTAATGACAAGGATTCATACTGCACTTGAAAAACAACTGATGGGGCAATGGGAATTTGATGCTCAGCGCCACCCAGCGACAGATCTCTGAGCGACAGATCTCCTCCCTTTACTGCCTACTCATTTGGATGTTCTAAGCACTACACTGTAAGCTCAGCACAGAGAACTGCATACAACATAAGTCCTACTCCCAAGACGCTGAAGTGAGAAAAGATATACCCATGGTGGTTTTTTAGGCTAGAATCAAGCGAGAGAAAGAAAATATTACAGGGCAAAAAGAAAGAATCTATAGTAAAGAAATAGGAAATGCATAGTACTGCTGGCTGGGGTTTGTCCTGGCCTCAACAAAGAATCTTTCCTATCACAAGCTTTTCAAACACAAGACAGAAAATGAGCAGCTTTAGTTAGCAATCCCTTTGTGGTACACTTAACATCACTTTATTAAAACATTTGAAATTATTGTAAAAATACTACAAATAGGAAGCTCCTTCATGAAAATAAGATATTAATACTAGTTTAACACAATCTGTAAATGAAATAAAATCTAAAAGATTAACCTAACAAAGTCTTCAATGAAGTCTGGTTAAAGTAATTAACAACATTAACTTAATTAACATTAGTAACAGATCTCTCTTAAGCTGAAGAGTACTCAGATATTTATTTTACTGTTTAAATTGTACATACATACATTATGAATACTTTTTCTGTGAATGCTATGTTTTAAAACACAAAAGGTAAAAAGCCAAAACAAAAAAGCATAACACATAGACTGATGGTTTTGGAACCTGGCCTCTTCTGTCCATCTTGGCTATACAGTGGGTTTTGGCACTTCCAGCAATCTGAAAACTGAAGCTTCACTTTACTGTCCAACCTCTGTGGAGCCTCTGCAGAAAATGTAGTATAACTCTGCTTCTAAATCTTTCCAAATGCCAACTGAAAAAAATTCTCTGGGAAACATTTTCTTTTCTTTCAGAACTGGCAACAGAAAGCAACCGTAACTCAACCATCAGCCTGGGCACAAACTACCCTTTTTCCCAACTTGGATATCTAACACAGAAAGAGAGTTGTTTTCCCTATAAGGGAAAGAGATGAAGTAAAGAAATGAATGGGGGAGACTTAGAGAATAGAGATAATTTTCAAAACCTAGCTATGATCTTCTTTCATCTGAAGAAGTAAGAAGAAATTAAGAAGTAAAATCTCGTTCTCAAATGATCAAAGCAAGGCAGATGAGAATGGAACAAGAGAATTCAGAGTGTCAATGTAAAAACTGTTAATTCTATCTATAGGATAAAAACTCCTGGAAACATTACAGTACAGTAGGGAATAATCAATTGTTGAAATAAGATCCAGACTGTGGCAAGCAATCCTGCCAAGATTAAATCCAACATAATTCTTTTCTGCACATTATTTTAGGATCACTACAGGCCATGTTGGGAAGAGCTACTCTATGGAAGACGGTATTAGACCCTAATGACGTTTTCACTCTCATTAATAGGAGTTCAATGACATAAGCCATCTCTCCCTCTTTCTTTAGATCCCATCTTTCTTCCTTAACTAGACATTCTTCATTTAATGTGTATCTGAGTAATGTGAATAACTTGATTCTGAAACAAAACAATGTGTGTGGAATCTATGACAAAGGAGGTAGAATATACAAGGAGAAAAGACAGTCTCATAAATAAATGGTGCTGGGAAAACTGGACAGCTACATGTAAAACAATGAGATTAGAACATTCCCTCATACCATATACTAAAATAAACTCAAAATGTATTTGAGACCTAAATTTAAGAACTGAAACCATAAAACTCGTAGAAGAGCACACAAGCAGAACACTCTTTGACATAAATCAGATCAATATTTTTTGGCTCTGTCTCCTAAGGCAAAAAAAATAAAAGCAAAAATAAACAAATGGGACTGAATTAAACTTAAGGCTTTTTTACAGCAAAAGAAATCATTGATAAAACAAAAAGGCAACTCACTGAGTGGGAGAAAATATTTGCAAATGATATGACTGATAAGGTGTTAATATCCAAAACATATGAACAGCTCATACAACTCAATATCAAAAACAAACAACCCAATTTAAAAGTGGGCAGAATGGGCTTCCCTGGTGGCGCAGTGTTTGGGAGTCCGCCTGCTGATGCAGGGGACACGGGTTCGTGCCCCGGTCCGAGAAGATCCCACGTGCCGCGGAGCAGCTGGGCCCGTGAGCCATGGCTGCTGAGCCTGTGCGTCCGGAGCCTCTGCTCCGCAACGGGAGAGGCCAGAACAGTGAGAGGCCCGCGTACAGCCAAAAAAAAAAAAAGTGGCTAGAAGACCTGAATAGACATTTTTTTTCTTTTTTTTTTTTGCGGGCCTGTCACTGTTGTGGCTTCTCCCGTTGCGGAGCACAGGCTCCGGACGCGCAGGCTCAGCGGCCATGGCTCACGGGCCCAGCCGCTCCACGGCATGTGGGATCCTCCCAGACCGGGGCACGAACCCGTGTCCCCTGCATCGGCAGGTGGACTCTCAACCATTGCGCCACCAGGGAAGCCCCTGAATAGACATTTTTCAAAGAAGACATACAGACGGCTAACAGGTACATGAAAAGATGCTCAACATCGCTAATTATCAGGGAAATGCAAATGAAAACCACAATGAGATATCGCCTCACACCTGTCAGAATGGCTATCATCAAAAAGCCTACAAATAACAAATGTTGACAAGGATGTGGAGAAAAGGGAACCCTCCTGCACTGTTGGTGAGAATGTACATTGGTGCAACCACTATGGAAAACACTATTGAGGTTCCTCAAAAAACTAAAAACAGAACTACCATATGATCCAGCAATTCCACTCCTTGGAATATACCCAAAGAAAATGAAAACACTAATTTGAAAACATACATGTATCCCGATGTTCACAGCAGCATTATTTACAATAGCCAAGGTATAGAAGCAACCTAAACGTCCGTCAATAGATGAATGGTTAAAGAAGATGCAGTATATAACTGAATATTATTCAGCCATAAAAAAGAATGAAATTCTGCCATTTGCAACAACATGGATGGACCAAGAAAGTATAAAGCTTAGTGAAATCAGTCAGACAGAGAAAGGCAAATACTCTGCGTTATCACTTATGCATGGAATCTAAGAAAATAAAACAAATGTATATAACAAAACAGACACAGACTCACAAACATAAAGAACAAACTAGTGGTTACCATTGGGGAGAGGGAAGGGGCAAGATAGGGGTATAGAATTAAAATAGATAAGCAACAAAGGTATATTGTACAGCACAGGAAAACAAAGCCAATGTTTTATAATAACATTAAATGAAGTATAATCCTTAAAAATTTTGAATTACTATGTTGTACACCTGAAACTAATATTGTAAGTCAACTATACTTCCAAAAAAAAAAAAGAGTGTTGAAGAGCTAAGTAAATAAAGCTACTGGCATTACATTCTTTTATGAGGTTAGGGTAAAGTACATGTAATTTACTATTTTTCATCTTTTTTATTTATTGAATGTTACTTTCCCAGTAAGAGAATTTGCTTTGTTGTTTTAATACTGAATAAATTTGTATATAATCTAATTAAAACATATTTTTATCAAAGGGTGGAAAAAAGGAATAAGTGAATAATTAAAGAACTAGTAGCACAAAGCTGTTTGAACCATATATGGGTAGAAATGTTTCCATCCACCGAGTATTATTTAATTAATGAAAACTTTGATATAGGATTCTGAAGTATATTAGTAACAAATGCTATAAGTTACTTTGTAGAAATATAGAAAAGGGTAAGAAAATTTAAATAATGATATTAGATGATTTTTAGATATTTGAGAGTTTAATTTCTACTCAAGCTCACATCTACTTGCTTAATACTACTGAAATAAAAGTGCAATTCTGAGAATACCATGTAATGTATCAGCCTGGAAGACTGAGAGAGAATAATGAAAGGTAAGCCTAGAAAGAAAAACTGGATGCCTATTTTGTAAGATGATAAAATTTCACTCCAAAAATTTTATTCCTTGTTATTATGATAATAAAGTCACACAAATAATCCAAAAAATGTTTATTTTAACTTTTTAATTCTCATAAAAATTGGGACATAGAGAAAAATGTTTGTGCAAGAAATGAATATCTCGGTTTAGAAATACTTTCAAGAGCATTAAGTGAAATGAACATGAAGCCAATAAAAGGTTCCAATAATACTGTTTATTCCCTAATCCAGTTAAATTTAATTGTAGGATTTTCTAAATTAGTTCATTCAGCAAATATTTATTAATCAACTACCAAGGGCCATACAATGTATTAAGCATCTGAGTTGTAGAATCTAAAACACTATCTTTTCCCTCACAGAGACTGACACGGGATTAAGTAAGTAATATATAAAAGAAGAAGTGATCTATTCTGCCTTGAAGAAAATCAGGGAAGGTTTCAGGTAGGAGATGAAACTTCATCTTAGACCTAAACCAAAGTCAGATTTCCCAGACAGGCAAGCAGACGGAAGATATTTCAGATGAAGGACACGGCAGAAACCAAGGCAGACGGGGAGAGACTGCTCAGCACATATGGGGGTTTGTAAAGTCTTGACGATTAAGGTAAGGGGCCAGGCAAAGTACAAATGTGACTTTAGACAGGGACAGAAGTCAGGTCAAAACTTAGCTGGAGGGCTTCCCTGGTGGCGTGGTGGTTGAGAGTCTGCCTGCCGATGCAGGGGACGCGGGTTCGAGCCCTGGTCCGGGAGGATCCCACGTGCTGCGGAGCGGCTGGGCCCGTGAGCCATGGCCGCTGCGCCTGCGCGTCCGGAGCCTGTGCTCCACAACGGGAGAGGCCACGGCAGTGAGAGGCCCGCGTGCCGCAAAAAAAAAAAAAAAAAAAAAAAAAAAAACACAAACAAACAAAAAAATCTTAGCTGGGGTACAGGTCATTGTACCCCAGCTAAGTTTTGTAAAAGTCACATTCCAACAGAAAGTGAGTACCAATATACTCCTTATCATCTTTAATCCAAATGTAACTCCATCTAAGCCCCCCACACAAAAAATGTAGAGGGAATAATATCTAAGTCCTTTCAGCCTCCTGCAGCTATATTTTTCAAAAATAATCACTAGAAAATGGTAACATAGAAGAGGTCAGTTTGAAATGTTGGTGAGTCACATTGATTAAAAGAAAAGGGTCAATTTGCAGATAGTCATACAAAGAGAAGATTTCTGTGAGATTTGTTTCTGTTGTGGTTTGTATCAGTAGTTTATTTTTTCTTTGTTTTTCATTTTCTATTTTTTCCTCCTGTGTAGTATTCCATTGTATAAGCATATACTAAGTAATTTATCTACTCTCCTGTCAATGCATTTGCATTGTTTCCAATTTGAAAGTGTGAATAAAGCTGCTATGAACAGCTTAAAAAAAAAAGAAGATTACTGAAATGATTACTCAAGAGCACATTTACTCTAAAAAGTAATATCACATGGGTTGAATTTTTAAGATCAGAGTATCATAATTTTCATCAAAATTTTATACCTTAGGTAACTTAGAGCCAGATTTAACATCATGTGGCTTTGTCTCTACTACCAACGTATGGAACTGTAACCAAATATATTATTCTTCAAAAAGTAACTTTCGCTTGTTGACTGCAAAATACAGCTCCATAAACAAAATCCATATATATATATATATATATGTTAATTTTATTGCAGAAGTTTGGAGATTATAATGATAGCATTTAATTTAGGTTTGAGTCTGTGTTGGACAAATATGCACTATGCTTTTCAAATGACTGGAAAATCAGTTTTATTTGCCTCCTTTTTTGACAGTGGTTTGATTTTTGTTTGTTTGTTTAAGTAAAAATCACTAAACTTGTGCAATGGTAGCATGGGAATTACCTGAGGTGTCTTGTGTGACTGTGCTTTGGCCAGGGTGGACATAGCTTAAATTATAAAAACTAAAGATTAAAGAAAAAGGAAGTATAAGTTCATGCTGCCTATTTAGAAGAGAACTTTCATTCTTCATAACTATATGACATCATAATGCCACTGATTCATAAGGGGTTTAAATTAATTCTGTGGGGTAGGACACCGGCATTATTAGTGTTCATTTTATATCTCTAACGTTCTTGGTTCTACTGAAACGTTTCAGTATACAAAAATACTGCAATATTAATACCCAAGAGAAAAGCCATCATAATGTGTATGCTGGTCATTATGATCAGTGTGGTACAATTTTTTAAAATAAACTATCATGCCCTTCAAAAAAAAAAATCACTAGAGCATAAAGTGGTAATAAAATCAGCAGAAGTACATGCATTGCACCATTTCTGTTTACCAAGCTTCCCTTGAGTTCAGTTAAAATAAAGTAAATTGACTATTTGAAGAAGTTGTTGACTTAGCATTAAAACCATAAGGTAGAAATATCTTGGACTGCAATGACAGATTTCTGATAACTAATGTTTATTTGGCCATAAACACAGAACTCTGTATAGCTTAGAAAATTTCTATTTTAAGTGATTATTTTTATGTTCTTGAAATAACCAGGTATTTTTACAAAATTTAAAAAAATTTTATTTCCCGCTGGGATGCCAATTCAAGTCTTCTGAGAACTCTCTGCCTCAGAAAGCTGCAAAGTCATTTTTCTAACTAAAAGATTTAATGAAGCCTTGACTTATTTACCAAAGAGCCAGCAATGTTTTCTTAATTTCAAATACGCACCCAAAACTACCATTTCCAAACAATTATATTTTGTCACAGTGAAGAACAACTGTACACAGATAAACAAAATAACATTGTTTTGCTTTTCCTCTAAAGCCAGCAGTCCCCAACGCTTTTGGCACCAGGGACCAGTTTCGTGGAAGACAATTTTTCCATGGCTGGGGAAAGGGGGGGGTGGAGGGGGTTCAGGCGGTAATGCCAGCGATGGGGAGCGGCAGATGAAGCTTCACTCCCTCGCCCTCTGATCACCTCTTGCTGTGCGGCCCAGTTCCTAACAGGCCTCGGACCCTGTCCACAGCCCAGGGCCCTTGGGGACCCCTGCTCTAAAGCACTGTATTTTCCAGAAGATACAGTTTTTGTCAGTGTGAGTAAAAGTGACTGTTTTCAAATTAAAGCAGCTGGCATGTAATCAACAGTTCTTTTTTTTTTTTTGCGGTACGCGGGCCTCTCACTGCTGTGGCCTCTCCCGTTGCGGAGCACAGGCTCCGGACGCGCAGGCGCAGCGGCCACGGCTCACGGGCCCAGCCGCTCCGCGGCATGTGGGATCTTCCCGGACCGGGGCACGAACCCGCGTCCCCTGCATCGGCAGGCGGACTCTCAACCACTGCGCCACCAGGGAAGCCCCTCAACAGTTCTTCTTGCTGGCCTTCTGGACATTCCACATATCCAAATACTGACTCTGAGTATGAGTTTTGCTGTATTTCTCCCAGGCAAGACAGATTAAAAGGCTCAAATGTGCTTCTCTTGACAAAAGATTAAAAAATTAAAACAGTACTCTATCTTAAAATGTTACAAATGATTCAATTTCCTACCCTCCAAAAACTGTTAATTGCATTTCAGCTATATTATTGGCTACCTTGAGACACAAACGACTTGGGATAGTTTGTATATAGAAAATCTGCCATTTCCTTTATTGTTAACACACAACTTTCACTTCATCATTTACTTTTAAGAAAGAATAAGAGAAGTCTAGGTTTCTTTAATTACAGCATAATATTCATCTTCAAAAAAATCTAGGGGCTTCCCTGGTGGCGCAGTGGTTGAGAGTCTGCCTGCCGATGCAGGGGACACGGGTTCGTGCCCTGGTCTGGGAGGATCCCACATGCCGCGGAGCGGCTGGGCCCGTGAGCCATGGCCGCTGAGCCTGCGCGTCCGGAGCCTGTGCTCTGCAACGGGAGAGGCCACAACAGTGAGAGGCCCGCGTAGCGCAAAAAAAAAAAAAAAAAAAAAAAAAAACAGAAAAAAATCTGAAGAATTATAAAAAGTAAACCCTGAAATGTACATCACCATTAATCATTTGAAATATCTTGATACAGTTTTATTTCGTACTTCTTTTCTCTTCTGCTATCTACAACGGAAAGAGTTCCCTTCTCCAAGGAAAGCTCTGTAAAATAGAGCCAATTCTCATTTGTCTGAGATAATCTGGGTATCACTTTGGATAGCAGGCATGACAAAAAAAACAACCCTGCAACTACTTTCAACTGTAGCACACAGTATGGTGCTGAATTAAGCTTTTCTCAGTACTCAGTCCCAGGATGCTACATCAGGAATAAGAAAATGAGCTATTTTCTTAAGTCAGTGTATTCACATAAAATTGTGGCTAAATACATGAATGAAACACTATTGATTATCTACAAAGAGCTATTTATTTGCAATTCAGAAGAGAAGTACAATACATAAATTGTAAACAATTAGATTCCGTAACATACTTAATACAAAACTTAATCATCAATTTAGAAGCCCCAAAAATAGCCATAGATTTCTGATCTGAAGATTATATCTAATAAAGCTAAGAGCCAATCCACCAGTGACCACCCTTAGAAAGGAAATTTTCTTTGAGATGAGACTCCAGATGTTTCTCCAGTAATCATGATGAATTTATCCTTATCCATTCACCCTACCTTGATAGGTGATCCATAATTCTTATCCTTGTATATTTATGAAACTTATTTTTTATACATTATACACTGGCATGATTAAACTGTCCTTTATAAGCTAAATTAAAAATTTTACACATCAACTGACATGAGTTACTATATCACAGGGTGACTTATCAGCCAGTGATTTAGTTTCTGAAAGGTTACAACTAAATTTATGTCTCAATTTGACTGGGCTAACAGATGTCCAGATAGCTGGTAAAATATTATTTGGAGGTGTGTCTGTGAGGGGATTTTGGAAGTGATTGGCATTTCATTCAGTAGACTGAGTAAAGAAGATCCACCCTCACCAACGTGACTGGGCGTCATCCAATTCCTTGAGGTTCCAAACAGAACAAAACGTGAAGGAGGGCAAATTCCCTCTCTCTTCTTGACATCCACCTTCTCCCGCCCTTGGACATCAGAGCTCCTGGTTCTTGGGCCTCAGGACTCCAGGACTTAATACCATCAGATACCCTGGTTCTCAGGCCTTCAGACTCTAACTGAATTATACCACTGGCTTTCCTGATTCTCCAGCTGGCAGACAGTAGATTATGGGACTTGTCAGCCTAATACAGTCAGCATCTTTGCCATCTTTACCTTTATTCTATTTTACACCAGTAATGAAAAAAATCAATAAAACATCAATGGCTAATACCTACTGCCTACTACTTACCGTATGCAAGGCATTGTTTGATAAGCATTTAACAGTGATTATTTCATTTGATCCTCATAACAATCCTCTGATGTACAGAACATTTAAAATTCTATTTTACACATAAAGAAATTGAGGCACACAGAGCTAAAACAACTTGCTTAAGATCACACTGCTAATGAATGACAAAGATGGGATTCAAATGTATGCAGCCTGTTTCCAGACCTTGATTAAAACCAATATGTCTCCCTTGTAAATTAATGTCTCATAAACTTAATATAACTGAGACAAGGACAAGAAATCATTAGGAACAACATGAGTACGAAATCTTTAGCCTTAAATGGCTATAACAGACTGTGCTGTATATTTGTGAAGGAAAAATAACAAAGTTAAATATGTACAGAATAGAACTTTATCCATTAAGACTATGTCTACATGGTGACTTATAATAAGAAAATTATTAACATTTTCCCTTCTAAGATGAGAATCCTCAATCTAAACATTTTTACATATTTTTTACATGTACATACTTTTAAAGGATGCAATATACACGTAAGTAGAAGGCTTACTACATTACATAGTTTGATTCAACAAACCTCTATTGCTCTCCTACTATGCACATATTTATATTTATATTTACATATTTATTAGATATTTAAATATAATTCAAACATGAACTCTAAACACAGTAAGCTTGCATATGAGTGAAACATATATAATAAAAAATAATATTGTGATAAAGAGATACAAAGGAGGTATTTACAAAGTGGAGGGTGGCACATTGAACTGGAATCATTCATTCTGCCAGAGAGAGGGTAGAAAGAAAAGGCTTCCAGAAGAGATAACTTTCTCAGCTAGCACTTAAATGATGAAACAGTCAGAAATATAGGTGATAAAGGTCATCCTGGACAGAGAAAATAATGTGTGTAAAGGCACAAAGACACGGCAAGTTGAGAGATTTCAGGAGGTGCTACGGCTACAGCATAAAGTTCAAGGCAGGAAGTGGAGAGAGATGAGCCGGAGTAAGAGCGAAATCAGGAAATTCCATTAGAAGTACTCAGACTCTTGATGAGGATCCACTAAAGGGATAAGAGGACAAACAAACCCTCCTACCTATTCATTCCTGGGTTGGGTTTTCATCCTCAAAAATAAATATTCAATGACAGTATTTCCCTAAATTTTACACTGAACCACCTTCCTTCCCACCCAAAAGAAGGAAGTTATTTAAAAAAGAAGAGAGGTATATTCTAGTTTCTAGTTACCAAAGACTGGACTGAGACAAAAATCACATACCTTAATGATGCAATAAACCTTGAAATCAGCAGAATTATTTTACTTTTAGTTTCTAAGTGGCATGAAATTAATGAAATATTACAATAATATTTCATTTTTGTTGGAACAACCTGTAATTATTATAGTTTAGTTCTGGATCAAATCTTAAAATGGTTTAAATTCAAAAGACATAACAACCCTGAAGAGAAGGAAATCTAATACATTTGACTTCAAGCTCTATTTTCCCATTTAAAGGCAATTGAGAGTTTAAATTTGGAATTAATATACAATAGTAACAATACTTTTTTTTTTTTTTTTTTTTACTCCGTTTTTTGGTTTTTTTTTTTTTTTGTGTGTGTGTGTGTGTTACGCGGGCCTCTCACTGTTGTGGCCTCTCCCATTGCGGGGCACAGGCTCCGGACGCGAAGGCTCAGCGGCCATGGCTCACGGGCCCAGCCGCTCCGCGGCATGTGGGATCTTCCCGTACCGGGGCACGAACCCGTATCCCCTGCATCGGCAGGCGGATTCTCAACCACTGCGCCACCAGGGAAGCCCAACAATACTTATTATTTACAAAGTGCTCTACATTTTCAAACCCGTTTACAGCTATTACTTTATTCATTTTAATAAGTTTATTATGGAGATGTCATTTCTTTCATGAAATGAAAGGAGCAGAGACAAAAATTCAGGCACAGCAGGAGTCAGGGTAGCCTTTCCTACTTAATAGACAAATCATCTAAGATCAAGCATGGAAGGTATATGAAATAATATCCCACATCTGTTCTCTAAGATACATGCGAGACACTCAGGTTTGAGATAGTCAGGTAAAAGTAACAAGCCTCAATCTGGCTCTCCTACCAAGGCCAATCCAAACACAGAATTGTAAAGACAGTACTAAAAGTATCCAAAAAAGAAAAAAAAACCCAAAACTAAAACCCCATACCTTCAGAGCAGCACTGATGATAGTGAGGGAAGTTCTATGGCAAACTTTGTTTTACTATCTGAAATGCCAGCTTAACCCACTCCATGGAGACAAACTTTATACAAGTGACAGAGTCAGCTTATTACAAGAGAGAAATCCCAATATCAACAAAGATACAGATACAGATGTAGTAATTATACTGGAAGGGTGAAGGCATGAAACTACAGATTAACATTTCCATTCCTAGGTTAGATCAAGCCAAGACCACTATTAAACCACAGTTCAAGATGCCCAACCACCACATGAAAATTCTTAGAACCAATAGTAATTATTTATGTCCTAGTCTATTTATTTTCAGTCTTACTAAAACTGCGAATCATGAAACTGATGGTGTCTTCCTCTTTGTACTGGCAGCTAAAAGCTTAGAATAAATTTTATAGCAAATGAATAAGAATTAAGTAAAGCCACTGCTGTCTTTCTTGCCTTCACTGTCTCATTTTCTTTTTGTCCTTACTCGTTTATTTTTTTTAATCTGAATGAATTGTGTAAACTTTCTTAAAGGCTTTCTGAAATGAGTATTTAAACTAGCTAACTAAACAAACAGTAACAAAACAATGAAAAAAGAAACATTACCTTTTCATCAAAATTACAATCAAGTCTTCTAATTAACACGATGAAAGTGCCAGATGAATTGTCTCTCAGCGGTGGAGGCACTATGGGTTCACAGGCATTCTCTGGTTTTGAGTTAATCAAAAAGCCCTAAAAAAAGAATGAGCAATAAGTTTTCTGTTAAACTCAAAAAAATGAATTCAAGTTACTTCTATAAACACCTTTTGAATCTGTTCCATGTGTTCTGCATTATGCTAGATGAATTATCTGGCAACTACAACAGTTCCTACCCTCCAATTGCTCACAATCCCAGAACTTCTAACGTAGTATTTGGCTTCGTAAGCATTTTTTTTTTAAAGTAAGTTCCATTTTTATTATTAAAGTTAAAAAAAAATCACACATAAGCCCATCACCCCAGAGACAACCACTGTTATTAGCATGTTGGTATATTTTCCAACAATGACCAACATTTCTTAACCAAGCAAACACTTCTTAAAAATTAACTTTTAAATTTCCTTCCTCAAATAATGAAAATGCACAGCATTTCTAGGAATTTATTATATAGAAATATTACCCTGGGTATATAAAGGTATATGTAGAAAGATGGACCCTGCTACATCATTTTTAATAGCAAAAACTGGAAATCATGCACATCGATAAGGCAGCCATTTAAAAAATTACAGTATACTCATACAATAGAAAAATAATAGAATCATTAAAAAGAATAAGATAAATCCCTACATACTAAACTGAGAAGACGTCCACAAAATAACTACTAATTTAAAATGAAATAGCAAGCTGCTTTCCCAGAAATATAGGATGGTTTGACATCTGAAAATTATTAATAGTTCAAAACAGAAAAACCAAATGACTATCTCAATAGGTGTAAAACACTGAATAAACACATAAAAAGATGATCAAAATCATTAAATTCATTTATAAGGAGGAGCGAGCAATTAAAGTTATGACACAGTGCCCAACAATAGTCCTGTATGGAGCATGCATATTAAATTTACTCCCTGCTGCCTTTTCTGTGCCTTTCTGCAGACAAACTAACTTTTTGCCTTAAAGCCAAGTCCCATAATGCAGTTCTTTTCAAGACACTTATAACAGCAGTTAAACTCAAGCCATGTAGTACCAACAAGGTATATAACTCATCTGAAGTGAAGACAATACGAACAGCTATGACCAAATTTCCCATGTCCGGGAGATGACAACTCCATCGTGACTGCCACCTAGCGGACAGCTAGGGAAAGAAACATCCCAATTTCGGATAGGTTAAAATATGGGATAATAAAATGCATCTTCGAATCAATAAATTTATGGTATGTACAGACACAAAAAAGGGTCTACAAGTGGAACTAGAAAAAGCTTTTTGCTTTTTAATCGTTTCTGTATTGATGAATCTGTATGACAAGCATGTATTATTTTTAGACATAAGAAAATTTATAAAAATTAAATACACATAAACTAAAAGTTTTTTAAAATCTATTTGCATTAATGGAAATTGAAGCCTAAAAAAAACAGGTCCTTTTTTTTTTTTTTTTTTCCCCCAGCCACGCCGCACAGCTTATAGGATCTCAGTTCCCCGAGCAGGGATCGAACCTGCACCCTTGGCAGTTGAAAGTGCCGAGTCCTAACCACTGGTCCACCAGGGGATTCCCAAAAACAGGTCTTAAATTCTTAAATATTAGCTTTCCTGTAGACTATGCTAAAAAGAATGACTTGATAAAACAGCCTACTAATTCCTATCCTTCCTCCAGATGTAAGTCACTTAAAACAGTGCAAATCGGGGCTTCCCTGGTGGCGCAGTGGTTGAGAGCCCGCCTGCCGATGCAGGAGACATCATGCCCCGGTCCGGGAAGATCACATGCCGCGGAGCAGCTGGGCCCGTGACCCATGGCCCCGAAGCCTGTGCTCCGAAACGGGAGAGGCCACGACAGTGAGAGGCCCGCAAAAAAAACAAAACAGTGCAAATTTACTTTGTTTCATCCACAAAGTCTACAGGGCAGCGTAATGGGTTTTGCCAATTAATTTGGCAGAACTCTCTGGTCCCTTAAATAAGAGTGACCAAGAAGGTGCTGCCTTGAGCCAGGTCCACATGCCTCATGTCACCCTCCAGGGCCAATCCTTTTTATTAAAAAGGATTTACTTTTTTTTTTTTTTTTTTTTTTTTTTTTGCGGTATGCGGGCCTCTCACTGTTGTGGCCTCTCCCGTTGCGGAGCACAGGCTCCAGACGCACAGGCCTAGCGGCCATGGCTCACGGGCCCAGCCGCTCTGCAGCCTGTGGGATCCTCCCGGAACGGGGCTCGAACACGTGTGTCCTGCATCGGTAAGCAGATTCTCAACCACTGCGCCACCAGGGAAGCCCTAAAAAGGATTTAAAAAGGATTTTTATTAATCGTTTTTATTAAAAGGATGCTTGCCCTGTGTTCAAGGATCCTCCTCATCCCTGTTTACTAACAGGGGCAATTTATGCCAAAATGGAGGAAGCCCAAGCAAACTACCAATGTCCAGGAGACTCAGAAAGGACGCCCACTTTTCTGCCCTTTGTGGTTAGAATTCTCTGGTGATTAAACAAGGATGCTGAGGACCTCCCTGGTGGTCCAGTGGCTCAGGCTCCGCAATCCCAATGCAGGGGGCCTGGGTTCGATCCCTGGTCAGGGAACTAGATCCCACGTGCTGCAACTAAAGTTCCCGCTTGCTGCAACTAAGACCCGGAGTAGCCAAATAAATAAAAAAATATTAAAGTGTTTAAAAAAATAATAAATAAAATAAACATAACAAATAAATAGAGGTACTGGGAAATTAAGAAAAAAA
Source organism: Kogia breviceps (assembly GCF_026419965.1). NCBI lineage: Eukaryota > Metazoa > Chordata > Mammalia > Artiodactyla > Physeteridae > Kogia > Kogia breviceps. The sequence continues at coordinate 5,348,858 of NC_081314.1, forward strand.
ACAGCTCATCTAAATTAAGAATTCAGGGCTTCCCTGGTGGCGCAGTGGTTGAGAGTCCGCCTGCAGATGCAGCGGACACGGGTTCGTGTCCCGGTCCGGGAAGATCCCACAGGCCGCGGAGCGGCTGGGCCCGTGAGCCATGGCCGCTGCGCCTGCGCGTCCGGAGCCTGTGCTCCGCAGCGGGAGAGGCCACAACAGTGAGAGGCCCGCGTACCGCAAAAAAATTAAAATAATAAATAAATTAAGAATTCATCTGTGACTATTAGATTTCCACAACTGTATTCAATTATGTTCAAATCAAATTTATTAAAAACAAAACAAAACAAGGATGCTGGACAAAAGTAGTGTATGCAGACTATCATCAAATGTGTAATATTGAACGTATAATGCAATAGGTTTGTGGTATATATATTTGTGGATTTTAAAAAAACTTTTATGACTATACATGAAGCAAAGTACACAAAATATAACTTTTCAGCTTGACGAGTTTTCCCAAACTGAACACACCTGTATCAGGAAACAGACCATTAACAGCACTGCAGGAGCTCCTTCATCCTCCCTGCCAGTCACTACTCCCACACCCCATCGGCAATGTCACTACAGGCACTTCTAACAGCTTAAGTTAGATTTGCCTAATTTTATAACTGACATAAACAGAATCAGACATACAGCAAATTCTCTTTTAGACTTCTTTCTCTCAATACTGTATTTGTGAGAATCATTCCTACTATTCAGCAACCATACTGTGGAGATATACTTGGCAGATCTTTCATTTCCATTTCTCTATAGTATTACATTGTGTGACTATACCAAAATTTATTCTACTGCTGGTGAGCATTTGGGTAATTTCTAGTAGGCACTATTACAAATAGTGCTGTTATAAACTTTCCAGTACAAGTCTTTTCACGAACATATGCATGATGTTTATGTACACAGAAGGAGACCCATGGGATATCAAGCTGGATCATAGAGTATCAAGCTTTAGTAAATACCACCAAGCAGTTTTCCAAAGTGGTTTGGGTTACCACTTTTTAACTGGAATATTCAAATAATCTAAACTTAAAAATCATACTGAATATAATTTTGCTTTAATGCTTCCAAAGTATTTAGAACTGCGAAACTGCAGGGTAAACGTTATGAAAAAATTACTATCGTTGAAAAATTACACTAGTTAATGAAGTCATAAAGAGATAGATCATTCAATAAAGTGGCTTTATTTAAAATACTGTTTCAGGCTGAAAAGCCTTAGACTTTCCTCCCTTCAGTTTGAACTGAATGGCAAACTATACAATGAATAAAATTAAGAAGAGTATATGCAGTGATAATGTCAACAAAAATGCTGAAAGCAAGGCAGCAGTGCCTTTTTCCCTTTGTAAGAATATAAAAGTAAAAGCAGGAAGAGAGAGAGAAAAGTGGTAAGTTGTTAGTGGATACCTGAAGTTATTAATAATTAATAACTGCAGCAACAGCAAGCAGTTAACATTTGTTGAGCCATAGCACTTAGCACTGTGTGTCAGGCACTACGCTCTTTAAACGCTCCAATTCAGTTAATCTTTGCAATAATCCTGTGAGGTAACTACTATTGTTATTATCCCTATTTTAAAGAGGAGGAAACTAAGTCTCAAGAGTTAGGTAACTTGCCTAAAGTTATACATAGCAGGCATGTTAATCCCAGGAAGTCTAACTCCAGATCCTACATTCTCAACCACTATGCTACACTGCCTCTGCCAGACAAAAAAAAACACAGGTGAAGAACAAAATGGGCAACAAGAGGAGAAATGGACATTTACAAAAATGAACAAACTAAAATGTTAGTCTAAAAGGCAGTTAAGGGGCTTCCCTGGTGGTGCAGTGGTTGAGAATCTGCCTGCTAATGCAGGGGACACGGGTTTGAGCCCTGCTCTGGGAGGATCCCACATGCCGTGGAGCAACTGGGCCCGTGAGCTGCAACTACTGAGCCTGCGTGTCTGGAGCCTGTGCTCTGCAACAAGAGAGGCCGCGACAGTGAGAGGCCCGCGCACCGCGATGAAGAGTGGCCCCTGCTTGCCACAACTGGAGAAAGCCCTCGCACAGAAACGAAGACCCAACACAGCAAAAATTAATTAATTAATTAATTAATAAAATAAAATAAAAGGCAGTTAAGGTTGATTCCAAAATTTGATACAAATATTTCAAATGACAAGTTGTCAATGGAACCTGTCATAATTTTTACATTCAAACATAGACCAGAAAGAGTTACACTGATCAAGCAGACTTTATCAGCTAACATTCTCCTAATGTGTGACAGATTAATTTGTTTATATCAACAACGTTCTAGAATGTTAAAAAATATCCACTGCCCTTTTCTCTAATGCTTTGTTAGATCATTCTTCTAAAATCTACCAGTAACTTTCACATACAGGCCACATTTAATTCCTTTTTCACAAACAGTTGGAGATTACTCTCCTCTTAGGCAATAAAACATCCTTACTATTCATTACTCATTATTTTAAGTTCTTTTAACATTCTGCTCTGAATACACTTGTCTCATTTCATGTGGGGTCTGTTTAAGTACTAGGATGGATAAATAAGAACTGAGTCCCCACTCAAGTAATTAATATCTGGAAAGAACTAACAGATCCAATTAAGACAAGAGAAAACAAAGTAAAAACAACATGCAGTACAAATGTACAGAACAGAGAAAATTATTTGATGTGAGGCAGTAACACAAAAGGTGATGTTTGACTTGGTTCTTAAACTTTACGATACTTCACTTTGGTGCCAAAAATTAAATATATGACTGTAAGTGATCTGACCAATATAACAACAGATAGGAACTATCACACTTTAACCTGTTCTAGATATTATATGTCTATTGGTGCGCTGTAAAACTAAATTAGGTTTCTAGTGAACACATTACAGTCATTTCAACAAATTTTTGACATGTTGCTACTAAGCTATATTTCTCCTCTTTTCAGTACCTATCTTTTAAGACACAAGGACGAGGGGCTTCCCTGGTGGCTCAGTGGTTAAGAATCCGCCTGCCAATGCTGGGGACGCAGGTTCGAGCCCTGGTCCGGGAAGATCCCACATGCCACGGAGCAACTAAGCCTGTGTGCCACAACTACTGAGCCAGGAGCCACAGAACCCGTGCTCCGCGACAGGAGAAGCCACCGTAATGAGAAGCCCGCGCACCACAACAAAGAGTAGCCTCCACTCGCCACAGCTAGAGAAAGCCTATTCCCAGCAACGAAGACCTGCCACAGCCAAAATTAATTAATTAATTAATTTAAATTTAAAAAAAAAAGACTCGAGGACAAAACATTAGTATATTAACCATTCCAAACTTCAGGGCACCTGCCAATTTGATAGCCAAACCTTGTATGTCTTTCTGCACATCACTGAGAGTTATATACTAATTAAAAGTTAAGCCTTTAACTGGATTAAAAGGAAAGGTTTTAAAAATCCTCCTCACAAATTAGATATTACATCTATAGCATTATTCAGAGCAGTAACTAAATATCCTTCATCTCAAAGTTACATCTCACTTTGTACACTCTGCTAGAATTCTCCCCAATAACCTTTTCTGGTTATATATTTTATCAGTGACTTAGATTTTAGATTTAATAAAATCTGATTAAAAGATGTCATAAAAATATAATAAGCCCATTAATAACTAAAAACGTTAAAAGAATACTTAAAAATGCTAAGTCAGCAATGTAATAGTTTAGACCAACTCTTTGTTGTTTTTTGGGGGGCTGCGTTGGGTCTTCGTTGCTGCGCACAGGCTTTCTCTAGTTGCAGCAAGCGGGAGCTACACTTCTTTGCGATGCATGGGCTTCTCATTGCGGTAGCTTTTCTCTAGGCGTGCGGGCTTCCGTAGTTGTGGATCGTGGGCTCTAGAGCACAGGCTCAGTAGTTGTGGCGCACGGGCTTAGTTGCTCCGCGGCATGTGGGATCTTCCCAGACCAGGGCTAGAACCCGTGTCCCCTGCATTGGCAGGCAGATTCTTAACCACTGCGCCACCAGGGAAGTCCCGAGACCAACTATTTTTAAAACATTATTTCTGAAAAAGCTCACAAGCATTAGAAACAAAATTTAACTCATTTTAATATTCTAAAACTGTCAAAGTTTTAATTAAAAAAATTCCCTGACTACTATACTTGTTTATTAATTGCACTGAGATTAAAAGTGAACAAAAAAAAAGAAAAGAAAGCACGTTTACACAATGTTGATACGTAGTTCTAAAATCACTCATCTTAATCATTTCCTCAAATGAGAACTTCTGAGTGATTTGTTTTAATGGATTTGATAATTAACCTTTATCAATTACCTACTGAATGCTAAGCTGAACTTCCACTTCCCAGCCATGATGGAATAACACAGGCTAGTGTGTTTTTTTTTTTGTGGTACGCGGGCCTCTCACTGCTGTGGCCTCTCCCGTTGCGGAGCACAGGCTCCGGACGCGCAGGCTCAGCGGCCACGGCTCACGGGCCCAGCCGCTCCGCAGCATGTGGGATCCTCCCAGACCGGGGCACGAACCCGTGTCCCCTGCATCGGCAGGCGGACTCTCAACCACTGCGCCACCAGGGAAGCCCCACAGGCTAGTTTTAACCTCTTGCTTTAATTAACTAGACAACCAAAAAAAAAAAAAAAAGATAAGAAACATCAGCTTTCAAACACTGGACAACAAACTGCACAACAGTGATGCCTGAAAAAAGGAAACAAATGAGATGAGCCCTATAAAAAACCTGAGCTCACTGCCTGGAGAGATTCCGGGCCTCAGAACAGGGCAGGGGAACCCAACGGAGTCTGGTAGTCTCAATAAGTGGAGGAGACAATTCATAATTTGGGGAGGTCAACACAGCTAGATTTTGTGGGACACAACACTGGGGAGGAACGAACTGCGAAGGGAGCTCCAGATATATGTAGAGGCACCCACTCAAGTCGTTGGGCGAGTAATAATCTGCATACATATGTGAGGGAACTACCAAAGCTAAGAGCGAGGGGCTTCCCTGGTGGCGCAGTGGTTGAGAATCCGCCTGCCGATGCAGGGGACGCGGGTTCGTGCCCCGGTCCGGGAGGATCCCACGTGCCACGGAGCGGCTGGGCCCATGAGCCATGGCCGCTGCGCCTGCGCATCCGGAGACTGCGCATGCTCCGCCACGGGAGAGGCCACAGCGGTGAGAGGCCCGCGTACCGCAAAAAAAAAAAAAAAAAAAAAACTAAGAGCGAGCCATGAGAAAGGAGTAAACAGAACAACCTCTGCAGTTCACACAGGGCTGGGAATAGTTTTACACACACCATTAAATATGAAATAGAGTCCTCAGAAAACTCCTGCCTCAGAAGTAAGCCACATCGGCCCTAAACATTTGAAGCAAATGAAAATAAAGATACAACTTAGCAAAATATGTGGGACACAGCTACAATAATACTTAGAGCAAAATTTATAGATCTAAATACCTATATTAGGGCTTCCCTGGTGGCGCAGTGGTTGAGAGTCCACCTGCCGATGCAGGGGACGCGGGTTCGCGCCCCGGTCCGAGAGGATCCCACATGCCGCGGAGCAACTGAGCCCGTGAGCCATGGCCGCTGGGCCTGCGCGTCCGGAGCCTGTGCTCCACAACGGGAGAGGCCACAACGGTGAGAGGCCCGCATACCGCAAAAATAAATAAATAAATAAATAAATAAATAAATAAATATCTATATTAGAAAAGAGGAAAGGTTTCAAATTAATGACCTCAATGTTCATCTAAAGAAACTGGAAAGAATAAGAGCAAATTAGGGGAGCGAGAAGATGGCGGAAGAGTAAGACGCGGGGATCACCTTCCTCCTCACAGATACATCAGAAATACATCTACACGTGGAACTTCTCCTATAGAACACCCACCGAACGCTGGCAGAAGACCTCAGACCTCCCAAAAGGCAAGAAACTCCCCACGTACCTGGGTAGGGCAAAAGAAAAAAGAATAAACAGAGACAAAAGAATAGGGACGGGACCTCCACCAGTGGGAGGGAGCCGTGAAAGAGGAAAGGTTCCCACACACTAGAAGCCTCTTCGCGGGCGGAGACTGCGGGTGGCGGAGGGGGAAGCTTCGGCGCCGCGGAGGAGAGCGTAGGAGTGCGGAGGAGTGCTGAGGTCAAAGCGGAGAGATTCCCGCAGAGGATCGGTGCCGACCGGCACTCACCAGCCCGAGAGGCTTGTCTGCTCACCCGCCGCGGCGGGCGGGGCTGGGAACTGAGCCTCGGGCGGATCCCAGGGAAAGGTCTGGAGATGGCAGAGTGAAAACAGCCTGAAGGGGTTAGTGCACCACGGCTGGCCGGGAGGGAGTCCGGGAGAAGTCTGGAGCTGCCGAAGAGGCAAGAGATCTTTTCTTCCCTCTTTACCTCCTGCTGCGCGAGGAGAGGGATTTAAGCACGCCGCTTAAAGGAGCTCCAGAAACGGGTGCGGAGCTGCCGAAGAGACGAGAGAATTTTTCTTGCCTCTTCGCTTCCTGGGGCGCGAGGAAAGGGAACTAAGGGCACCACATAAAGGAGCTCCAGAAACGGGCGCGAGCTGCGGCTGTCGGCACGGACAACAGAGACGGGTGTGGGACGCTAGGGTTACTACTGCCGCCACCAAGAGGCCTGTGTGCGAGCACAGGTCACTCTCCACACCAGCACTCCCGGGAGCCTGTGCAGCCCGCCACCGCCAGGGTCCCGGGATCCTGGGACTGCTTCCCCGGGAAAACGCGCGGCGCGCCTCGGGCCGGTGCAGCGTCACGCCGGCCTTTGCCGCCGCGGACTCGCCCCACATCCGTCCCCCCCCCCCGCCCCCACCTGAGTGAGCCAGAGACCACGAATCAGCTGCTCCGTTAACGCTGCTCCTTTGACCCCGGGCCAGGTCCAGGGCTGAGCCCCAGGAGCTGTGCGAACAAAGAGAGGGGGAGGTCCCTCCCAGCAGCCTCAGAAACAGCGGGTTAAAGCTCCACAGTCAGCTTGAAGTGCCCTGCAGCTGTGGAAAACCTGAATAGACAGCGAAATATCCCAGGTTGAGGAAGTGGACTTTGGGAGCAAGATATACTATTATTTTCCCCTTTTTTCTTTTTGTGAGTGTGTATGTGGGTGCTGCTGTATGAGATTTTGTCTGTGTAGCTTTGTTTTCACCATTTGTCCTGGGGTTAGACCGACCATTTTTTTTTTTTTGGTTTTTTTTTTTCTTTAATAGAAATTTTTCTTCTTAATAATTATTTTGTTATTTTAATAACTGTATTTTAGCCTACTTTATTTTGTCTTCTCCCCTTTCTTTCTTCCGTTCTTCCCTCCTTTCCTATTTCCCTCCTTCCTTCCTTCCTCCCTTCCTTCCTTTATTCCCTCCTTCCTTCCTCCCTTCCTTTCTTCCTCCCTCCCTTCCTTTCTTTATTCCCTCCTTCCTTCCTCCCTTCCTTTCTTCCTCCCTCCCTTCCTTTCTTTATTCCCTCCTTCCTTCCTCCCTTCCTTTCTTCCTCCCTCCCTTCCTTTCTTCCTTCCTTCTCTCCCTTCCTCCTTCCTTTCTTGCCTTTCTATTTTTTTTCTCCCTTTTGTTTTGAGCCGTGTGGATTAAAGGCTCTTGGCACTCCAGCCAGGTGTCAAGGCTGTGTCTCTGAGGTGGGAGAACTAACCTCAGGACACTGGTCCACAAGAGACCTCTCAGCTCCACGTAATATCAAACGGCGAAAATCTCCCAGAGACCTCCATCTCAACACCAAGACCCAGCTTCACTCAAGGACCAGCAACGAACAGTGCTGGACACCCTATACCCAACAAAGAGCGAGACAGGTCTACAGCCCCATCCATTAGCAGAGAGGCTGCCTAGAATCACAGTAGGGCTACCGGCATCCCCATACACGCCCCCAGACGTGGACCTGCCCACCAGGGAGACGGGATCCAGCCTCATCCACCAGAACAGGGGCACTGGTCCCCCCAACCAGGAAACCTGCTCAACCCACTGAACCAACCTCAGCCACTGGGGACAGCCACCAAAAACAGATAGAACTACGAACCTGCAGCCTGCAAAAGGGAGACACCAAACACAGTAAGATAAGCAAAATGAGAAGACAGAAAAACACACAGCAGATGAAGGAACAAGATAAAAACACACCAGACCTAACAAATGAAGAGGTAATAGCCAGTCTACCTGAAAGAGAATTTAGAATAATGATGGTGAAGATGATGCAAAATCTTGGAAATAGAATAGACAAATTGCAAGAAACAGTTAACAAGGACCTAGAAGAAATAAAGAGGAAGCAAGTAACGATGAGCAACACAATAAATGAAATGAAAAATATTCTAGATGGGATCAGTAGCAGAATAACTGAGGCAAAAGGACGGATAAGTGACCTGGAAGATAAAATAGTGGAAATAACTACTGCAGAGCAGAAGAAAGAAAAAAGAATGAAAAGAACTGAGGACAGTCTCAGAGATCTCTGGGACAACATTAAACGCACCAACGTTCGAATCATAGGGGTCCCAGAGGAAGAAGAGAAAAAGAAAGGGACTGAGAAAATATTTGAAGAGACTATAGTTGAAAACTTCCCTAATATAGGAAAGGAAATAGTCAACCAAGTCCAGGAAGCACAGAGAGTCCCATACAGGATAAACCCAAGGATAAACACGCCGAGACACATAATAATCAAACTGTCAAAAATTAAATACAAAGAAAACATATTAAAAGCAGCAAGGGAAAAACAACAAATAACACACAAGGGAATCCACATAAGGTTAACATCTGATCTTTCAGCAGAAACTCTACAAGCCAGAAGGGAGTGACAGGACATATTTAAAGTGATGAAGGAAAAAAACCTACAACCAAGATTACTCTACCCATCAAGGATCTCATTCAGATTTGATGGAGAAATTAAAACCTTTACAGACAAGCAAAAGCTGAGAGAGTTCAGCACCACCAAACCAGCTTTACAACAAATGCTAAAGGAACTTCTCTAAGCAAGAAACATAAGAGAAAGAAAAGACCTACAAGAACAACCCGAAACAATTAAGTAAATGGTAATAGGAACACACATATCAATAATTACCTTAAATGTAAATGGATTAAATGCTCCCACCAAAAGACACAGACTGGCTGAATGGATACAAAAACAGGACCCATATATATGCTGTCTACAAGAGACCCACTTCAGACCTAGGGATACTTACAGGCTGAAAGTGAGGGGATGGAAAAAGATATTCCATGCAAATGGAAATCAGAAGAAAGCTGGAGTAGCAATTCTCATATCAGACAAAATAGACTTTAAAATAAAAACTATTACAAGAGACAAAGAAGGACACTACATAATGATCAAGGGATCGATCCATGAAGAAGATATAACAATTGTAAATATTTATGCACCCAACATAGGCGCACCTCAATACATAAGGCAAATACTAACAGCCATAAAAGGGGAAATCGACAGTAACACAATCATAGTAGGGAACTTTAACACCCCACTGTCACCAATGGACAGATCATCCAAAATGAAAATAAATAAGGAAACACAAGCTTTAAATGATACATTATACAAGATGGATTTACTTGATATTTATAGGATATTCCATCCAAAAACAACAGAATACACATTTTTCTCAAGTGCCCATGGAACATTCTCCAGGATCGATCATATCTTGGGTCACAAATCTAGCCTTAGCAAATTTAAGAAAATTGAAATCGTATCAAGTATCTTTTCTGACCACAACGCTATGAGACTAGATATCAATTACAGGAAAAGATCTGTAAAAAATACAAACACATGGAGGCTAAACAATACACTACTTAATAACGAAGTGATCACTGAAGAAATCAAAGAGGAAATCAAAAAGTACTTAGAAACAAATGACAATGGAGACACAAAGACCCAAAACCTATGGGATACAGCAAAAGCAGTTCTAAGAGGGAAGTTTATAGCAATACAATCATACCTTAAGAAACAGGAAGCATCTCGAATAAACAACTTAACTTTGCACCTAAAGCAATTAGAGAAGGAAGAACAAAAAACCCCCAAATTTAGCAGAAGGAAAGAAATCATAAAGATCAGATCAGAAATAAATGAAAAAGAAATGAAGGAAACAATAGCAAAGATCAATAAAAGTAAAAGCTGGTTCTTTGAGAAGATAAATAAAATTGATAAACCATTAGCCAGACTCATCAAGAAAGACAGGGAGAAGACTCAAATCAATAGAATTAGAAATGAAAAAGGAGATGTAACAACTGACTCTGCAGAAATACAAAAGATTATTAGAGATTACTACAAGCAACTCTATGCCAATAAAATGGACAACCTGGAAGAAATGGACAAATTCTTAGAAATGCACAACCTGCCAAGACTGAACCAGGAAGAAATAGAAAATATGAACAGACCAATCACAAGCACTGAAATTGAAACTGTGATTAAAAATCTTCCAACAAACAAAAGCCCAGGACCAGATGGCTTCACAGGCGAATTCTATCAAACATTTAGAGAAGAGCTAACACCTATCCTTCTCAAACTCTTCCAAAAGATAGCAGAGGGAGGAACACTCCCAAACTCATTCTATGAGGCCACCATCACCCTGATACCAAAACCAGACAAAGACGTCACAAAGAAAGAAAACTATAGGCCAATATCACTGATGAACATAGATGCAAAAATCCTCAACAAAATACTAGCAAACAGAATTCAACAGCACATTAAAAGGATCATACACCATGATCAAGTGGGGTTTATTCCAGGAATGCAAGGATTCTTCAATATACGCAAATCAATCAACGTGATACACCATATCAACAAACTGAAGGAGAAAAACCATATGATCATCTCAGTAGATGCAGAGAAAGCTTTTGACAAAATTCAACACCCATTTATGATAAAAACCCTGCAGAAAGTAGGCATAGGGGGAACTTTCCTCAATATAATAAAGGCAATATATGACAAACCCACAGCCAGCATTGTTCTCAATGGTGAAAAACTGAAACCATTTCCACTAAGATCAGGAACAAGACAAGGTTGCCCACTCTCACCACTCTTATTCAACCTAGTTTTGGAAGTTCTAGCCACAGCAATCAGAGAAAATAAAGAAATAAAAGGAATCCAAATAGGAAAAGAAGAAGTAAAGCTGTCACTGTTTGCAGATGACATGATACTATACATAGAGAATACTAAGGATGCTACCAGAAAACTACTAGAGATAATCAATGAATTTGGTAAAGTAGCAGGATACAAAATTAATGCACAGAAATCTCTGGCATTCTTATACACTAATGATGAAAAATCTGAGAATGAAATTAAGAAAACACTCCCATTTACCATTGCAACAAAAAGAATAAAATATCTAGGAATAAACCTACCTAAGGAGACAAAAGACTTGTATGCAGAAAACTATAAGACACTGATGAAAGAAATTAAAGATGATACAAATAGGTGGAGAAATATACCATGTTCTTGGATTGGAAGAATCAACATAGTGAAAATGACTCTATTACCCAAAGCAATCTACAGATTCAATGCAATCCCTATCAAATTACCACTGGCATTTTTTACAGAACTAGAACAAAGAATTTCACAATTTGTATGGAAACACAAAAGACCCCGAATAGCCAAAGCAATCTTGAGAACGAAAAATGCAGCTGGAGGAATCAGGCTCCCTGACTTCAGACTATACTACAAGGCCACAGTAATCAAGACAGTATGGTACTGGCACAAAAACAGAAATATAGATCAATGGAACAGGATAGAAAGCCCAGAGATAAACCCACACACATATGGTCACCTTATCTTTGATAAAGGAGGGAAGGAAACACAGTGGAGAAAAGACAGCCTCTTCAATAAGTGGTGCTGGGAAAACTGGACAGCTACCTGTAGAAGTATGAAATTAGAACACTCCCTAACACCATACACAAAAATAAACTCAAAATGGGTTAAAGACCTAAATGTAAGGCCAGACACTATCAAACTCTTAGAGGAAAACATAGGCAGAACACTCTATGACATCAATCACAGCAAGATCCTTTTTGACCCATCTCCTAGAGAAATGGAAATAAAAACAAAAATAAACAAATGGGATCTAATGAAACTTAAAAGCTTTTGCACAGCAAAGGATACCATAAACAAGACCAAAAGACAACCCTCAGAATGGGAGAAAATATTTGCAAATGAAGCAACTGACAGAGGATTAATCTCCAAAATTTATAAGCAACTCATGCAGCTCAATAACAAAAAAACCAAACAACCCAATCCAAAAATGGGCAGAAGAACTAAATAGACATTTCTCCAAAGAAGATATACAGATAGCCAACAAACATATGAAAGAATGCTCAACATCATTAATCATTAGAGAAATGCAAATCAAAACTACAATGAGATATCATCTCACACCGGCCAGATTGGCCATCATCAAAAACTCTAGAAACAATAAGTGCTGGAGAGGGTGTGGAGAAAAGGGAACCCTCTTGCACTGTTGGTGGGAATGTAAAATGATACAGCCACTATGGAGAACAATATGGAGGTTCCTTTAAAAACTACAAATAGAACTACCATATGACCCAGCAATCCCACTACTGGGCATATACCCTGAGAAAACCATAATTCAAAAAGAGTCATGTACCAAAATGTTTATTGCAGCTCTATTTACGATAGCCAGGACATGGAAGCAATCTAAGTGTCCATCAACAGATGAATGGATAAGGAAGATGTGGCACATATATACAATGGAATATTACTCAGCCATAAAAAGAAATGAAACTGAGTTATTTGTAATGAGGTGGATAGACCTGGAATCTGTCATACAGAGTGAAGTAAGTCAGAAGGACAAAAACAAATACCGTATGCTAACACATATATATGGAATCTAAAAAAAAAAAAAAAATGTCATGAAGAGATTAGTGGTAGGAGGGAATAAAACACAGACCTACTAGAGCATGGACTTGAGGATATGGGGAGGGGGAAGGGTAAGCTGTGACGATGTGAGAGAGTGGCAGGGACATATACACACTACCAAATGTAAATTAGATAGCTAGTGGGAAGCTGCAGCATAGCACAGGGGGTTCACCTCTGTGCTGTGTGACCACCTGGAGGGGTGGGAGGGAGGGTGACACAAGAGGGAAGAGTTATGGGAACATATGTATATGTATAGCTGATTCACTTTGTTGTAAAGGAGAAACTAAAACACTATTGTAAAACAGTTATACTCAAATAAAGATGTTAAAAAAAAAAGAGCAAATTAAACCCAAAATAAGAGAAGGAAGGAAATAATAAATAGCCACTTTCCTCACACTAGTCTACTGGATATGTACTATTACAGACAAATAGGTAGACCTAAAGAAGTTGAATAACTTGCCCAGTGATAGAACCAGAATTTGAACTCCAGTAACTCTGGCCCAAAAGTCCAGCTTCTTCCCGTTTTAGTACACTGCTCATCTTCACAAAGATAGAAATTAAACCAAAACTAAGTTCCAAGCTTCCCTATTCTCAGCACAGCACTCTAATAATTTTGGTATTGTGCTAATATTATCACCACTTCTATGACAGAACTTATGTGCTTATTAAAATCATTAGCACTCTGTTTATTTGTTTTTCTTCTTTTTCTTATACCTTCCTATTTTCTCCTATAATCCCAGCATCTTTCATGAGACTGTATAAAAGTCCACAAGATGGTTTATAGACAACTGGTGTTCCAAGTTATTTGTTCCTGTTGTTAACTATCATTACTAAACTGAAGTCCCAGAATACACAGATAGCTTTATAGTTACAACTGAGGATCACAGATCACAAAGGCAATATCGTTCCCATTTTAGAGAAGAAACTTAAGCATCAAAAAAGATAACATAACCAATTAACATTCCACTGTTAATTTGAGTCAAACCTAGAGCTGACTCAAATGATGGTCCTTTTCTTCAAAACATTGTCTTTCAAATTTAATATAAACACAAAAAGAAAATGATTTTGGTGAGATTAGTGGGACTGCAGATTATTCCTTAAAGTTATTATTTCCATTATGATATTTGTGCTTAACAAATATACTTGGAAAAGAAAAAAAGCTCAAACTATTTAAAGAGGAAAATACCAGGTGTCAAGAAGGGAAATGGTAGGATCGAACCATTTTGATGTAACTAAAGTACCTGTTATTCTCGAGTACATCCTAGTGTAACATTCCCCCTCCTGGTTTTATATTTATCAACTTTTCAATTTATAAATACCGAATATAACTCATATCTACTCATATTAAAATTGTTCAGCTAGGACTGAAAAAAAATACTCTCACAAAACTGCAATGATTTTGAGTGTACATACTTCCACAGTATTTGATATGGTTGGTAATCACTCAATTTTTATAAGGTGAATCACATAAAGAAGGCTCAAATTAGAAATCCTCTTAACTAATGGGACCTAATCAAACTTAAAAGCTTTTGCACAGCAAAGGAAACCATAAACAAAAGACAAAAACAACATACAAAATGGGAGAAAATTTGCAAAGGATGCAACTGACAAGGTATTAATCTCCAAAATACACAAACAGCTCATACAGCTCAATATCAAAAACAAACAACCCAATCAAAAAATGGGCAGAAGACCTAAACAGACATTTCTCCAAAGAAGACTACAGATGGCCAAAAGACACATGAATAGATGTTCAACATCGCTAATTATTAGAGAAATGCAAATGAAAACTACAATGAGGTATCATCTCATAACGGTCAGAATGGCCATCATCAAAGTCTACAAATAATAAATGCTGGAGAGGGTGTGGAAAAGAGGGAACCCTCCTACACTGTTGGTGGGAATGTAAATTGGTACAGTCAGTATGTAAACTGAAAAACAGTATGGAGGTCCCTTAAAAAACTAAAAATAGAACTACCACATGACCCAGTAATCCCACTCCCGAGCATATACCCGGAGAAAACCATAATTCAAAAAGATGCATGCACCCCAATGTTCATTGCAGCACTATTTACAATAGCCAAGACATGGAAGCAACCTAAATGTCCATCACCAGAGGAATGGATAAAGAAGATGTGGTACATATATGATATACAATGGAATATTACTCAGCCATAAAAAAGAACAAAATAATGCAACTTGCAGCAAATGGATGGACCTAGAGATTGTCATACTGAGTGAAGTTAAGTCAGACAGAGAAAGACAAATATCATACGATATCACTTATATGTGGAATCTAAAAAAGAGGGTACAAATGAAGCTTACTTACAAAATAAAAAAACAGAAACAGACTCATAGACATAGAAAACAAACAAGGTTACCAAAGGGGAAAGAGGGGGAGGGATAAATTAGGAGCTTGTAATTAACAGATACACACTACTTTCTACAAAATAGATAAACAACAAGGTCCTACTGTATAGCACAGGGGACTATATTCAATTATCTTGTAATAACCTATAAAGGAAAAGAATCTAGAAAAGAATATACAATACATATGTATGTATCTATGTGTAACTGAATCACTTTACTGTACACCAGAAACTAACACATTGTAAATCAACTATACTTCAATTTTAAACAAGTAAAAATACAAAATAAATTTAAAAAATAAAAACAAAAATGTACTGGCAGTTCTTTTCAGGGCAGTGAGGGGGGGAAAGAAAAGGCATCCAAATTGGAAAGGAAGAAGTAAAATTATCTCTATTTGCAGATGGTATGATCTTACACATAGAAAATCCTAAGAAATCCACTTAAGAGTAATCAGAACTAAAAATCAAGTTCAGCAAGGTTGCAGAATACAAGATCAATATAAAAAATCCATTGTATTTCTATATACTTACAATGAGCCATCTGAAAAGCAAACTAAGAACGTAATATCATTTATAATAGTATTAAAAATAATAAAATATTAGTAATAAATTTAATAAAAGAAATCCAAGACCTGTATACTAAAAGTTACAAATCTTGTTAAAAGATATTAAAGAAGATCTAAATAAATGGAAAGCATTCATGTTCATAGATCAGAAGACAATATTGTTAGGATGACAATACTCCAGAAATCAACAATTTCGATGCAATCTGTATCAAAATCCCAGCCGGATTTTGTTTTTTGCAGAAATTGACAAGGTGATCCTAAAGTCCAAATGGAAATCCAGGGTACCCAGAAAGGCCAAAATAATGTTGAAAAGGAGAACAAATTGGAGGATCCACACTTTCCAGTTTCAAACTTACTAGTACACAGCTATGTAATCAAAACAGTATGGTACTGGCATATAGACAGACATATAGATTAACGGAACAGAATACAGATTCCAGAAATAAACCTTCATATTTATGACCAACTGACTTGTTTTTTACCAGGGTGTCATGATAATTCAATGGAAAAAATAGTTTTTTCAACAAGTGGTGGCGAGGCAACTGGATATACACATGCAAAAGAATTACACTGGATCCCTACCCAATACTATATATAAAAATTAAATCAAAATGAATTAAAGTTCTAAATCTGAGAACTAAGACAGTAAAAGTCCTGGAAGAAAACATGCATAAATCTTCATGACTTTGGATTAGGCACTGGTTTTTTAGACATGATACTATCAAAAGCATAAACAGTAAGAGTAGCAACAGACAAACTGAATTTAATCAAAATTTAAAGCTTTTGTACTTCAGAGGACATGATCAAAAGCCATTGAAACAAACTAAATGGATGAATTGCATGGTATGTGAACTATATCTCAATAAAATCGTTACTTACAAAACATGAGGACGTGAGGCTGGTCACTGAATCAGACGGTTTTTAGCATGACTTATGATTGTACCTTAAATACTCCTGTTTTTACTATTAATGTTGCTTGTTAAATTCTTACCCAAAAAAGTAATATCTGTTGAATATATACATCACCTAAATACAAGGTCATCTAGAAACACATGTCTCATGGATGCTCTTGAAGTGGACAGCCCCTTTGCACAGGCTCCAGTCCACTGTAACCCGTGATAACTATTGTTTTTACAGATAACAAGACATTTTTATCTGATGGAGATGCATTCCTCTTTTTCCTTTTCTGTTTCCTAGATCACACTGGGTAAGTAGAAATATATTCCAAACACTTAATTGATCACCTCTTGGTTTTAGAGTATTGGCCATCCTATCTAAATATAATTTACCTTGCTAAACATCTACCATATCTTTCCTTATATCATCAAAATAACATTAACTTGATTGCAAGTAGAATTTCGCATTTAATGTAAATTAACAAATATCTTCTCCCAAAGTTTACTACTTCAAACTAATCTGCAGACATAAATAATTTGCTAGTGATCTTATCGCTAAAAAGAAAAAAAGGAGAGGAGGGGCAATAAATCATGGTGTCTAGGATAAAGCTAGGAAATAAGATCAACAATTCCTTTTTCACTCAAATTGATGTTGAAAGATTTAAATAAAGAGAAATCATAAGAGATTTGGTTGACAATCCTTTGGTTTTTCTATTTTCAAATTTAAATCTTAAAAATTACAACATAATTGATAAAAATTTAAAGACTATAGCCTTGAGTTTTACTTAGCATAGTAGTAGTTGTTTGTCAGGATTTTTATTTTACAATATTCAAGTTATATGAAGAAAAGTCCATCTGGTACATGCTTCTCATTCGGCATATACAGATACTGCATCACTCAGTGGATATTATCTTGACATTTTAGAAAACAAAATGCGCCCTCTGGTGGACAATACCTTTTAGTTAATATGTTACATACCGCTCCACCAGCACACCCACGCACACCATTATCATTCTTAAGAAAAAAAAAAAAAATCAAGAATTCTCACTTCAGTCTGAACCAACAGAGTCGAAATTTAGAAGATCAAAACACTGGTATACTTGTAAGACTTGCTACATCCAACAAGATAGTATCTTTAAAAACAAGAGGAATTTTAAGTGGATTGAGCTTACACTGTAATTACATGTCCTTTAAGATGGCCTTCTAAACTGCCATATAATTAATACACGCCAGTAAGGAATATTTATTAGTATTTTGTATCCTGTAGTGCTTGGCAGATCCTCTAAGAACATAAAAGCTTTAAATGTGTTAATCAGTTACAGAATTCTTAACAAAGTCTTTGATAACAAAAAAGTTCAAAAACAAATACAGAAAGTAAATCTGTGAAAACTTAAGAGACAGCAAAGAAATTCTCCTTCAGTTTTGCAAACAAAAGTGAAACCTGAGTAAAAGGAATTCTTTGGTAATGAAGCCCAAAACACACTGTTTTCTAAAAAAGGACACAAAGACCTTCGATCATTCATTACTCACTATATCATCTGCTGTTTGTAATTTGTTATCATCATAACTCAGTCATAGTTGAGCACAATCTATTGATCGCTAACTAAAGTTGAATATAATCTGGTTATCAATCTGATTAAGGGGGTCAGGACTTAAAATTACTCATGGAAATGCTCAGATCCTAACTACAGAAATTATTTCAATATTCGGTATTCAAAGAGAATGGCAAATAGCACGACGGGGCAGTGCAGGTAAACAGATAAAAGTAGGGAGAACAATAATACAAAATAGTAAGTGTTGGTACTGGTATTAGTTTTTCTGTTAATTTCAAAGGTGATGATCACTGACTTATTTATTAAATGAAATAAGAAATATATTAAATGTAGGAAAAATAAATTATTTCATCACGGCAAACTCTCACTTAGAGAAGAAGGAATATACTATCAAAATCTCCAAACTGGTCAGAAACTCATATACCAGCCATATACAAGAACACTTGGTTTCCCATTTCCTTGCTAGCCACTGAAAGACTTTTTTTTTCACTAACCTGATGAGTGTGAAATGGCATTTAGTTATACTGTACACAAGGTGACATTTTTAAGGACGTTCACTGCAACACTATATAGCAAAAAACTGACATCGTACATATCTACCAACAAAAGACTAAAAAATAAATTGTGGCATATTCATAAAATAGAGTACTACTCTTTAAAATGAATTAAGACTATATAATAACATAAATTTCAAATATAGTGTTAGATGAAAAAAGCAAGTTTAAAAGCCTGACCAAACAAAGTTTAAAAGCAAGCACAATAGTGTTTATAGATGCTTATATAAGGTAACATGTTTTATAACATTAAATGGAAAATATATACATAAATTTCAGGGTAATGATTATCTAAGAGGGGGAAGATAAGGGAATGGAATTGGAAGGATAAAAATAATGTTCCAATGGAATTGGTAACATTTTATTTCCTCTTTAAAAAATGATAAAATATTAATATCTAAGTATCAATAGGTATATTGGATGTTCTATTATTCCCTTACTCTATTCTATGTTTGCAATATTTCATAATTTTTAAAAATTAAAAGCAAGCTAAATGTCCAATGACACAGGGAATTGGTTACAGTATGGTATAATTCAAGTGTTACAATAAATTACAGAATTTCTACTGATGATATGAATACATATATTTTTACACAAAAAGATATCCATGATACTGGATATGCCATGATATTGCCAAATTTTAAAAAGTTGCTAAATAACATATATAAATGCATAAGATAAAGTCATAAATGTATCTATGTGAAAACTCACATAGTTGGACTATAATCTCTTGGTTGTGGAATTATGTATGATTTTCCTATTCTTCTTTATACATGTCTTATATCATCTTAATTTTTATAGTGACCATATGTTACTTTTATAATCAGAAAAATACTTTTTCATGGGCAAAAGAATTTAAAAATTACCTTTTTACCATATCAGAGCGAGAAAAGGCCAGCAAGAAAATCTAATGAAAACTACTAAGTGAACAAACAACAAAAATGCCCAGTAATGAAACAGGGGTGTATGCAGGGGAGCTGTGTTGATTTATGGTATCAGATACCTAAGCCTCTGCTAACTTCCAAGGTGGTAGGAGAGTAAACAGAACAAAGCGGGTAGGTCCAAGGATGGTGGAAGAGACTAGGGACCAAACTGTGGAACACAGGAAAAGAACCAAGGTTGGATTTGGGGAATTCCAGATAAGATGGGTGGGACACGTGTAGATTTTCCCATGCATTCTTTTCAGGCCCTCCACTTTACGCTCTCTCCCTGCCTCCCCACTTCTTTTTTTTTTTTTTTTTTTTTGTGGTAGGCGGGCCTCTCACTATTGTGGTCTCTCCCTTTGCGGAGCACAGGCTCCGGACGCGCAGGCTCAGCAGCCATGGCTCACGGGCCCAGCCGCTCCGCGGCATGTGGGATCTTCCCGGACCAGGGCACGAACCCGTGTCCCCTGCATCGGCAGGCGGATTCTCAACCAC
This sequence comes from Kogia breviceps, assembly GCF_026419965.1. NCBI lineage: Eukaryota > Metazoa > Chordata > Mammalia > Artiodactyla > Physeteridae > Kogia > Kogia breviceps. The sequence goes on from NC_081314.1 coordinate 5,369,057, forward strand.
TGCGCCACCAGGGAAGCCCTGCCTCCCCACTTCTAAGTGATAAACTGTCATAATGAAATAATTCTTTATTATTTTCTACATCTCTGATTCATAACAAATGAATGAGCAAGCATCACTTTTGAAATTAACAGGAAAAGGTTTATTTTATAAGTTCAAAAGTCACTGAAGAAGCATTCTTTGAATATGACCTAAGTTGGTACATTTGAAAATGTCTTTATATTTTAGAATTCTCATTTTATGTATAGCCAGGTGGTTTTACTCCTTATTTTGATGGTGCTATTTCCTTATTTTTCCTTTGAAAAGGAGACTCTGACCTCTGTTTTAGTCTACAAATAGAAGGTGACACTGCAATAGTTAATAGTTCCTAGGAGTGAGGAAGCCAAGCACATTCACCCTTAACCAAGACTTCTTTCTATCACAAAACTGTCAAGTGTTCTGGGAGGGAAAATACAGTAGCTGGTATTGAACATCTTCCCTACAAAGAACGCAAAGGAAGTCTCACAAATAAGGCATCCAAACAACCACTTTTCCTTGCAATATTTGCATTTTCCTTCATAGCAAAAAAAAAAAAAAAAAAAATTTCTCTTCTAACTTCAAGCCTTTGCATTAAACAAAATCATTTCTTATAAAATAATCCTAAAACTAACTAGTAAATTAACTTTCAAAGAGTAATACAGTTTGTGAAAAATTAACTGGTGATGATATAGGGTATTAATTTAAGAATAATAACATGGAAAAATAAATCATTTATCATATAAGGAAACTTTTATTTGTACCTTTGTTCTATATATTAGGAATGATAGTCAAGGACTATCTGCATGTCATGACCTTTATCCTCTATGCCTTCTCATCCACATGAAGAACTTAGGCTGAATACCAGATTACAAAAACACTGTATACAATGATCACAGTAAATCTAGCCCAAAAGGTATTTTGCTGAAAACAAGATTTACCATTGATAGGAATACTCAGGAAATCTGATACTAGGCTTACTTATCAGAGATAAAGCTTGGTATGAATTTTAAATAATCATTATTATTCCCTCTACCTATCAAGGCACTTCTTAAAAGTACAGAAACAAGAAACCTGGAAAAGCTTGATCTTCCTGAGACTGGCCTTCAATGTATAACTGAATTATTCCATGATATTGATAATAAACAGAGAGTCTAGCAAGAAACCTTGCTAGCATTACAAATCTACATGGTAAAATCTTCACTATGTAATGATGATGCTTTAGTAGTTGGTTATTCATTTCAAAAAGGTAAAAATAGGGCTTCCCTGGTGGCGCAGTGGTTGAGAATCCGCCTGCCGATGCAGGGGACACGGGTTCGTGCCCTGGCCCGGGAAGATCCCACATGCCGCGAAGCAACTAAGCCCGTGAGCCATGGCCGCTAGGCCTGCGTGTCCGGAGCCTGTGCTCCGCAACGGGAGAGGCCACAACAGTGAGAGGCCCGCATACCACAAAAAAAAAAAAAAAAAAAAAGGTAAAAATAGAGGCCTATTTTACACTATACAATAAAATAATTCTGGGTACATTAAAGACCTCCTAAGCATGGAGTTGGCGGCATAGGAAAAATTTACAAATTTTGGACTAAACAGAGGAAAATATTTCAAGACCTCAGGGTAGGGAAAGATTACTTAAGATACAGAAAATGCAAAACATCAAAAAGATGTCTACATTAAAATTTAAACTTAGGCATAATTTTAAAAAGGCAATATAAAGTTAAAAGGCACAGGGCTTCCCCGGTGGCACAATGGTTATGAATCCACCTAGCCAATGCAGGGGACACAGGTTCCATCCCTGGTCCAGGAAGATCCAACATGCCGCGAAGCTACGAAGCCTGTGTGCCACAACTACTGAGCCTGTGCTCTAGAGCCCGTGAGCCACAACTACTGAAGCCCACATGCCGCAACTACTGAAGCCCATGCACCTAGAGCCCGTGCTCTGTAACAAGAGAAGCCACCTCAATGAAAACCGTGCGCACTGTAACGAAGAGTAGCCCTGCTGGCCACAACTAAAGCCAGTGCACAGCAACAAAGACCCAACACAGCCAAAAATGAATAAATAAATAAATATATATATTTTTTAAAAATACATTAACCAATTAAAAAATGTGAGCTGTTATTTTAAAAAAAGTTAAAAGGCCCAAAGAAGAAAATATTTATAAGGCAATATAAGTAAAGGATTAGTGTCTGGTTTCCTACAAATCGGTACTTTAAAAATTAACAAACCAATATAAAAATGAGTTAAAAAAATGACAATTCAAACTAAAAGAAACCTGCTTGACAAATAATACTATAAAAGGATGCTTGATCTCACTAATAATTCAGGAAATCCCAAGTAAAAGCAGTAAGATACCACTTCATATCCATCAAGTTGGCAAACAATTCTGACAATACCAAGTCTTGGCAGGGATGTGGCAAAAGAGTAACACTTACATGTAGGTTTTTCCTTTAGTGAGGGAGGAGAGGGAATGGGGTTACAACACCAAACCCAGAGGTTAAAGACCTTCTGAAGTGTCTCTTCAGTCCTTCTGAAGTGGACTCTCAGTAATGAACTCCTGTGAGTATCTAACTCTGGACAATGACCACACCATACGACCATACGATATTTCATTGCCAGGTCTCTTATAAGGTATTTAGATTTAAAGGAATATACTGATGCCATACATCTTCCCCTTTGACCTGAGCCATTCTCAAAAAAAAAAAAAAAAAAAGGTTTTCTGGAAAAGGTACCTGCCAAAACAGCCAATTAAAATGTATAACTGAAAACAAAGAGCTTCCCTCAGGTAAAAATATTAAATCTTTCTTTTAAAACTTCTACAACACTAACATGCCATATTTTAATCCTTGCAAGATTCACATTTTTACATTAAAGCTCAAATAGCTAAAATTTTCTTTGGTTACTATTAGCTTAATATTGGGTCATATGTAAATGGAATGTAAACACAGAATTTCAACTGATATGTGTTATATATATCTGATCTCTTATAAATGGTGGAATCCAGTGATACTATAAAATCTATAGAATACACAACATAAGCCTACAAACATTAACCCAACTAAACACTCTGGCCAAAGTTTAAAAGTTAAAATATTTCTCAGCTATGTCTCTTAATAACCATACAATATTTTTAAATTAACTTGGTTATGTTTTTAACACAGTCATTTAATTAGTTTTATAGACATTACACTACAGTAAGCCATCCCCACTTTATCATCAAGTCCTCCTTTTAACAATAAGGAGTAGGCTAGTATTGGTGAATTCGGATTCTGAGCAATGGCAAGCCAGTCACGAAAATATAAAAGCTACCCATAATGATCCAACAATTTGTTAGAATACTCTCTTTACTATCACTGTATTTTACCTCCTGGGCTCGCCCTGTACTGTCACAGTACAAAAAGCAGGCAGATATTTAACACTATTTTTTCTCAGGCAGTGAATAAATACAGTTGTCAAAATTCCTTTTAAATGTAAACTAAATTTACAATAACACAGAGGAGCAACAATAAGAATATGGTATCAGGAGTTTATGGAACTCTTTAAAACAAGCTTACTAAGCAGAAAGGTTCTTCAGTGAAAAGGGACCGTCTGACTCCTTATGCTGAACGGAAGAAAGGATGCCAGCTCAAAATCACTGGTAATCAGAGAAATGCAAATTAAAAGAAGATAATCCTTTTTGCCCATCAGATTGGCAAAAGTTAAAAAGACTGATAATATCCAGTGTTGGCAAGGGTGTAGGGAAATGGGTATTCTCATACCCATTAGTACAGCTTTCTGGAAAAGTAATTTAGTGTACCTAAGAAAATTTTAGATATACATACCCATGGAATCATCGATTACACTTCCAAACCTCTATCCTAGAGAAATAACTGGACTCTGGATAAGAAACTGAAATATCTGTTAATAGAAAATGACTGAGAGGGTGATGCAAGAGGGAAGAGATATGGGAACATATGTATATGTATAACTGATTCAGTTTGTTGTAAAGGAAAAACTAACACACTATTGTAAAACAATTATACTCCAATAAAGATGTTAAAAAATAAAATTAAATTAAATTAAATTAAATTAAAAAAAATAAAAATAAAAAAAATAAAGTGTAAAAAAAAAAAAAAAAAGAAAATGACTAATACACTATGGTCATGCATATTACAGAACATCATACAGTGCTCAACAGGAACATTCTTTCCACAGCTGTGGAAAACTCCCTAAGACACAATGCTAATGTGGGGAGGGGGTGTCAGATGCAAAGTAACGCCCTAGTAGATACCTTCCATGCACAGTGCCCACACCTTTCCCCATGCTAGGAACCCCACCTTCTCAAAGCAGACTAAAACAACAAAAATAACAACAACTACTATGTATTGCCCACCCTCCCTCATAGCCAGGTATTTCACTAAAGTATATGGCTAACTATGGAGAACCGTATGGAGGTTCCTTAGAAAAGTAAAAATAGAACTACCATACGACCCAGCAATCCCACTACTGGGCATATAAGAAAACCATAATTCAAAAAGAGTCATGTACCACAATGTCCATTGCAGCTCTATTTACAGTAGCCAGGACACAGAAGCAACCTAAGTGTCCATCAACAGATGAATGGATAAAGAAGATGTGGCACATATATACAATGGAATATTACTCAGCCATAAAAAGAAACAAAACTGAGTTATTTGTAGTGAGGTGGATGGACCTAGAGTCTGTCATACAGAGTGAGGTAAGTCAGAAAGAGAAAAACAAATACCATATTACTCAGCCATAAAAAGGAATGAAATTGAATTACTTGTAATGAGGTGGATGGACCTAGAGTCTGTCATACAGAGTGAGGTAAGTCAGAAAGAGAAAAACAAATACCGGATGCTAACGCACATATATGGAATCTAAAAAAACAAAAACGGTACTGATGAACCTAGTGGTGGGACAGATATAAAGACGCAGACGTAGAGAATGGACTTAAGGACACGGGAGGGGGAAGGGTAAGCTGGGACAAAGTGAGAGAGTAGTACTGACACATATACACTACCAAATGTAAAACAGACAGCTAGTGAGAAGTGGCGGCATTGCACGGGGAGGTCAGCTCGGTGATTTGTGACCACCTAGCGGGGTGGGATAGGGAGGGTGGGAAGGAGGCTGAAGAAGGAGGGGGTATGGGGATATACATATAGCTGATTCACTCTGTTGTAGAGCAGAAACTAACACAACACTGTAAAGAAATTATACTCCAATAAAGATATTTTTTTTAAATGGGTGAAGAAAGGAAAGAAAGGGTATCTCTTTGATTAACTTGGGTAGCAATAGAGGCAGATTGTTTTAAGACCACAGAGGCTTCCTGATCAGAGACAAGGTGATGTGTTTTTCTCTGGGAGTCAGTGGTTGCCATCAATCTTTCATCAAGCCAGTTCTACAAGGTGCTTCTGGGTTTTATTCCTGAAACAGTTTGGAAAATGCTTCTCCAGACTATGATACTCTGAACATCTTTATCCCTTCATAAATCCCTTTCTAGGTAAATTAGCTAGAATGGGTTTCCTTATAAAAATTAAGAAACCTTTCTTATTCACAAATGATAACCATTTATGAACTTCACAAGTTCATAAATTTATGAACTAAAAAGCACTACATATTTAGAAAAGGATCTAAGAGCACATTAACACCCTGAGGCTGGACTCTGAAGAGGAAGGGGTATTAATATGTATAGATGAGGAAGGGGTACAGGAAGGTTTTTTCCTTTTTCCTCTGTATACTTCTTTTCTGTTTAAATATTTTTACAGGGGACTTCCCCGGTGGTCCAGTGGTTAGGAATCCGCCTTCCAATGCAGGGGACGTGGGTTCAATCCCTGATCAGGGAACTAAGATCCCACATGACGCAGGGCAACTGAGCCCACATGCCACAACTAGAGAGAAGCCCGCACACTGCGACGAAAGATCCCGCGTGCTGCAGCAACTAAGACCCGACACAGCCCAAAATAAATAAATAAATAATTTTTTTTTTTTTAAATTTACAATGACAAATAGTTATACAATGTTGGGAATTTCTTTAATAATTTAAAATCTTTAAACAATTAAAAACTGGTATGTCCCTCTCGGAGATACCTGCTACCCTAAATGAGAATAACAGTTTTATGGTACTTAAATAAGGAATTTTAAGAAAGTTAGAACAGGAATCCATCTTGGCTGAGAGATACATGTGCCACCAGGAAGGACCCTGAGTCAGACCAAATATGGGGCAAAAGCAAGATTGGCCAGAGACAACCCTGAAACTAACCCCATTACCATAAAACCTGAGACCTTGAGCCAAGTGGTTGAACGGTTCTCCTGGGTTCCCTCACCCTGCTGCTCTCTACCCGGGCACCCCTTTCCAATAAAGTCTTTTGCTTTGTCAGTTAAAAAATAAAGAAAGAAAGAACAAACTGAAAACTTTCTGTGGTACATATATACACAATTTCATGTACTCTAACTTACATAATATAAAAATCTTATATTATCTTGGAATAGGGAAGGAACTTCTAAGCATGACTCCAGAGGTAGAAGGGAAAGATAACAATATTTAACTACATAAACAAAACTTCTGACACTTTAAAATTAAAAGATGAAGGACAAACAGAAAAACGATCTGAGGCATATATGGCAAACAACAGATTGGCACTTTTAATATATAAATTATTCTTAGAAATCAATAAGAGTGGACATCTTAATTTAAAAATGGGCAAAGTGTATTAGCAAAAACTGGACAAGCTAAATATCCACTGTAAAAAAAGTTAAACAAACCAATGCTCAAAAATACACAGTATAGGGGCTTCCCTGGTGGTGCAGTGGTTGAGAGTCTGCCTACCAATGCAGGGGACATGGGTTCGAGCCCTGGTCTGGGAAGTTCCCACATGCCGCGGAGCAACTAGGCCCGTGAGCCACAACTACTGAGCCTGCGCATCTGGAGCCTGTGCCCCGCAACAAGAGAGGCCGCAACAGTGAGAGGCCCGCGCACCGCGATGAAGAGTGGCCCCCGCTTGCCACAACTGGAGAAAGCCCTGGCACAGAAACAAAGTCCCAACACAGCAAAAATAAATTAATAAATTAATAAACTCCTACCCCCAACATCAAAAATAAATAAATAATAAAATGAGAAGTTGATAACTTAAAAAAAAATACACAGTATTTCATGATATGGCAAAACCATGCAGCCACAGCAAATAAAAGTGCAGATCCTTGTCTATTAGCATGAAAAGATGTTCTAGATTTACAATAAAGTAAAAAAGGCAGGTAACGAAGTGGCATATTTCTATTAGTATTAAACACAGATTCATAATATATGTACATAAATATATATGCACATATATTTGTACCTATATATGCACATGTATATCTACAAACACACACATGGCACGTATTCTAGAAAACAGGTTTGAAATATCATATACCAAATGTTAACAGCAGCTAGTTCAGAATAATACAATCATAGGTGATTTTCACTTTCTTCTTCATACCTTTTGAATAGTCTTTACGAATGAACATGTATAAGTTTTATGATAATAGAAATACTTTCATTCTTTAAACAAAGATAAATAAAGATCACCTTATTAAATATCCTGTACCTTTAATTATATATTACTATTTTCTTACCTTTAAACCTTCAGCTGGAAGTCTATAACCGAATCTTGCTGGAAGGTCATCAAATGTCTGAGACGCGTTTTCAAAATTATACTAAATATAAAATTAAAAACAATCAAGTTACAACCAATGTACACATAGCATTAAAAATAAAAAGTCTGTCAAATTATTTAAGTTGTCATTTCCACGATTTTGATTTACTATCACAGCTTATCACAATAAAATCAACTTTGTAAATGCACATCCACTAAAATAGAAAGGAATGTATACAATTTACTACATAAACAACTGCTTAAATTGGATTCTGATTTCATGTAAGTATTATTAAACAGAAGCAATAATTCTATAACATTAAACCACCTACTGTTTTTCTGAGTTTTTCCCCATAGACAATTCCCTAACAAGAAATTTTCTAGACAGATTATTTTCCAGCAAGAGTTCCATTTTATTTTCTCTATAAGGGTCTAATTTAATAGAAGAGATTTACAGGATTTCTGACAATAGCTTTGAAAGATGCCTTTCCCCCAGAGAAAGGAGGAGTATCAAATCATACGTTTAAGATACTGCCATTTTTTAAGTAATCTGAACACTTTTATCCAGGGCTGAACAATGAAAGGACTAAACTCAATGAAATACATACATAGAGAGAGCTGAAGGTATTCAAACTCTTTAACAACTTTCCCCTTCCTTATAGATACAGATTCCTATGCTACAAGATTTATCAGTCCTCTACCTCTGCTGTGCTTTTAGAAGATAATAATAATTGTGAAGTGAGCTTGCTGTATTATTTAAGATGCTATATTCAATGTGCTTTAAAGAAAACAAGAGAAACAAGGACTATAGATGAACTAAGCAAACAGTAAACAAGTAACTTTTGAAACACAGGTGAAATTTATATGATATAACAGAAGTTAAGATACTTGTGAGTAAACTGTAGGCCAAAGACAGAAGAACTAGAACTCATTTGTTTTGAATATAGATTAAAAGGATGGAACAAAGCAAGAATGTTATGTATAGACAGCAAAAGACGGAAGGATGAAGCAAACCTTAAATAGTCACAAAGCATGGATTAGGTCACACATCCAGATCGATAGCTATGTGGTCCTTAAATCAAACACCCGCTGGTGATCCTTATTCTAGCCTCACATGCCATCTGCCTGAGACACCCGGATAAACAGCCCTGTAGGCTCACAGCCACCTACAGTGGTGTTCAGATGTAAATACCTCAAGTCTCTGCAACAGAGCAAAGCAAACACTGGATCCACCTTCACCTTCCACCAGTCCAGTTCCCTTGCTCATGCTCAACTCAGGTCCTGGGGACCACACTGTCACCAGGGAAAACTGATGCAGCACAGAGACTAGACAAACTGAAAACAGAAAACACAGGATTCAGGTGGTGTGGCTCTTGCCTCCCACTCGCATCCTAACCTGAGTGTATTAACATACCCATCTTTTACCTATGCTTCTCACTGTATGTTTATAATTAATTCAGTAAGTCGTGTGATTCAAGCATATCAGTTTGATTGCTGAAACTATCCACTCTTTTACCTCTGGGATAATCAGCCTGGCAGTATACCTTGAGGCCAGCAGTACTTCAGAGTAATTTCCTACTTTAAAAATAATTCATATTTGCAGAGTGCTCTATGGTTTACACAATGCTTTAGAGTCATAAAGTGCTTTCATATTCATTATCACAATGTATCATTTAATCTCTTAATTAAAACATCTTTCTTTAATTGATTCAATTCAATTATGATCAGCTTTGAACTTGACAAAGTCATTTAACTCCTCCAAGGCCAAAGACACCACTGTAAAATAAGTAATAGATCTAGATCAACACAGACAGACCAAAAAAGAAAAAAAAAAAACAGATGTGTACAGGCAGTACTTTTTAAAAAATGTACTTTTAAAATTTGGAGAGGCAGCACATCCGAAGGGGGGCCTCTGGAGTGTGGAGTTCCGGAGTTTGGAAGCTGATAAATAATTCATATGGTCTTTGCAGAAACTCCTCCAGGTGACAAACCCAGATTGCACACAAGCAGTCAGTTTGCTTGTGGAAAGCTGTGTGGCTGACAGAGCCTTGGTGCTCTGGCCCGGTGTCAGGCCTGAGCCTCTGAGGTGGGAGAGCCAAGTTCAGGACTTTGGATCACCAGAGACCTCCCGGACCCATGTAACATCAGTCGGTCAGAGATCTCTGCCTCAACACTAAGACCCAGCTCTACTCAACAGCCAGCAAGCTCCAGTGCTGGACACCCCATGCCAAACAACTAGCAAGACAGGAACACAACCCTACCCATTAGCAGAGAGGCTGCCTAAAATCATAATAAGTTCACAGACACCCCAAAACACACCACCAGATGCAGTCCTGCCCACCAGAAAAACAAGATCCAGCCTCATCCACCAGAACACAGGCACCAGTCCACTCCACCAGAAAGCCTACACTCCACTGAACCAGCCTTACCCAATGGGGGCAGAAACCAAAAACAACGAGAACTGGGAACCTGCAGCCTGTGAAAAGGAAAAGGAGACCCCAAACACAGTAAGTTAAGCAAAATGAGAAGACAGAGAAATACACAACTCCTGAAGTAGCAAGGTAAAAACGCACCTGACCAAACAAATGAAGAGGAAGTAGGCAGTCTACCTGAAAAAGAATTCAGAGTAATGATAGTAAAGATGATCCAAAATCTTGGAAAAAGAATGGAGAAAATACAAGAAACATTTAACAAGGACCTAAAAGAACTAAAGAGCAAACAAACAATGATGAACAACTCAATAAATGAAATTTAAAATTCTCTATAAGGAATCAAGAGCAGAAAAACTGAGGCAGAAAAATGGATAAGTGACCTGGAAGATAAAATAGTGGAAATAATTATCGCAGAGCAGAATAAAGAAAAATGAATGAAAAGAATTAAGGACAGTCTCAGAGACCTCTGGAACAACATTAAATGCAACAACATTCAAATTATAGGGGTCCCAGAAGAAGAAGAAGAGAAGAACAAAGGGACTGAGTAAATATTTAAAGAGATTATAGTTGAAAACTTCCCTAATACGGGAAAGGAAATAATCAAGTCCAGGAAGTGCAGAGAGTCCCATACAGGATAAATCCAAGAAGAAACACACCAAGACACATATTGATCAAAATATCAAAAATTAAATACAAAGAAAAAATATTAAAAGCAGCAAGGGAAAAGCAGGAAATAACACACAAGGGAATCCCCATATGGTTAACAGCTGATCGTTCAGCAGAAACTCTGCAAGACAGAAGGGAGTGGCAGGACATATTTAAAGTGATGAAAAGGAAAAACCTACAACCAAGATTACTCTACCCAGCAAGGATCTCATCCAGATTTGACAGAGAAATTAAACCCTTTACAGACAAGCAGAAGCTAAGAGAATTCAGCACCACCAAACCAGCTTTACAACAAATGCTAAAGGAACTTCTCTAGGCAGGAAACACAAGAGATGGAAAAGACCTACAAAAACAAACCCAAAACTATTAAGAAAATGGTCATAGGAACAGACATATCAATAATTACCTTAAATGTAAATGGATTAAATGTTCTAACCAAAAGACACAAACTGGCTGAATGGATATAAAAACAAGACCCATATATATGCTGTCTACAAGAGACCCACTTCAGACCTAGTGATACACAGAGACTGAAAGTGAGGGGATGGAAAAAGATATTCCATGCAAATGGAAATCAAAAGAAAGCTGGAGTAGCAATTCTCATATCAGACAAAATAGACTTTAAAATAAAGACTATTACAAGAGACAAAGAATGACACTACATAATGATCAAGGGATCAATCCAAGAAGAAGATATAACAATTGGAAATATGCACTCAACATAGGAGCACCTCAATACATAAGGCAAATGCTAACAGCCATAAAAGGGGAAAACGACAGTAACACAATAATAGGAGGCGACTTTAACACCCCACTTCCACCAATAGACAGATCTTCCAAAATGTAAATCAATAAGGAAACACGGGCTTTAAATGACACATTAAACAAGATGGACTTAATTGATATTTACAGAACATACCATTCCAAAACAACAAATACACTTTCTTCTCAACTGCTCATGGAACATTCTCCAGGATAGATCATATCTTGGGTCACATATCAAGCCTTGGTAAATTTAAGAAAATTGAAATTGTATTAAGTACCTTTTCCGACCACAATGCTATAAGACTAGATATCAATTACAGGAAAAAAAATTGTAACAAATACAAACACATGGAAGCTAAACAATATACTACTAAATAACCAAGAGATCACTCAAGAAAGCAAAGAGGAAATAAAAAAAAAAACCTAGACACAAATGACAATGAAATCAGGATGACCCAAAACCTATGGGATGCAGCAAAAGCAGTTCTAAGAGGGACTTTTATAGAATACAATCCTACCTCAAGAAACAAGAAAAATCTCAAAAAACCAACCAAACCTTACACCTAAAGCAATTATAGAAAGAAGAACAAAAAAAAAACCCCAAAGTTAGCAGAGGAAAGAAATCATAAAGATCAGATCAGAAATAAATGAAAAAGAAATGAAGGAAACAATACCAAAGATCAATAAAACTAAAAGCTGTTTCTTTGAGAAGATAAACAAAATTGATAAACCATTAGCCAGATTCATCAAGAAAAAAATGGAAAAGACTCAAATCAATAGACTTAGAAATGAAAAAGGAGAAGTAACAACAGACACGGCAGAAATACAAAGGATTATGAGAGATTACTACAAGCAACTATATGCCAATCAAATGGACAGCCTGGAAGAAATGGACAAATTCTTAGAAAAACAAAACCTTCCGAGACTGAACCAGGAAGAAATACAAAATATAAACAGACCAATCACAAGCACTGAAATAGAAACTGTCATTAAAAATCTTCCAACAGGGCTTCCCTGGTGGCGCAGTGGTTGAGAATCCGCCTGCCGATGCAGGGGACATGGGTTCGTGCCCCGGTCCGGGAAGATCCCACATGTCGCGGAGCAGCTGGGCCCGTGAGCCATGGCCGCTGAGCCTGCGCGTCCGGAGCCTGTGCTCCGCAACGGGAGAGGCCACAACAGTGAGAGGCCCGCGAACCACAAAAAACAACAACAACAACAACAAAAAAAATCTTCCAACAAACAAAAGCCCAGGACCAGATGGCTTCACAAGCAAATTCTATCAAACATTTACAGAAGAGCTAACACCAATCCTCAAGCTTTTCCAAAATATAGCAGAGGGAGGAACACTCCCAAACTCATTCTACGAGGCCACCATCATCCTGATGCCAAAACCAGACAAAGGTGTCAAAAAAGGGACTTCCCCTGGTGGCACAGTGGTTAAGAATCTGCCTGCCAATGCAGGGTACACGGGTTCAAGCCTTGGTCTGAGGATGCTACATGCCGCGGAGCAACTAAGCCTGTGCACCACAACTACTGAAGCCCGCGCACCCAGAGCCCATGCTTCGCAACAGGAGAAGCCACCGCAGTGAGAAGCCAGCGCACTGCAACGAAGAGTAACCCTGCTCGCCACAAGCAGAGGCAGCCCATGCGCAGTAATGAAGACCCAATGCAGCCAAAAATAAAATATAAATAAATTAATTTTTTTTAAAAAGATGTCACAAAAAAAAAAACTACAGGCCAGTATCACTGATGAACACAGATGCAAAAATCCTCAACAAAATACTAGCAAACAGACTCCAACAGCACATTAAGAGGATCATACACCATTATCAAGCGGGGCTTATCCCAGGAATGCAAGGATTCTTCAATATATGCAAATCAATCAATGTGATACACGATATTAACAACTTGAAGGATAAAAACCATATGATCATCTCAATAGATGCAGAAAAAGCTTTTGACAAAATTCAACACCATTTATAATAAAAAGCCTCCAGAAAGTAGGTATAGAGGAAACTTAGCTCAATATAACAAAGGCCGTATATGACAAACCCACAGCCAATATCATTCTCAGTGGTGAAAAATTGAAACCATTTCCACTAAGATCAGGAGCAAGACAAGGTTGCCCACTCTCACCACTATTATTCAACATAGTTCTGGACATTTCAGCCACAGCAATCAGAGAAGAAAAAGAAATCAAAGGAATCCAAATCGGAAAAGAAGAAGTAAAACTGTCACTGTTTGCAGATGACATGATACTAGACACAGAGAATCCTAAAGATGCTACCAGAAAACTACTAGTTTTACTCAATGAATTTGGTTAAGTAGCAGGATACAAAATTAATGCATTAATGCACAGAAATCTCTTGCATTCCTATACACTAATGATGAAAAATCTGAAAAAGAAATTAAGGAAACACTCTCACTTACCATTGCAACAAAAAGAATTAAATACCTAGGAATAAACCTACCTAAGGAGTCAAAAGACCTGTATGCAGAAAACTATAAGACGCTGATGAAAGAAATTAAAGATGATACAAACAGATGGAGAGATATACCACGTTCTTAGATTGGAAGAATCAACATTGTGAAAATGACTATACTACCCAAAGCAATCTACAGATTCAATGCAATCCCTATCAAACTACCAATGGCATTTTTCACAGAATTAAAGCAAAAAATTTCACAATTTGTATGGAAACACAAAAGACCCTGAAGAGCCAAAGCAATCTTGAGAAAGAAAAACAGAGCTGGAGGAATCGGGCTCCCAGACTTCAGACTATACTACAAAGCTACAGTAATCAAGACAGTATGGTACTGGCACAAAAACAGATATATAGATCAATGGAACAGGATAGAAAGCCCAGAGATAAACCCCCACACACAAGGTCACCTTATCTTTGAGAACAGAGGCAAGAATATACAATGGAGAAAAGACAGCCTCTTCAATAAGTGGTGCTGGGAAAACTGGACAGCTACACGTAAAAGAATGAAATTAGAACAATCCCTAACACCATACAAAAATTAAAGTCAAAATGGATTGGGCTTCCCTGGTGGCGCAGTGGTTGAGAGTCCGCCTGCCGATGCAGGGGACGTGGGTTCGTGCCCCGGTCTGGGAAGATCCCACATGCTGTGGAGCGGCTGGGCCCGTGAGCCATGGCCGCTGAGCCTGCGCGTCCGGAGCCTGTGCTCCGCAACGGGAGAGGCCACAACAGTGAGAGGCCCGCATACCGCAAAAAAAAAAAAAAAAAAAAAAAAAAAAAATGGATTAAAGACCCGATGTAAGGCCAGACACTATAAAACCCTTAGAGGAAAACATAGGCAGAACACTCTATGACATAAATCACAGAAAGATCCTTTTTTGACCTACTTCCTAGGAAAATGGAAATAAAAACAAAAATAAACAAAGGGGACCTAATGAAGCTTAAAAGCTTTTGCACAGCAAAAGAAACCATAAACAAGACAAAAAGACAACCCTCAGAATGGGAGAAAATATTTGCAAATGAAGCAACTGACAAAGGATTAATCTCCAAAATATATAAGCAGTTCATGTAGCTCAATATCAAAAAAACAAACAACCCAATCCAAACATGGGCAGAAGACCTAAACAGACATCCAAAGAAGATATACAGATTGCCAACAAACAAATGAAAGGATGCTCCACATCACTAATCATTAAAGAAATGCAAATCAAAACTACAATGAGGTATCACCTCACACTGATCATACCCAGCAACCCCACTACTGGGCATATACCGGGAGAAACTCATAATTCAAAAAGAGTCATGGGGCTTCCCTGGTGGCGCAGTGGTTGAGAGTCTGCCTGCTGATGCAGGGAACACGGGTTCATGCCCCGGTCCGGGAGGATCCCACATGCCACAGAGCAGCTAGGCCCATGAGCCATGGCCACTGAGCCTGCATGTCCGGAACCTGTGCTCCGCAACGGGAGAGGCCACAACAGTGAGAGGCCCGCATACCGAAAAAAAAAAAAAAAAAAAGTCATGTACCACAACATTCATTGCAGTACTATTTACAAAAGCCAGGACATGGAAGCAACCTAAGTGTCCCTCAACAGATGAATGGATAAAGAAGATATGGCACATATATACAATGGAATATTACTCAGCCATAGAAAGAAACGAAATTGAGTTATTTGTAGTGAGGTGGATGGACCTAGAGTCTGTCATACAGAGTGAAGTAAGTCAGAAAGAGAAAAGCAAATACAGGATGCTAACACATACATATGGAATCTAAAAAAAAAAAAAAAAAATTGGTTCTGAAGAACCTAGGGGCAGGACAGGAATAAAGACGCAGACATAGAGAATGGACTAGAGGACACGGGGAGGGGGAAGGGTAAGCTGGGACGAAGTGAGAGAGTAGCAGTGACATATATACATTACCAAATGTAAAAGAGATAGCTAGTGGGAAGCAGCCGCATAGCACAGGGAGATCAGCTTGGTGCTGTGTGACCTCCTAGAGGGGTGGGATAGGGAGGGTGGGAGGGAGATGCAAGAGGGAGGGGATATGGGGATATATGTATACATATAGCTGATTCACTTTGTTATACACCAGAAACTAACACAACATTGTAAAGCAACTATACTCCAATAAAGATGTTTAAAAAAAAGGTGTACATAATATTTTTTTTTATTTAAGTTTTGGAAATAAAAACTAAGAAAACTAAAGAGTTCTTCCCACTTTCCTTGCTTTATTGATAGAGAAAGAATTTATGGGTGGGTTTTATAAACTTATGAGCTTTAGGTCTCTTTTTGGTGATGTAACTAACTCCTTTTCCACGTCAATGTTTCCCTGAGTTGCTGAATTTGACTGACTTTTTACTGCACCTGAGGATGGATCAAGGGAGGTTGTTTGGTGGGAAGGACAGCCTATAGATCACAGGACATATAGATCACAGGACATGATTTTAAGTGAGTCTACTAGAAACATTTCTAATTGTGTGGGGTAAAGTTATCTTTTTCATTTTGGTTTCAATGGACTGAATGACTTTTCACACTTATTATTGATTTGATATCAGATCAGAGAATGTTAACTAGATTCTTATGTAGATTGCTGGTTTGGGTTATATCTCGAGAATTAGTACTAATGCATTTGTTTGATTATCATGGTAATTATACTCTTTCTCCCCATTTTCGGAAATTATTCCAGAGATAAGAGTATAATAAATTATGTTTACTTTGAAAAATAAAAAAATTAGGAAATGGAAAATCTACAACTGTACTAAGGTACTCTTTGATCACTTCCTATTATTTTTATTACTTCTTATTACTGAGTTCACGTTTTTGGTTAGAATTTCAGAAATAAAATATCTAGCTTGAACTACAGTACTTGTTACACTGACTTGGAATAAGTTTTGTTATTGAGAGAGACTCATTTTGAAACTGCTTTGCCTTTCCTCAGGAAGGCAGTTTGTTAACTTTGCTCACACTGATTTTTACAATCATATTGTTTAAATTTTTTTAAAAAAGTTTCTATCATGAACAAGACAAACAGAAACATCTTTAATACAAAAGTGCTTTCTTTTTTAGTATGCTGGGAGGCAGGAGGAACACTGCTGCTCATGAAATTAAAGCACACTCACTGTTAAAATTTTTGAAACAGAAAAAAAAATTATTCCTCTCTGGAATCCCACTCTCATTGATTACCATGTTGCAACTTTACTTATTTTGAAGAGGTCTTCTCTTAACCAGTTCTCCTCTTTGACAGCAGCCTTAACAGAAGGTTTAATTCAATTCAGAAAGTAACAAATAGCTAACAATTATGGAGCACCTATGACATCATGCTAAACACCTAACAGGTATTCACTTATTTAATCCTTATGACAATCCTATAAAGTCGGCCACTATTATCATCATTCTCATTTTACAGATTGACTGACTACAGAATAAAAATACTCCGCTTGAAAATAACTTGCTCTAGTAAATAAGAACCAGGATTCTAATCCAGGCAGTCTGGCCTCAGATCCCTGGCTCTTAACCCATTGCCCTACACTGTCTCTCCTCCAATCTCATTTTCATAAGTAAACTGAAATTTAAGAGATGTTAGGTAATTTGCCCAAGGTCATGGAACTACAGAGTGGTAGAACTGGAATTCAACCCAGACTGTAACTCCCATTGCTGGAGCTCTTAACTACTTTGCTATGTAATCCAATCCATTCACACCACCAACCACTGGGTGCTTCTCTCCTAACTCTGCCCACTGACCCCCACAAACACCTACCAAGCAACGAAATCTCTAACAAATCCCTACAACAGAATTAAATATGCCCCTGCCAATTCTAAAGCTCCATGTTTCTAGCTATGAACCTACATAATTAATAACTTCATATTTCCTTTAAGGGTTAAAGAAAAGAGAAACAATAAGAGATGAAAAGAGAATGAATTGCTAATTTTAAAAACCCAATAATCTAAAGTTCCAAGGAATAAATGGTATTAAAAGAAAATATGAAGGGCTTCCCTGGCGGTCCAGTGGTTAAGACTCTGCACTTCCACTGCAGGGGGCACAGGTTCGATCCCTGGTCAAGGAACTAAGATCCTGCATGCCATGAGGCACAGCCAAAAAAATTGAAATTAAAAAAAAGAAAAGATTGGGCTTCCCTGGTGGCGCAGTGGTTGAGAGTCCACCTGCCGAGGCAGGGGACGCAGGTTCGTGCCCCGGTCCGGGAAGATCCTACATGCCGCGGAGCGGCTGGGCCCGTGAGCCATGGCCGCTGAGCCTGCGCGTCCGGAGTCTGTGCTCCGCGACGGGAGAGGCCACGACAGTGAGAGGCCCGCGTACCACAAAAAAAAAAAAAAAAAAAAAAAAGAAAGAAAGAAAGAAAGAAAAGAAAATATGAAAGAACTAAATCTCCAAGGAAAAGCTATTAATCAACTCAAATATTTATTGAATTCCTACTGTGTAACTCTTACTAGGTACCAGAAACATAAAGTTCAGTAAGACACAGTCCTGCCTTCCAGGTACCCATGATCTAAGGGGCTTACCAACTAGTCAGCAACATACTATATAGTAGCATCTCCATATCCTCTTAAAACTCACCAACCAGTTGGACAAATACTGTTGTCAGGGAATTAACAGTCAAGTGGGAGAATTCAACTGCCAAAAATAAAATCATTTGGCATACCAATAGCATGACTGAAACTGACTTTATCTTTTCAAAAGCAACATACTAATACCTGTCCAAAATAGAACTAGAATCAACCTGATATCCAACATATTTAAATTTTATTATTATCCCAGATTTCAGGGATGTTCTTATTCAGCTAAAAGAAAGAGCTAATATTTTCTACCTCTTGACTCACTTTCTTTGAATGACTGTGTTACCATACCTAGTTCCTCTGCCTCAAGTTTTAGTTCCCCTTTTTCCTAGTTACATGACTCCACAGCCCACTTCCCACCAGCTACCTCTGCATTCCTGTCAGCCTCTATCTTAGGTGTCAACATAAAGACCAGATTTACGCAGCTCTCAGGGATAGTTCCTTCACTAGATGACAACATACATTCCACACCTACCTGCCCGAGGCACAGGGAACACTGCTGGCAGGGACTGATTATTCTTCTATGTCTTTTTGTTTTGTATCTGCGTTAAAAAATACAACTTAGGCAGTCACATACACTACTCAAGGGAGTGAGTGAAAGATGATGAGAATGTTAATTATAAAGAAGATGGCAAAGACAAAACATTTACTATGTGTCAGATACTGTTCTAAGCAGTTTACCTTATTTAATCATCACTACAACACTCTAGTTTACAAATTAAAAAACGGAGGTATTTATAGTGACTAAGTAATTTGATCCATATCACATAGCTAGTCAAGTTCCCAGAGCAGTCCACTGAAAATCATTTAACCCATCACATAGCTGAACCACAGAATAACAGTTCACTTCAGGTGAAAAAGAAAGGAGACAAGGAGTGGCAGATGTTAGAAGCAACAGAGGAAAAAAGAGGGAGAGGGCTTCCCTGGTGGCGCAGTGGTTGAGAGTCCGCCTGTCGATGCAGGGGACACGGGTTCGTGCTCCGGTCCGGGAGGATCCCACGTGCCGCGGAGCGGCTGGCCCCGTGAGCCATGGCCGCTGCGCCTGCGCGTCCAGAGCCTGTGCTCCGCAACGGGAGAGGCCACAACAGTGAGAGGCCCGCGTACCGCAAAAAAAAAAATTTAAAAAATGAACCATTCAGGCTTTCCGGGTGGCGCAGTGGTTGAGAGTCTGCCTGCCGATGCAGGGACACGCGTTCGTGCCCCGGTCCGGGAGGATCCCACGTGCCGCCGAGCGGCTGGGCCCGTGAGCCGTGGCCGCTGCGCCTGCGCGTCCGGAGCCTGTGCTCCGCAACCCGAGAGGCCACAATAGTGAGAGGCCCGCGTACCGCAAAAAAAAAAAAAAGAGGGAGAGAATGAAAAAACAAAGGAGAAAAGAGAGACAAGGAGAACTCCGTTCCCTGTTCAGTCTATAAATCCTCTACCTCATTTCAAAAACTAATCCAAGGACTTCGGGGACCAATTTAGAGAAGAGATTTGAATAGCAATGGACTCGGTCCTTTAAAGGTTCTACTTCCACTCCATCTCAAAAAGAGGAAGACTATTCTAGAAAAATCTAATCAGCCAGTTTCCTAAGAGGGTAACAGAGGGTGAGAAATCTCATAGGGATTAGATGTGCTATGCCCTCAAAAAGCTATGGTATAGAAACCAGCCTGGCTCTCTCAAGTTCTACAATGATTCTAGGCCCTTCCACAAGTGCTACAGTATGAAAAAGCATGGCTGAGGACCACATTAAGCTTTGGTCAGCAACAATTCTGACCCTTCTATTTCTCACTTAATGTCATTAAGCAAATCGCTTGCACCCAGAAAGAAAAACCAGTAAATCCTTTGCACGGTACCTCGAGTACAGGCGTACACACACACACATCACACATACAGATACAGTTAATTCTTCTTTTCTAGCTTCACATAAATGAGAAATAGGAAATATATACACTTCCTAGTGTAGAGGACAGGAAGACGGTAGCCCAGAAAGGACTACAAAGGTTTTGAGGAGCAACCTTCTTCTCTAAAAACTCTGCTATCCACCATCAAACATAAGGCCATTATGCATCTGCCTCACAAGATACGGTGTTGCTCCAGGACCTTGCTTCAGACATACATCATGGGAGACTTACAGAGGAATACCCAAGCCCCAACTCTCCCATCCTTTCCCCAAGTTCAGAGGACTTGGCTTAAGTACCTACTGTTAAGGACTGAATGTTTGTGTCCCCCCAAAATTCATATATTGAAGCCCTAAGGAAATGTGATCGTCCTAGGAAGTGAGGTCTTTGGGAGGTAATTAGGTTTAGGTGAGGTTATGAGGGTGGAGTCACCATGATGGGATTTGTGTCCTTATAAGAAGAGGAAGATAGACTAGAGCTTCCTGCTTCTGTCACCACGTGAGGACACAGCAGCAAGGTGGCCATCTGTAAGCCAGGAAGAGGGTCTTCACCAAGAACCAAATCTGCTGGCACCGGGATCTTGGACTTCCCAGGCTCCAGAACTGACCATATGGAGGAAATGTCTGAGGAAATGGTGAAATGAAAGATGCGAACTTGGCTGAAAGGCTACACAATTGGCCTGCAAGTTTTTTCAAACTGTCACAAATCTAAAAAAAAAAAAAAAAAAAAATCCAATATATTCACTGGAAAAAATTTGCATGTAAGTGGACCTGCGCAGTTCAAACCTGTGTTGTTCAAGGGTCGACTGTATAAAGAAAACTCCAGGCTCAGAGTGGATCGATGGCAGAAAACCAGAGTGAACAGTCTGGATGGAAGCCAAGCTCTCAAGATTAAAAAGTCAAGATGGAAGGAAAAACTCATCAGGTTTTTGGTGACCCTCAGCAGAATTCGTCCAAATGGAAGCCTGTCCAATAAGAAGAGCAAATCCACGGGTCTGTGAGCAACCATTATACCAATTTCCATAGTGGCTGCACCATTTTATATTCACACCAACAATGCCAAGGGTTCCAGCTTCTCCACATGTTTGTCAATGCTTATTTTCTGGTTTTTGACAACAGCCATCCTAATGGTTATGATATGATATCTCGTTGTGGTTTTGATTTGCATTTCTCTAATAATTAGTGATTTGAACATTTTTTCTTGTGCTTCCTGGTCATTTGTACATCTTCTTTGGAGAACTGTCTATTCAATTTTTTGGTCCATGTTTAAATCTAGTTATTTATTTTTTTGTTGTTATATACTAGGAGTTCTTTATATATTCTAGATGTTACCCCCAATTAGATATATGATTTGCAAATATTTTCTCCCATTCCATGCGTTTCTTCTTCACTCTCTTGATATGTTCTTTGAATGCACAAATGTTTTAAATGTTGATGTAGTCCAATTTATCTAGTTTTTTCTTTTTTACCTGTGCTTTTGGTGTTATATCCCAGAAATCATTGCCAAATCCAAACTCATGAAGCTTTTCCCATATGTTTTCTCTTAAGTGTTTTTTTAGTATTAGCTCTTATGTTTAGGTCTTTGATTCAATTTAAGTTAAACTTTTGTATATGGTGTAAGGTAAGAGCTCAACTTCATTCTTTTGCATGTGAATATTCAATTTTCCTGGCACCATTTGCTGAAAAAATATGGAACACTTTACAAATTTCCATGTCATACTTGTGCAGGGGCCATGCTAATCTTCTCTACATCATTCCAATTTTAGTTTATGTGCTGCCAAAATGAGTATTAGATGTCTTTCAAAATTAAAATTATCTTTGGGATTTCTCAAAGAGCCCCTGGAAAATCACAATGATTTATACATTTATCTTATAAAAAGAGAGATGCCAGAAATATTTTAGGTTACTTTGATACACTTTATACTCCTGAACTAGTTCATCACTATATAAGGAATTCATGAGAATTATCAAATGAAAAGATAATTTTGTACAGATTAAATGTTATTCATATAAAATTTTCTGAGATTGTACATCGTGCAAAATAAACTGACAGGGTCAAGAGATTTGTTAATACCTTCGTTGTCCATGACGTAATTTAAACCAAGGAAAAGTATTAATAAAACTCTTAAGAAAGGAAAAGAAAAGAGATAAGACCATTATGCTTCTCTTCTGACTCATTAATGTTAACTTTAGGTTGAAATTTTCTATGGACATCTTGTACAATTTTTTAAAATATCACTACCAAAGTCATTACAGATACACCAATTACCAAGAAAAACAGTAAGATTCTACATAAAACACACAGCATTTAAATATATGTGCTCATCAGCACTCAAGACAGCACACACTCTCAAGAGCAACAACATTTATCACGTACTTATTGTACATGAGATCTTAGTAAACATCAAGCAATAAAATAATGAGCAAGGTCCCCCACTTTCAAGTAATAGCTATGCACGTGCACCTGTATGTTGTAAACACTTTGTAAGATTCCATTATTTTGTTATTGTATAACACTCCGTAATTTAGGTATTTTTAAAAACTTTTCTTTTTCTTAAGGGATGTTTTTAGACATGAATAAATTTTACTGTTTAAATTTACTTACTGCTAAAATGTCCGCTTCTACAGGCAGTAGGTTTAGGAATGCAAACAGCTGGACAGTCAAGATGGTATAGACTTGTGTGGCCGACAGCATGAGCATCCCGATGGAGAGCAGCATCTCGCTGTAAAATCACCTGGAAGACAAGGAGATGAGTAACAATAAGTTCTGGTGCACTGTCCCTGAAAATAAGTTATTTGATACATGAGTTCCTGATGTCCAAAAGTATCTCTTAATTACAAACATGGATTAAGATTAAAATGAAACTTGTATTTCAAAAGCATAACTGTTTACACAGATTTGGACATTTAGGTAAATACCCAGTGCTAGTCAATACCTACATAACTCATGGTGACTTAAGTTCTATGTTTTAGCCACAAAATAAAGATCCTCCCACAGTTCTCAGTTTATAGTACAGCTTGTCTACCAACTCAGTTATGGGACAAGCAAGATTTCAATCAAAATAATGATTAAAAAATGCACAAGCACCTTTGATTTAAAATTTTTTACAAAGAACTTTATAATTTGTAAATTTACTTTTTATTTATTCTTGAATATTATACCCACATTAGAGAATACTTTTTAAAAATGGCCATTTATTATAAAGTAATACTTTTTGCCCTTTTCCTCCTAGCAATATATACATACCTTTTTGCCTCTCTACATCCCAATGGCAATAGTGCAGCTACCTCTCCCAACCTCATCCAATTCTCTACATGAATCCCTATCTATCTTACAGCAAAAAGGTACCAAGAAAGAACTCAGTGTTAACCAAGTAAGTAACGAAATTCTCACTGGTAAGCCTCAACCAATTGTAAAACATACTTCTTAAATGGTGAGAATGACGTTTACAAAGACAAGAGCCTTTATAATGAATTATTTCATTAAATACCACAAATTCATGTAATAGCAATTTTGATGATGACTGCTCTTGGTAAAGCTCTGGACTTAGAGACGACCAGAGAGACTCACAATGACTCTTTGACACATACTGAAAGACAGATACCCTTGAATGATTTTTGAACTACCATCTTACAAAGCCATTAATAACAGAGATGAAATAGAGGTGAAAATACTATTAAACATATAGATTTATCCCAGAGACAGAAAGTAAATTAGTGGTTGCCTGGGGATGGGAGTAAGAATCAGGGAGAGGGGGGGGGACAAGTAGAAATGGGAATGACTACTCATGGAAATGGGGTTTCTTTTCAGGGATGATGAAAATGTTCTAAAATTAGATTGTGCCGATGACTGCGCAACTCTGTAAATAAACTAAAAATCACTGCACTTTTTACTTTAAATGGGTAAATTTTACGGTGTATCATATCTCAGTAAAGCTGTTTTCAAAACTCATAGATTTGTTGGTATTAGTTTCTTAGGTGAAATACATTTTATAATATAGCTCTGTTGAGAAAAGAGTTAACACAGCAGGCCTGAGACTGCTATCCTTAGAAAGGCCTGCTTGCAAGGTTGGCCGTTCGCTGGCATCTGAGAACTTAGATTTCAGGAGGGTTCCCACCATCCTCTGATAAGAACAGCTCACTGTGCCTAAATTCTGCAAACAATGTGGTTTATGTTGAGTACCTACTTTCTTTCTGGGAGTCTGAAATTTTGGTATATGCTAGGTGGAGGGTGCCTACCTGAATAGCCCCCAGTATAAACCCTGGGGGCTGAGTCTCTAATGAGCTCCCCTGGTAGACATTTCACATGTGTCATCATAACTCACTGCTGAGAAATTAAGGTACCCCCTGTGACTCCACTGAGAGAGACTCTTAAAAGCTCACACCTGGTTTTCTCTGGATTTTACCCCTTGTGCCTTTTCCCTTTGCCGACTCTGCTTTGTATCCTTTCACTGTAATAAATCATAGTCATGAGTACAATCATATGCTGAGTCCTTCTAGTGAATCACTGAACTTGGGGGTGGTCTTGGGGACCCCCATCATAACCACATTATACAATTTCTAGGCAGAAATCATACCATAAAAACATATAAATCCTTATAAAATAAGGTACAGTTGCTACTGAATTTTGCTAGAAAAAATAAATACACAGTATATTGACCACTGACCTGTTTGGGAAACTTAACCTGAATAAGAACTATGACTTCTCTTGTAAAGTTTTGGAATTCCCAGCTAACTTTAGGGGAGCGAGATGAACTGAGAGTTTAGAGGTGAAATAACTCTTCAGGATAAGAATGATAATAATCACAACAACTATATAACTGACCACTTACTAACCAGGCATTGCTCTAAGCATGTTATTGAATTTAAGTCATCTAATCCTAACAACACCCTATAAGGTATCATTTCATAGTTGGGGAAAACTTAGGCCCTATTAGGGAACTTGTCCAAGATCAAATAATGAATAATAGCAGAGCCAGTATTCAAACCCAGGCAATTTGCCTCCGAAGTCTACATGCTAAAGCCCACATGAAAATAGCATCAGTATCCAAGGTTGATGTCCAAAAGGTAGAGTAATGGACCTATGCTTACACGGGCACTCAAGGGCTTCAAACCAATGTTCACGGCACAGCAGCCACTGGAGTATTTACTTCTTTTGCTGTGTGTGTGTGTGTGTGTGTGTGTGTGTGTGTGTGTGTGTGTGTGTGTGTGTGTGTGTGTGTTTGTACTTAATAATATGCAGTGGGTTTTGGTTATACTTTTTATTGCCTTTTTTAAAATAACACATTCAGGACTTTTTAAAGTCTCTATTTACAAAACTATTGTTCATTGTAGAAAATGCGTGAAAAATTAAAATCACTCATAATCACCAAACAAAAGAATAACCAGTGTCCATATTTTGATGTATAACCTCCCATTCTTTTAGTTATGTGTAAATTCAAATATATATTTAGCAAAATTGGGATACACTATACATGTAGTTTTGTTAACTATTCTCTTCACTTAACTGTATTATGACTATTTTCCTAATTCATTACTATATTTGAAAAAATTAAAACTTTCAAATCCTGTACCATAACATCCCCTCAAGAACCCTTACAGACAGCAGTTCATGAGACCCGCTAGGGCTTCCACCTCTTTCAAACACTACTTTTATTAAAAATCTATCTCATATACTGGGTTCCCATATATGACTTTGATATACAAAATGAAAACTACTGGTCTAAAACAGGATGTATAATGACCACATGATATTCTGTAAAATGTTCTATAATGGATTTAATGGAAACCCTATTGTTGGAGATTGAATTTGCTTCTTCTTATAAACTCTGAAATAAATATTCTTATAGTCAAACCTTACAGGTACATCCTTAATTTTTTTAGATTAAAGTCACAGAAGTGAGTGGTAGTAGTATAACTGTGGTAAGAAATATGAGATCTAGTATTAGACAGACCTAAGTTTATATCTCAGCACTGCCTATGCTAACAGTGTGATTCTGAGGCAAAATTATTCAATTGCTTCATCTGTAAAAGGAGATTATTTAGGATTTAAAAGACAACTGTGGTGAATAAATACAAAAATGCATACAAGGACTTAACACAACAGTGAAATACAGGAGGAAAAGAGTTTGGGTGGTGATGCCAGTAGATGAGAGAGAAAATACAAAAGGAGAACTACAGTTAGTGGAAGTGAGAGCAATTGGGGAATTTTTTCACTTAATGTTTATAGAACATTCTAGTGAACATGTAAACAGTGATAAATAGAAGTCAGGAGCTCCACCCAAGGCATAAGAGAGATTTAGGAATCATCAACAAACAGGTGATAACTAAAGTGATCTTAATGTAAAAGTAAAAATTAAAAAGAGAAGAGGGCTAAAGAAAACTCTGAATATCTAAATTTAGGTAGAAAGAGAAAGCAGAGAAAAGAACGAGAGAAAGAGATTGATTTCACAAAAGACTAGGAAAAAAAAAGAACTTTAAAATGAATGTGGAGGAAGGAAGGCCGTTAGTCAACAGAAGTAAATGTTGGAGAAGAGGCCAAAAGGTCTACAATTTTCACATTTTAAGAGTCTGTCCAGGGAATTCCCTCGCGGTCAGTGGTCAGGACTCCGCGCTTTCACTGCTGAGGGCCCGGGTTTGATCACTGGCCCGGGAACTAAGATCCCACATGCCGCGCAGTGTGGCCAAAAAGAAAAATTGTTAAAAGAAAAAAAAAAAAAAAAAAGAGTCTGTCCAAACTAAACAATTTAAGTTTCCAGCAATCGAACAGGTGCCCTGGCTCTTGCTCTGATCAACTCACTGTTTCAAGAATGCACCCTGCTGTTGCCAGCACTAAATCTTCATTCGTGTATTATCCAGAAACTAAAATATACTCTACCTACAAAGAAAAATTTAGGGAAAAACTATGAATCCTATAAAATCGCATGCAAAATTTTATGTATGTATAGATACATGCAGTTTCTTGAAAAAGGTCCATGGTTGTTAATGCAGTCTCCAAAGAAAGCACAATAGGGTTTTTTTGTTGTTAAATCTTCCCTTCTCCAAGAAGTCTTCTGGAAGGAAAGGTTAACAAGCTTAAATCCTTTGTTACTTTCTCCCAGCACTTCAACTACTGGGTTGGGATACAGACTGTCAACTGTATCACTAGGCAACATTATTTATTGTAAAAATGACTTTCTAATTGGTGAAAACTGTAAAGACTGCATGTAGGTTAACTAAAAATCCTTGAGAGACACCCAGCAGGTTTCTAGAGATGTATCCATTACCACCATCTCTGATCATATCTAATTTTGCCTTCTATTTGACAAAATTCTACTACTAATTATAAACAAACATTTTATCTGAAATTAGCTACTTGACTCTGTCTAAAGGGTTTTCCAACTGGCAAATTCTCATTCTACTTTACGTCAGTCTATATCACCTAAGATGTATTCTTGCCAAAATTATTTTAACCCAGTTCTAACAAGCCTTTACCTCTAACTTCAAGTTTACAAGAAATACATAGAATAGAATTAAATAAGTAAAATAAGATGAATGTGTTACTTGAGGGCATTGCACCGATTTCTATAAAATTAAATGCAATAAACAAAACCGTGTAGGGGGACAGAATGGGAGAACAGCATGAGACTGTTGTACATTAAAAGAGATAAAAAAATATTACATCCAAATGCCAAACACAGGCTCAAGCAAACCAACAATAAAAATACAATTTAGGAACAAGAGGGACAATGTGAATGTAGTCTAGATATTAGATAAATTTTTTAAAATAATTGTTGATTTTCTTAGGTATGACAGTATTGTGGTAATATGAGAAAGTCTCTATTTCTAGAGCTGCCTACTGAAATGCTGAGGAATGAGATGTCATGATATCTGTAATTTACTTTAAAATTCTCCAGCCAAAAAAAATAAATAAACCAAAACACTAATCAACATTAAATCTAAGAGAAGATTATAGAGGTTCATTATACTATTTCTCTACTTTTCTATATGTTTGATAATTTGTATAATAAGTTTTATTAATTCAGTGAATAATAACTGTCTTAACTCTTCAGTGACCATTTTTTAGAAGGCCTTCAGCCTCGTTTTTTAAAATATGGTATAATACACACAACATAAAATTTACCATTTTAATCATTTTTAAGTGTAAAGTTTAGGTTAGTGACATTAACTACATTCAAATTGTTGTGCAACCATCACCACTATCCATCTCCAGAATTTTTTCCTCTTCCCAAAGAGAAACTCTGTACTCATTAAATACTAATTTCCCATTCCCCCTCCCCCTGGCCTCCAAGCAACCACTATTCTACTTTCTATCTCTATGAATTTGAATACTCTATATCAGGTAACTGATATAAGTGCAATCACTTTATGTCTATTTATGTCTGGCTTATTTCACTTAGCATGTCTTTAAGATTCATCCACATTGTAGAATATGGCAGAATTTCCTTCTTTTTTCAGGCTGAATAATATTCCATTATATGTATTTACATTTTGTTTATCCATTTATCCATCAATGGATGCTTTGGTTGCTGCCACCTTTTGGCTACTGTGAACAATGCTGCTTTGAACATGGGTGTACAAATATCTGAGACCCTGCTTCTTTTGGGTATATATCCAGAATTGAAATTGCAGGATTATATGGTAATTCTATATTCAATTTATTTGAGGAATCACATATCATTTTCCACAACAGCTGCACCATTTTACATTCCCACCAGCAATACAGAAGGGTTCCAATTTCTTCATATCCTCGACAGCACTTATTTTCTGTTTGATAACAGCCACAGTAATGGATATAAAGTGGTATCTCATTGTGGCTTTGATTTGCACTTCTCTAATGATTAGTGATGCTGACCTCTTTTCATATGCTTATTAGCCTTCTGTATACCTTCAACGGAGAAATAGTTATTCAAATCCATTGCCCATTTTTTTAATTGAAGTATAGCTGATTTACACTGTTGTGTTAATTTCTAGTACAGCAAAGTGATTCGGATGTGTGTGTGTGTGTATGTATATTCTTTTTCAGATTATTTTCCATTATAGGTTATTACAAGATAGTGAATATAGTTTGCTGTATAGCCCTATACCATAGGACCTTGTTGTATATCTATGTTATATACAGTAGTGTGTATATGTTAATCCCAAACTCCTAAGTTATCCCTCCCCCTCTACCTTTCCCTTTTGGTAACCATAAGTTTGTTTTCTATGTCTTTGAGTCTATTTCTGTTTTGTAAATAAGTTCATTTTTACCATTCTGTTTTTTAGATTCCACATATAAGTGATATCATATGATATTTGTCTTTCTCTGACTTACTTCACTTAGTATGATAATCTCTAGGTCCATCCATGTTGTTGCAAATGACATTATTCCATTCTTTTTCTGGCTGAGTAATATCCCATTATATGTGTGTGTGTGTGTGTGTGTGTGTGTGTGTATTTATATACATATATATACACACCACATCTTCATTATCCATTCATCTGTCAATGACACTTAGGTTGCTTCCATGTCTTGTCCTTTGCCTATTTTTAATCGGGTGGTGGTGGTTGTTGAGTTTTGAAAGTTCTTTATATATTCTGCATATATTTCCCTTATGATATATATGACTGAAATATATTTTCACCAATTCCATGGGTTGTCTTTTC
Source organism: Kogia breviceps (assembly GCF_026419965.1). NCBI lineage: Eukaryota > Metazoa > Chordata > Mammalia > Artiodactyla > Physeteridae > Kogia > Kogia breviceps. Next base: position 5,399,134 of record NC_081314.1, read on the forward strand.
ACTCTGCATAGTGTCCTTTGATACCCAAGTTTTTAATTTTGAGGAACCAACTCTTGATTTTGTTAATTTTCTACTGGCCTTGTGAATTTGAGAACCTCTGAACTGGGGCTGGTACATGCGGTTATCCATATGGCTTAAGAGCACAGATGCCAGTTACTCATCTAATGCTGTTCTGGTAATTGCAAAATTTAAAAACTTCCCCAAGCAGCAGAGTAATCCTAACCTCACATTTAAGTGTGTGACAATACCATGCAACTCATCTACACAAAACTATACTCTAAACTTCATTTTACAGATGGAGATGAATTTAGTAAGTGTTTAAGACCAACATTACTTTCAGGAATTTGCTTTCCAAATAATCTTTAATTCTGAAGATGACTCACATTCTGACACCAACTAGTTCAGTACCAAATAACACTCATAAAACAGCTAACCACCACCATAAGAAAGCCTCTGAATAAGCTCATATTCCATTGGTTCTCAAGCTACTCTTGTGTATCACTGGGATTTCAAAAACTTGACCAAAATGCCCCACTGCTAAAATAATGGTAATCTTTTCCTACTTTGAAAAAATATTTAATAGGTAATAATTTCAATTTATTTTTCTCTATAAATGTATCTTATACTACAAAACACATCAAAAAAATATGTACTATAGAAAGCACTAACAGAAAAAATACCTGAACAGCTAGTTAACTGTTTTAGTGTAAAATTTATAATAGCCAAATCACATTGCATTAAATACATGGTTTTTCTTTTTTTACAAATGTGCTCATGGTCATGTATGTTTATTACATATATATGGTACGATAAAATTTCCTCCAAAACAGTGTTCTCGATTCATACAAGTGAATATATCAATAACTTCACAGTATTCCTTAAAAAGCATCACGACTTCCAAGAGTTCAACTGAGAACTACTAATACATACTACAGTTAAGTTTCCATAAAGCATAGTTCTTAATGTTTTTAATGCAACGGTTGAGACTGTCGTGAGGAAAAGTGAAAAAAACAACAAAAGGACTTAACGTTTTAAGCAAAAATAAGATACCCAATAGTTCTTTGCAAGGAAATTGAAAGTTGCCCAGCTAATTTCTCTAACATGAAGCCATCTAAACTGAAAGCAAGCCTCAACTAAGATGTTTTACTTTTACTGTCAACCAATTTTTTTCAGATTCCGCAACAATTTGATTTTTCCAACAAATGAAACAAAATAAGCAAAATTTTAATTTTAAAAGGTTAGCAAACAGGTTTGTCCAAAACATCAATTCTTTCCAACCTCTGAGACTCATACAAACTATTCCCAATGTTTAGTGTGTACCCTGATCCCAAAACCAGACAAAGACAACACACATGCAAAAAAAATTATAGGCCAGTATCTCTGATGAACATAGATGCAAAATCCTCAACAAAATACTAGCAAACTGAATACAACAATACTTTAAAGGATAATCATAATCAAGTAAAATTTATTTCAGGGATGCAAGGATAGTTCAACATTCACAAATCAATGCGATGCATGACATTAACAAACGAAAGATAAAAATCATTTGGTCATTGCAACAGATGCAGAAAAAGCATTTGACAAGATTCAACACTCATTTATGTAAAAACTCTAAATTAAATGGGTGTAGAAGCAATGTACCTCAACATAACAAAGGCCATATACAACAAACCCACAACTAACATCACACTCAACAGTGAAAAACTGAAAGCTATCCCTCTAAACTGAGGAATAAGACCCTTATTCAACATATCATGGGAAGTCCTAGCCAAAGTAATTAGGTAAGAAAAAGAAATAAAAGGCATCCAAATTGGAAGAAGTAAAACTGTCACTATTTGCAGATGACATGCTTTTATATATAAAAAAACCCTAGGGGACTCCCCTGGCAGTCCAGTGGTTAAGATTTCACCTTCCAATGCAGGAGTTGCAGGTTCAATCCTGGTTGGGGAGCTAAGATCCCACATGCCTCGCGGCCCAAAAACCAAATCATAAAACAGAAGCCATATTGTTACAAATTCGATAAAGACTTAAACAATAGTCCACATCAAAAAAAAAAAAAATCTTAAAAAAAATTCCCTAAAGACTCCAACAAAAAACTATTAGAAATAATGAACTAATAGAGTTGCAGAGTACAAAATCATCTGCAAAAATCTACTGCATTTGTATACACTAAAAACAAATTAGTAGAAAGAGAAATTAAGAAAACAATCCAATTTACAATCACAACAAAAAGAATAAAATACCTAGGAATAAATTAAACCAAGAAAGTGAAAGACCTGTGCACTGAAAAACACTGTTGAATGAAACTATAGACCCAAAGAAATGAAAATATATTCCATGTTCATGGACTGAAAGAATTGACATTGTTAAAAGGTTCATATTATCTAAAGCAGTCTACAGATTCAATGAAATCTCTATCAAAATCCCAAGGACATTTTTCACAGAAATAGAACAAAAAATCTTAAATTATATGGAACCACAAAAGACCGCAAATAGCCAAAGCAATCCTGAGTAAAAGAACAAAGCTGGAGACATCACGCTCCCTAATTTCAAATTATAATACAAAGCTATAGTAACCGAAAAGCATAGTATTGACAGAAAAACAGACATAGATTAATGGAACACAGCTGAGAGCCCAAGAACAAATCCATACCTACATGTACAATTAATTTATGACAAAGGAGCAGAGAACCACAATGGAGAAAGGATAGTCTCTTCAATAAATGTTGGGAAAACCAGACAGTCATATGGAAAAAAATGAAACTAGACCACTATCTCATACCATACAAAAAAATCAACTCAAAATAGATTAAAGACTTAATGTAAGACCTAAAACCATAAAACTCAATAGAAGAAACCATAGGCAGTGCACTCTTTAATATCACCCTTAGCAATACCTTTCTGATTATGTCTCCTCAGGCAAAGGAAACAAACAAAAACAAATGGGACTACATCAAACTAAAAAGCTTCTGCACAGCAAAGGAAATCACCTATAAAATGAAAAGACAACCTACTGAATGGGAAAAGATATTTGCAAATCATATGTCTGATAAGGGGTTAATATACAAAATATATAAAGAACTCATAAAACTCAATAGCAAAAAACCAAACAACCCAAGGTAAAAATGAGCATAGGACCTGAAACGTCAATTTTCCAAAGAAGAAACACAGATGGACAAAGGGCACTGAAAACATAATCAACATCACTATTACGGAAGTGCAAATCAAAACCACAATGAGGAGACCAGGAACCAAGATGGCGGAGTAAAAGGAGATGCTCTCACTCCCTCTTCTGAGAACACCAGAATGACAACTAGCTGCTGAACAATCATCGACAGGAAGACACTGGAACTCACCAAAAAAGATACCCCACATCCAAAGACAAAGGAGAAGCCACAATGAGATGGCAGGAGGCGCACAATCACAATAAAATCAAATCCCATAACTGCTGGGTGGGTGACTCACAGACTGCAGAACACTTATACCACAGAAGTCCACCCACTGGAGGGAAGGTTCTGAGCCCCACGTCAGGCTTCCCAACCTGGGGGTCCGGCAACAGAAGGAGGAAGTCCTAGAGAATCAGACTTAGAAGGCTAGCGGGATTTGACTGCAGGACTTCGACAGGACTGGGGGAAACAGAGACTCCACTCTTGCAGGGCACACACAAAGTAGTGTGCACATCAGGACCCAGCAGCAGGAGTAGTGGCCCAAGGGGAGACTGAACCAGACCTACCTGCTAGTGTTGGAGGGTTCCTACAGAGGCGGGCAGTGGCTGTGGCTCACCGAGGGGACAAGAACACTGGCAGCAGAAGTTCTGGGAAGTACCCCTTGGTGTGAGCCCTCCCAGAATCTGCCATTAGCCCCACCAAAGAGCCTGGGTAGACTCCAGTGCTGGGTTGCCTCAGGCCAAACAACCAACATGGAGGAAACCCAGCCCCCCCCATCAGCAGTCAAGCAAATTAAAGTTTTACTGAGCTCTGCCCACCAGAGCAACAGTCAGTTCTACCCACCACCAGTCCCTCCCATCAGGAGACTTACACAAGCCTCTTACATAGCCTCATCCATCAAAGGGCAGACAGCAGAAGCAAGAAGAACTACAATCCTGCAGCCTGTGGAACAAAAACCAGATTCACAGAAAGATAGACAAGATGAAAAGGCAGAGAGCTATGTACCAGATGAAGGAACAAGATAAAACCCCAGAAAAACAACTAAATGAAGTGGAGATAGGAAAACGTCCAGAAAAACAATTCATAATAATAATAGTGAAGATGATCCAGGACCTCAGAAGAGAATGGAGGCAAAGATCGAGAAGAGGCAAGAAATGTTTAACAAAGACCTAGAACTATTAAAGAACAAACAAACAGAGATGAACAATACAATAACTGAAATGAAAACTACACTAGAAGGAATCAATAGCAGAATAACTGAGGTAGAAGAACAGATAAGTGACCTGGAAGACAGAATGGTGGAATCCACTGCTGCGGAACAGAATAAAGAAAACAGAATGAAAAGAAGACGGCCTAAGAGACCTCTGGAACAACATTAAACACAACAACATTCACATTATAGGGATCCCAGAAGGAGAAGAGAGAGAGAACGGACCAGAGAAAATATCTGAAGAGATTATAGTCGAAAACTTCCCTAACATGGGAAAGGAAATAGCCACCCAAGTCCAGGAAGTGCCGCGAGTCCCATACAAGATAAACCCAAGGAGAAACACGCCAAGACACACAGTAATCAAATTGGCAAAAATTAAAAACAAAGAAAAATTACTGAAAGCAGCAAGGAAAAACAACAAATAACATACAAGGGAACTCCCATAAGGTTAACAGCTGATTTCTCAGCAGAAATTCTACAAGCCAGAAGGGAGTGGCATGATATACTTAAAGTGATGAAAGGGAAGAACCTACAACCAAGATTACTCTACCTGGCAAGGATCTCATTCAGATTCGATGGAAAAATCAAAAGCTTTACAGACAAGCAAAAGCTAAGAGAATTCAGCACCACCAAACCAGCTTTACAATGAATGCTAAAGGAAATTCTCCAAATGGGAAACACAAGAGAAGAAGAGGACCTACGAAAACAAACCCAAAACAATTAACAAAATGGTCATAAGAACATACATATAGATAATTACCTTAAACATCAATGGATTAAATGGTCCAACCAAAAGACACAGGCTTGCTGAATGGATACAGAAACAACACCCATATATATGCTGTCTAAAAACAGACTGGGCTTCCCTGGTGGCGCAGTGGTTGAGAGTCCGCCTGCCGATGCAGGGGACGCGGGTTCGTGCCCCGGTCCGGGAGGATCCCACATGCCGCGGAGCAGCTAGGCCCATGAGCCATGGCTGCTGAGCCTGCATGTTTGGAGCCTGTGCTCCGCAACGGGAGAGGCCACGGCAGTGAGAGGCCCACGTACCGCAAAAAAATAAAAATAAAATTAAATAAAAACAGACCCACTTCATACCTAGGGACACATACAGACTGAAAGTGAGGGGATGGAAAAAGATATTCCATGCAAATATAAATCAAAAGAAAGCTGAAGTAGCAATACTCATATCAGATAAAATAGACTTGAAAATAAAGAATGTTACAAGAGACAAGGAAGGACACTACATAATGATCAAGGGATCAATCCAAGAAGAAGATATAACAATTATAAATATATATGCTCCCAACATAGGAGAATCTCAATACATAAGGCAACTGCTAACAGCTATAAAAGAGGAAATCGACAGTAACACAATAATAGTGGGGGACTTTGACACCTCACTTACAGCAATGGACAGATAATCCAAAATGAAAATAAATAAGGAAACGGAAGCTTTAAATGACACAATACACCAAACCAATTTAATTGATATTTACAGGACATTCCATCCCAAAACAGCAGATTACTTTTTCTTCTCAAGTACGCACGCAACGTTCTCCAGGATACATCACATCTTGGGTCACAGATCAAGTCTCAGTAAATTTAAGAAAATTGAAATCATATCAAGCATCTTTTCTGACCACAACGCTATTAGATTAAAAATGAAACACAGGGGAAAAGAGGTAAAAATCACAAACACATGGAGGCTAAACAATACGTTACTAAATAACCAAGAGATCACTGAAGAAGGCAAAGAGGAAATCAATAAATACCTAGAGACAAATGATAATGAAAACACGACAATCCAAAACCTATGGGATGCAGCAAAAGCAGTTCTAAGAGGGAAGTTTATAGCTATATAAGCCTACCTCAGGAAACAAGAAAAGTCTCAAATAAACAATCTAACATTACACCTAAAGTAACTAGAGAAAGAAGAAAAAACAAAACCCAAAGTTAGCAGAAGGAAAGAAATCATAAAGATCAGAGCAGAAATAAATGATATAAAAACAAAGAAAACAATGCTAAAGATCAATAAAACTAAAAGCTTGTTCTTTGAGAAGATAAATAAAATTGATACACCATTAGCCAGACTCATCAAGAAAAAGGAGAGGACTCAAATCAATAAAATTAGAAATGAAAAAGGAGAAGTTACAACAGACACTGAAGAAATACAAAGCATCCTAAGAGACTACTACAAGCAACTCTATACCAATAAAATGGACAAACTCTAAGAAAGGTATAACCTTCCAAGACTGAACCAGGAAGAAATAGAAAATATAAACAGACCAATCACAAGTAATGAAGTTGAAACTGTGATTAAAAATCTTCCAACAGGGCTTCCCTGGTGACACAGTGGTTGAGAGTCTGCCTGCCGATGCAGGAGATACGGCTTCATGCCCCATCCCGGGAAGATCTCATATGCCACAGAGTGGCTAGGCCCGTGAGCCACGGCTGCTGAGCCTGCGTGTCTGAAGCCGGTGCTCCACAACAGTAGAGGCCACAACCGTGAGAGGCCCGTGTACCGCAAAAAAAAAAAAAAAAAAAAAAAAAAATCTTCCAACAAACAAAAGTCCAGGACCAGATGGCTTCACAGGTTAATTCTATCAAACATTTAGAGAAGAGCTAACACCCATCCGTCTCAAACTCTTCCAAAAAACTGCAGAGAAAGGAACACTCCCAATCTCATTCTATGAGGCCACCATCACCCTGATACCAAAACCAGACAAAGATACTACAAAAAAAGAAAATTACACACCAATAGCATTGATGAATAGAGATGCAAAAATCCTCAACAAAATACTACCAAACAGAATCCAACAACACATTAAAAGGATCATACAGGGCTTCCCTGGTGGCGCAGTGGTTGGGAGTCTGCCTGCCGATGCAGGGGACGTGGGTTCGTGCCCCGGTCTGGGAAGATCCCACATGCCGCGAAGCGGCTGGGCCCATGAGCCATGCGCGCTGATCCTGCGCGTCCAGAGCCTGTGCTCCGCAGCGGGAGAGGCCACGACAGTGAGAGGACCGCATATCGCAAAAAAAAAAAAAAAAAAAAAAAAAAAAGGATCATACAACATGATCAAGTGGGATTTATCCCAGGGATGCAAGGATACTTCAATATACGCAAATCAATCAATGTGATACACCATTAACAAATTGAAGAATAAAAACCATATGATCGGGCTTCCCTGGTGGCGCAGTGGTTGAGAATCCGCCTGCCAATGCAGGGGATACGGGTTCGTGCCCCGGTCCGGGAAGATCCCACATGCCACGGAGCAGCTGGGCCCGTGAGCCATGGCCGCTGAGCCTGTGCATCCGGAGCCTGTGCTCCGCAACGGGAGAGGCCACAACAGTGAGAGGCCCACGTACCACAAAAAAAAAAGGAAAAAAAAAAACCATATGATCATCTCAATAGATGCAGAAAAAGCTTTTGACAAAATTCAACACCCATTTATGATAAAAACTCTCCAGAAAGTGGGCATAGAGGGAACCTATCTCAACATAATAAAGGCCATATATGACAAACCCATAGCAAACATCATTCTCAATGGTGAAAAACTGAAAGCATTTCCTCTAAGATCAGGAACAAGAAAAGGATGTACACTCTCACCACTATTATTCAACAGTTTTGGAAGTACTAGCCATGGAAATCAGAGAAGAAAAAGAAACAAAAGCAATACAAATTGGGAAAGAAGTAAAACTATCACTGTTTGCAGATGACATCATACTATACATAGAGAATCCTAAAGATGACACCAGAAAACTACTAGAGCTAATCATGAATTTGGTAAAGTAGCAGGATACAAAATTAATGCACAGAAAACTCTTGCATTCCTATACACTAATGATGAAAAATGTGAAAGAGAAATTAAGGAAACACTCCCATTTACCATTGCAACAAAAAGAATAAAATACCTAGGACTACACCTACCTAGCGAGACAAAAGACTTGTACGCAGAAAACTATAAGATGCTGATGAAAGAAATTAAAGATGATACTAACAAATGGAGAGATATACCATGTTCTTGGATTGGAAGAATCAATATTGTGAAAATGACTATACTACCCAAAGCAATCTACAGATTCAATGTAATTCCTATCAAATTACCGATGGCATTTTTTATGGAACTAGAACAAAAAATCTTAAAATTTGTATGAGACACAAAAGACCCTGAATAGCCAAAGCAGTCTTGAGGAAAAAAACAGAGCTGGAGGAATCAGACTCCCTGACTTCAGACTATACTACAAAGCACAGTAATCAAGACAACATGGTACTGGCACAAAAACAGAAACACAGATCAATGGAACAAGATAGAAAGTCCAGTGATAAACCCATGCACCTAGGGTCAACTAATCTATGACAAAGGAGGCAAGGATATACGATGGAGAAAAGACAGTCTCTTCAATAAGTGGTGCTGCGAAAACTGGACAGCTATATGTAAAAGAATGAAATTAGAACATTCCCTAACACCATACACAAAAATAAACTCAAAATGGATTCGAGACCTACATGTAAGACCAGACACTATAAAACTCATAGAGGAAAACATAGGAAGAACACTCTTTGACATAAATCACAGGAAGATCCTTCTTCGACCTACCTCCTAGAAAAATGAAAATAAAAACAAAAATAAACAAATGGGACCTAATGAAACTTCAAAGCTTTTGCACAGCAAAGGAAACAATAAACAAGACAAAAAGACAACCCTCAGAATGGGAGAAAATATTTGCAAACGAATCAACATAGGCTTAATCTCCAAAATATATAAACAGCTCATGCAGCTCAATATTAAAGAAATAAACAATCCAATCCAAAAATGGGCAGAAGACCTAAATAGACATACATTTCTCCAAAAAGGACATACAGATGGCCAAGAAGTACATGAAAAGCTGCTCAACATCACTTATCATTAGAGAAATGCAAATCAAAACTACAATGAGGTATCACCTCACACCACTTAGAATGGGCATCATCAGAAAATCTACAAACAACAAATGCTGGAGAGGGTGTGGAGAAAAGGGAACACTCTTGCCCTGTTGGTAGGAATGTAAATCGATACAGGCACTATCTAGAACAGTATGGGGGTTCCTTAAAAAACTAAAAATAGAATTACCATATGATCCAGCAATCCCACTACTGGGCATATACCCAGAGAAAACCATAATTCAAAAAGACACATGCACCCCAATGTTCATTCCAGCACTATTTACAATAGCCAGGTCATTAAAGCAACCTAAATGCCCATCGACAGATGAATGGATAAAGAAGATGTGGTACGTATATACAATGGAATATTACTCAGCCATAAAAAGGAACAAAACTGGGTCTTTTGTTGAGACATGGACGGATCTAGAGACTGTCATACAGAGTGAAGTAAATCAGAAAGAGAAAAATAAATATCGCATATTAACACATGTATGTGGAACCTAGAAAAATGGTACAGATGAACCGGTATGCAGGGCAGAAGGTGAGACACAGATGTAGAGAACAAACGTATGGACACCAAAGAAGGAAAGCCCCGGCGGGGGTGGGGATGGTGGTGTGATGAATTGGGCGATTGGGATTGACATGTATACACTGATGTGTATAAAACTCATGACTAATAAGAACGTGCTCTATAAAAAAAATAAATAAAATTTAAATTTAAAAATAAAAAAAACCCTAATACTAAACTTTCTTTGGGTTATTTGTATGGAAATATGTTAATATAAATGTTACAGACATTACATGAAATTCCTAAAAATCTTATATGTTTTGGTATAATGTTATAAGTCATAAGTATAGTTATTTTTTTAAATGTATATCTCAGAAATAACTAAATTTCCTTGTCAATTGCATTATTATGAACTTTCATCAAATCTTTAACCATGGTCATTTTTAAGTCTTTTGTCATTTACACACAGTTCTGGGTGTACTCTGATGCTTTTGCAAAAATGTTCCTCTAAAAGGGTTTCAACTTCAAAGAATTCATGGAAAAGACTCTGACAAGTACAGGTTTCTGGTAACTGACTATACTGCTGAACTGAATGAATAAGCATTTTCAGAACTCTAATGGAAAACTGATGGATTCATAAAAGTGCTAACAAAAGATTAAGATGAAAAGAAATTTAATTACATGGGACTGACTGAACTGATGAGGATGACTGTAATTTTTGTGACTGTTTGAATAGAAAAAAAAGACTATGCAGTAGCTGGAAACCATAAAAATAGAATGTCCTGCATAAATATTTTTGCTATATCTTAATACTGAATAAAATATTATAAAGCATTTCATTCAGGAGAAAAAAAAACCACAATGAGGTAACAACTCACACCCGTTAGAATGGCTATTATCAAAAAGGCAAGAAATACTAAGTGTTGGTGAGGATGTGGAGAAAAGTGAACCCTCAAACACTGTCACTGGGAATGTAAATTGATGCAGCCATTTTGGAAAACACTATGGAGAGGCCTCAAAAAATTAAGAAGAGAAATACCACATGATCCAGCTACTCCACTTCTGGATGTTTATCCAAAGAATATGAAAACACGAACTCAAAAAGATATATGCACCTCTCTATGCGCCTCTATGTTCACTGCAGCATTACTTACAATAACCAAGCTATGAAACAACCTAAATGTCTATCAACAGATGGATAAAAAAGATGCGGTAAACATATAGAATATTGCTTGGCCATAAAAGAACGATGAAATCTTGCCATTTACATGACACACCTAGACTTTGAGGGTATTATGCTAAGTGAAATAAGTCAGATGGAGAAAGACAAATACCATATGATTTCATTCATATGTGGATTATAAAAAAACTAACTAAAGAAACAAACCAAACCAAACAAAAACACGTAGATATGGAGAACAGATTAGTGGTTACCAGAGTGGAAGGGGGTTGAGGGAGGGCAAATGGGTAAAGAGGTCAAATACACAGTGACAGATGGAAACTAGACTTTCAGTGGTGAGCATGCTGTAGTGTATACAGAGATTGAAACATAATGTATACATGAAACTTAAATGTTATAAACCAATGTTACCTCAATTTTAAAATACATATATCAAACATAATTGAATCAAGGATATTTCTACCGTTAAGTGGCAAAAGTCATGCCCTGTTCTTCCCCAAAATACAGCCTCCCTTGTCCTTATGCAGACATAGGCAATGAGTTACCCTTTTTGATATTAAACTTTATTGAGCATTATGCATTAAAGTAGAATTAATATATTTTTGCATGTGCATATAATGTAATTCTCTACAACAATGAAAACAAATGACAGCTATGTGACCAATATAGATGAATTTCCCAAGAATAACCCTAAGCAAAAGTAGCAAGTCACAAAGAATGCAAACACTACGATTCCACACACATAAAGCTCTTTAAAAGGCAAAACAGATATTATGTAGAGATTCACAATTAAGAGGTAAAACTGTAAAGAAAAATGAGGAAGTCATCATCATAAAAATCAAGATAGTGATTACCTCGAGAGTAAGAAAGGTAAGGAAGGGGAGTGTGACCAGGGAAAAGGTGCTTCTGGGATGCCAGCAATATTCCACATCTTGACCTGAGCTGTGATGAGATGGGAGTTTGCATTATAATTGTTCTTTAAGCCACACACAAATGTTTTATACATTTTCCTGCGTCTATGATAGCTAACTATTTTCAAAAGGAAAAAAAAAGAATAAAGCAACCTGTCACTCAAAACAAGATTTTTTTGTTTTGTTTTTCTGACTACATGGAGATGTTATGAAAGGTAGCAAGCAGGAGCCTGCCAAGATCAAACACAACACACTGAGCGAGTGAACAGATAAGCAACTATTAAAAACCAGACTCACGTTCAACGCCAGAGTTCTATCTTCTCATTCAGGGGACGTAAGATGGGATCTAGCAATAGGTATTAAGTATATATATAGCACATACCCAGGGGCTTGCGGTAAAAATAAATGTTCCCAGGTCCCTCCCCTGGAGATTCAGACAGGAAGCCTATAACTTTACTTTTTAAAAATGTCCCCTAGTCACTATGATCAAGCCAAATTTGGAAAACACTGCTCTCGACCATAGATTGGCAAATGGTATACCAAGTCATTATTCATAAACTTCTTATAAGTCAAAGAGGGGTGGGGTAGAGGGTCAAATTAGAGCAAGGAAAAAGAGAGAAATAGGAACGTTAACAAAAATACACACCATAGGGCTTCCCTGGTGGCGCAGTGGTTGAGAATCCACCTGCCGATGCAGGAGACACGGGTTCGTGCCCTGGTCCGGGAAGATCCCACATGCCGCGGAGCAACTAAGCCCGTGAGCTATGGCCGCTAGGCCTGCGCGTCCGGAGCCTGTGCTCCGCAACGGGAGAGGCCACAACAGTGAGAGGCCCGCGTACCGCAAAAAAAGAAAAAAAAAAAAAAAAAATACACACCATAATTCTCTCAAATACCACTGCTGTCACTGTCACCAGTGTCATAGGTTGTCAACCCCAGCAAGAAGCCATGCAGCAAGCAGGGAAAAGACAATTGACAATGAACTGCTTTCATAATATTAGAATCTTAAGCATCATTTAGGGAAACATGCCAGAAAATTCTGGTTTTCTAGGTTATCAAAAATATCATGCCCAGTGTACTTCAAAGTATCAATCTCCTGAACCAGAATTTTTTTTATGATGCTTCACACAAAAATCAGTACCACCACTGTAAATAAATTGTTACAGAACTTATCAATTTGGAGCCAGGCACTCTGTTAAGCATCTGACTTGAATGTTCCTCCCTCTAATTCTCAGAACCACCTTGCCAGGTAAAACAAACACAAACAAACAAAAACAATGCAGGGCAAAAGTAACTTTTTCCCGTATCATTCCAGTTTTCCTATTTTAGGGGACTCAATTTCTATGTGTAAGTACCAGAATAAATGAACCAATTCCCTTATGGGCTGCTAGATCAAGTTACTCCGGTCCCACTGATGATTACAACTGTTTCTTTAAAGTATCACCCCAAGGGCTGGGCTTCCCTGGTGGCGCAGTGGTTGAGAGTCCGCCTGCCGATGCAGGAGACACGGGTTCGTGCCCCGGTCCGGGAAGATCCCACATGCCGCGGAGCGGCTGGGCCCGTGAGCCGTGGCAGTGAGGCCTGTGCGTCCGGAGCCTGTGCTCCGCAACGGGAGAGGCCACAACAGTGAGAGGCCCGCATACCGCAAAAAAAATAATAATAATAAAAAATAAATAAAGTATCACTCCAAGACTCTGTTCCTGGCCTCTTTTCTGTATATTAACATTAAAAATATTTCATGTATACATTAAAAAGATGCATAAATACTATGAAACAAAATTTGTTAACACGTACATGTAAACTCTGGGTAGGGGACTCTATATGATTTTTTAAAATATTTATCTGCATATTTCAGGATAAACAATTAAAACTTTCTAAAGTCTACTTCATTTAATATAACACATACCAAACAAAAACCTAGAAGAAAACACACAGAAATCTTAACAGAAATCTGTTCCCCTCAAGTTCTCTAAGCATGCATTACTCTCATACAAAAAACAAACAAACAAACAATGTTTTCTTAATGAGCAAGCCACAAGGTTTTATAATTCACAAGTCTATTCACAACCTGGAGAAGATGAAATTATTTCTTCTTAAGTGAAGCGTGCAATAAAAAAATAGTGAAAAATAGAGCAGATCTTCAGCTATGAGTTAAATCCAAGCCATCATTTTCTCTCTTTAAGCACTCAGTTACACTCAAAAGATTCCATCCTACTCTAGAGTCCTTACAGTTATCATTATTGCTGTAAAGGTCAAATGGAGCAGCCACGTGGGCTCCCAGGCATTTGGGTCAACTGGCAATATGTCACAATCTGTCAGAGATGGTACCTTTATTAATTATGATGCCACGGATTCCTAGCATCCGCTTTCCATTGGTAAAGAACACAGCACTGTGCTCAGGTCCAAAGGCATGAACAAAGCAATACCAAAACCTCAAGTTTTTAGGTCTGTTTCCTGGAACCACTCCAGGCACCAACTCTGTATCAACAGTTCAGTCAGGAGAGAGAAACTATAGTAAATTAAACAGAGTGTTTAACACAAATAATAATTAAACTATGATAGGATAGTAACTATAAAGATATAATGAGGGGTGGCAAGAGACAAGAGAGAGGGATTCCAAAGGGGCGTGAGGAAACCTCTGGGAGCAATAGATATGTTCATTAACTTCATTAGGGTGATGGTTTCAGAGTTATATAAATATGTCAAAGCTAATAAGCATAAACTTTAAATATGTACAGTCTGGGACTTCTCTGGTGGTTCAGGGGTAAAAGAATCCGCCTTCCAATGCAGGGGACATGGGTTCGAACCCTGGTCAGGGAACCCCACATGCCACAGGGCAACTAAGCCCACGCACCACAACTACAGAGCCCACAAGCGCTGGAGTCTGCGCGCCACAACTAGAGAGAGAAAACCCGTATGCCACAACTAGAGAGAAGCCCACGTGCCTCAATGATGAGCCCACGCGCTGTAACTAAGACCCGATGCAGCCCAAAATAAATAAATAAATATGTACAGTTTATTATATGCCAATTATAAGTCAATAAAGCTGTTTTTAATTTTTTTAAGATAAATAATTATTAAACTCTGATGCAAAAAATAAGGCTGAGGGAGAGTACCCAAAAAGGATAAACTTGGAAGGAGGGTCCCCTCCTCAAGGCTGGAGTTTCTCACTGGAGGAGTTATGGTTGCAGCACGCTAGATAACAGAGAATTTCACTGGACTGTCCAAACCAGAGCAGGTCCAACGTTGCCAGACTAGCAGGAAACAATTCTCTGGAGTGCAGCTTTTGAGGCTGGTGAGCAGGTGTGCAGAGGTAGTCAGGACACGGCTGCAGGCACAAGGCCTACAATGCACAGTATCCACGTCAAGAGAACTGCAGGAAACAACTCCCTGGGGTATTGGCAAGCCATGCTTGGTGGGCAGGCACGCAGAGGTCCAGTCAGGCACTGGAGGCATGAGGTGTGAGGTACATGGGGTCCACTTCAGAAGGGCCGTGGCAAGGTGGTCACCAGGTCTAGACTGGGACTGCAGGATCAGTGAGGGCCTGTTTACTCTGGGCACATGGCTGAGGCAGAGCACCACCAGATGTCCCCAAGGTCCCTAGAAGGGGCGGGGGGTGGGGGAGCGCGTGAAGGAGGGGTAGACAGGACAGACACAGCTCAAGGGAACTAGAAAGGAAAAAAAACCCTTCCCCTCCAGCATCCTGACCCCTTCAGCACTTAGTAAAGCTTAACATCATGCTCTTTATAAAGGAGAAATGCAGTCGAGTCCAGTCCATTATTGCAGAGCAGGTATTGAAGGGTTAGTTTAGAGCAGAAAGAAAATAAATTGATAATTTACACAGTCATCTTTCTGTTCTCAACAGTATTTAAGTAAGACAGCGTTTCTCTCACTTCACAATAGGGGGAAAAGGAAAGTGAATATATGGCCATTAGTGTGTATCACAATCATTAGTGCAGAATCTGAAAGAGCACCCACAGTCTCTTTACAGTGTCCTTTATTTTTAATAGTCACACAAATTTCTTATTCTAGTCTAGGCTATTATCCATGTAGGCTTTAAAATAAAATGTTTTAAATGAGACAATAATTGATTGTTATGCTTATCAGCTTCCAGGGGCTGCCCACATTCATTGGCTCACAGGCCCTTTGCTCCCTCTTCAAAGCCAGCAATGGTACATTGATTCCTTCTCACAACACGTCATTCCCAACTCCTCTTCTTCCATTTTTTGGAAATCTTGTGATTACATTGGGCCTATCTGAATAACCCAGGAAAATCTTCCCACCGCAAAGACCTTAACTACATCTGCAAAGTTACTTCTGAATATAAGGTAATATATTCACAGGTTCCAGGCATTAGGATGTGGACATCTTCGGGGGTCATTATTCTGTCTACCACAGGAATTATCCTATTTCTCATCAAATTTTCAATTTATTCATTTATATTAGTATGGAATCATGGATTACTGTTTTAATCAATGGGTTATATATATTACAGTAATTATTACTTTGATGTCCAATTGTCTCTAATTTAGCTGGTAGAGGCTCACTCAAATGGGTTTCTGTGTCTCTTTGAGATGGCCCCATCATTCTTGAGCACTTCTTTGTTTCCTGGCACAATATCTTCTAGTCTAATGCTGTACTTTTTTTTGCTGTAGCCCCCAAATCAGCCATTTCTCCAAGGAGAATATCCTTGTTTGTAGGAATCTTACCCTAAAGTATTTGGTGAGTACAGAACATCACATCAACAATTTACTCTGAAATAATTAAGGGGGGGAAATCAGGTCCCTGCACTGTTCTGGAACCTTGTGATCATTTCAAAATTTAAAATTACTTTACATTAATCAATACGTCTTCCAAAGCTCAAAATAAATTATTTGAGGCTTGTCTAAATACTAGTAGTGCATATAACTGAAAATTTACCAGCTATAAAAATCACTGTGGTTTCTCTCAGAACCTGACAAACAACTTAGCTTTTAAAGTGTAATTGCAAAGATTATAAGGAGAGCTGTAATACATGGATCAAAGTTCTAAGCCTAGTAAATCCATCATTTACTGATTTAAGTTAATGCCATTGTAATCAGCCTCTAACGATTATACATTATTCACTATACTGTTATCTAATAAAATGTTTGATTTTTTTCTAATACTAAAATTAATGCTCATTGGAAGGTATAAAGAAAACACTGATTACCCATAATGTTAACATTCATAGATAACATGAGGGTTTGTCCTCATGTGTTGCAGTTCGTTCTCACAGGTTCTAACATATCCTAGCTCTCCCAACCTCACTTTCAGCTCTCCTTCCTCAGTGCCACCCAGCTGACCCATAATGGCCCAGCTCATCCAACATACAAGACACAATGGCAACAGCATTGTAATATACTTCTTAACCAGCTGCCAGAACTTCTTAAAGTCTAATCCCTTATTCCATATCACCCATATCATTCACACTGATTCTGCTTCTCCGATCCAACCACTAGTAGCAGTCTTTTTTCCATCCATATTTTACATCATTTGTATATTTACTGTATTATGATTTATATGCTGTTTTACTTAAAGATGTACCATTTTCCCTTGTTATTAAAATTCTTCATAAACATTTTGTTAATAGCTGCTTAATGTCACATTATATGGCTAAATCATGACTTTGTCTAACTATTCCCCTACTGTTTAATAATAAGTTGAATCCAACTATTGCGATTACAAATAATTCTATGATAAATATAAATCTCTTTCCACATTTCTGATTATTTCCTTAGTATAGATTCCTACATGTGGAAACTACACCAAAGAAACAATTTAAGACTTTATACATATTGCCAAATTGCTTTCCTGAGAGAATATTCCTATTTATACTTCCAAATAAATGTGCATTTCAAGCACTGATTATCCTTTTCTCATCTTTGTTGGCGTGAGGTTAGAAGTTACATATGCTATAAATGATAAAAATAGCTAATGTTTATTGAGTGCTTACTACATTTCTGGCTAAGTACTTAATATGAATTATTTCTATCAATCCTCACAACAGTATCCACTATCTTTCCATAAATATAGAAAACTTAGATCAATAGCATAAAGTGCTTATAACAGTGCCTAGAATATACAGCAAGCACTTTAAAAGTATTTGCCCCTTCAAGTAACTTGCTCAATGACACTTACCTCTTAAATAATGGAGCTAGGATTCAAATACAGGTGTATGTCATGAAATCCCAGCCCTTTCAGACCATCTGATTACTGTATAAATTTGCACTTATTCAACTACGTGTTAGACTGAAATTTTTAGTATGTCTATTCATAATGAAATTTTAAGGCTAAATATTTCAAAACTTCTTTCAAGGAAAACTAAGAAAGGTAAACTAATGTATATAAATGATAGTTTATATATTCAAATCAGCTTTCATTCCAATCTTATTTTTATTATTCATGGATCTCTGAACCAGACAGAGTGATAAATAAGGTTTAGCCCTAAGATTTCTCCAGGACATCAGAATTAAGTTGTAAAAATAAATTAACTTTTTTTTTTTTTTTTTTTTTTTTTTTTTTGCGGTACGCGGGCCTCTCACTGTTGTGGCCTCTCCCGTTGCCGAGCACAGGCTCCGGACGCGCAGGCTCAGCGGCCATGGCTCACGGGCCCAGCCGCTCCACGGCATGTGGGATCTTCCCGGACCAGGGCACGAACACGCGTCCCCTGCATTGGCAGGCGGACTCTCAACCACTGTGCCACCAGGGAAGCCCTAAATTAACTTTTAAAGTAAATTATATATTCTCACCTTTCTTCAAGCTTAAAGAAAATGAAACATTCTATCTATATTATAATGGCCAAGTATATGTAATATACCAGGAATGCAATAGTATAAGTAGATAATCATTCAACACTATACTGAAAGGACATACCATACTATTAATATTCAGAATAATCATACATCATAGAGATCAAAATTCTTTAGTGTTCCACTTCCCACTTTCCTATTTACCTATATAATCCAGCTCATAAAGGTAAAAAAGAAAGTAAATGACCATTAAAAGCAATTAATGTTACACACAAAAATCAGTTGTGCTTCTATATACCAGCAATGAACAATCCAAAAATGAAATTAAGAAAATTCCATTTATACAGGTATCTGAAAGAATAAATACCCAGAAACAAATTTAATAAGTGAAAGACTTGTACAAAGAAAACTACAAAACATGGCTGAATGAAATCAAAGACCTAAATAAATGGAAAGATATCCCATGCATTTTAAGACTAAATATTGTTGGGAGTTCCTTGGTGGCCTAGTGGTTAGGATTCTGTGCTTTCACTGCTGTGGCCTGGGTTCAATCCCTGGTCAAGGAACTGAGATCCCACAAGCCACACAGAGCAGCCAAAAAGAAAAAGAAAAAAAGAAAACTAAATATTGTTAAGATGGCAATACTACCCAAAATAATCTACAGATTCAATACATTCCCTATCAAAATTCCAATAGCCTTTTATGCAGAAATGGTGAAGTCAATCCTCAAATTCATATGGAATTGCAAGGAGCCCTGAATAGTCAACACAATTTTTAAAAAAGAAGAACAAAGCTGGAGGACTCACACTTCCCAATTTCAAAATCTTACTATAAAGCTACAGTAATCAAAACAATGTGGTATGGGCATAAAAATAGACATATAGGCCAAAGGAATAGAATTGAGAGTCCAAAAATAAACCTATACTTCTATGGCCAACTGATTTTCAATAAAGGTACCAAAATCATTCAATGAGGAAATAATATTATACTTTCTTCAACAAGTGGTAATGGAACAACTGTATACCACATGCAGAACAATGAAGCTGTACCCCTAAACTCACACTATATGCAAAAATTAACTCAAAATAGTTCAATGACCTAAAAATAAGAGCTAAAATGATAAAAGTGTTAGAAGAAAACATAGGAATAAATCCCCATGACCTTGGATTCCACAATGGATTCTTAGATATGATACCAAAAGCATGAGCAACAAAAATAAATAAATAAATTGAGCTTCTTCAAAATTTAAAACTTTTATGCAACAATGGATATTATAAAGAAAGTGAAAAAAACAACCCATAAGGGCTTCCCTGGTGGCGCAGTGGTTGGGAGTCCGCCTGCCGATGCAGGGGACACGGGTTCGTGCCCCGGTCTGGGAGGATCCCACATGCTGCGGAGCGGCTGGGCCCGTGAGCCATGGCCGCTGAGCCTGAGCGTCTGGAGCCTGTGCTCCACAACGGGAGAGGCCACAACAGTGAGGCCCGCATACCACACACAAAAAAAAAAAAAACCCATAAAATGGAAGAAAATATCTGCAAATCATATATCTGATAAGGGTCTAGTATCCAGAATACATAAAAACACTTAAAACTCAATAATAAAAAGACAAACAACCCAACTTAAACATGGGCAAAAAATCTGAATAGACATTTCTACAAAGAAGATATACAAATGGCCAAACACCACATAAAAAGATGTTCAACATCATCAGTTATTAGGGAAATGCAAATCAAAACCACAGTGAGATATCAACTCATCTTCACAAGGATAGCAACAGCATTAATTTTTTTTTTTTTTTTTTACTGGAAATGAACAAGTGTTGGTGACAATGAAGAGAAATTGGAACCCTAGTACATTGCCGGTAGGAATGTAAAATGGTTCAGCCACTGTGGAAAACAGTTTGGTAAGTCCTCAAAAAGCTAAACATAGGATTACCATATGATCTAGCAATTCCACTCCTTATATATACCCAAAAGAAATGAAAACTGGGACTCAGAAAAACCCTTGTAAATGAATGTTCAGGGCAACAATATTCACAATAGACAAAGAATGGAACGAATCCAAATGTCCTTCAAAAGATGAATGGATAAAGTCTGATGTATACATACAATAAAATTATTTAGCTGTAAAATGGAAGAAGTATCCATACATACAATAATGTAGCTTGCAACAACATTGCAGAACCTTGAAAACATTATGCTAAGTGAAAGAAGCCGGATGCTAAAGGTCACATACTGTATGATTCCATTTATATGAGACTTCCAGAATAAGTGAGATATCCAGTAAATCCATAGAAACAGAAAGCAAATCAGTGCTGCCAGGGGCTGGTGGCAATAGAGAATGGTGAATAGGTATGGGGTTTTAGTTTTGAGTGATAAAAATGTTTTGGAACTAGACAGAATTGATGGTTGCACAGCACTGTGATTTACTAAATGTCACCCAATTATTCACTTTAATATTGTTAATTTTATGTTGTATGAACTTCACCTCAAAAAAATTTTAAGCAATTAATATTTATAATACATGTTATGTAAATGTATAAATTACAAGCACATTTCTTCCTTTTTGAAGGTCAAACATGTAAATTACAAGCACATTAATTAGGCAAATAAACTACTCTTCATATTTAATGAGTTGTTTTACATCTAAGCAAAGTAGAAATTCAACTTCTACTCTCTTATGACTTGATTTAGAAATATTCACCTATCATCAGGTGGGATTATTTCCCCTCATTGCCTCTAAAGGTTTAACTGGATATCTTGATCATTAGAAAATGAGCCTGAACTAGAGTCATATTCAATCAATTAAACTTCAACAAATTTCTAACCCCTCAGAAATGATTCTAAATCATAATTCTTGTATCTGACTGGAAGCTCTCTCATTTCAATAAGCAGAATACCCTAAATTTTCAGTTCTCTTCTCAATTTACATTAATGTGGCTGTGAACATATAAATGTTTTAATGTTCAGTTATTCCATGGTTACTGATACCCTAAAACCACAAAATTAACAATGTTCCTCAGACTTTGTATTTCAGAGTTAAAAGACAGATTTCCTCAAGCAGGACTACACAGTTGAAATAACTGGAAATAACGTAAGTATCTTCCTCAAAAATGCCTGATCAGGACTTCCCTGGTGGTGCAGTGGTTAAGAGTCCGCCTGCCAATGGAGAGGAAACGGGTTCGATCCCTGGTCCGGAAAGATCCCACATGCTGCAGAGCAACTAAGCCCGTGTGCCACCAACTACTGAGCCTGTGCACCTAGAGCCCAAGGTCCACAACAAAAGAAGCCACTGCAATGAGAAGCCCATGCACCACAATGAAGAACAGCCCCCGCTCGCCACAACTAGAGAAAGCCCGCGCACAGCAACGAAGACCCAACGCAGCCAAAAATTAATTAATTAATTTTTTAAAAGCCTGATCATGTTACTCCCTGCATAAAATTCCTTAACAGATTAAACAACTTTCAGAATAAAGTTCAAAACTAAATTGTGACTTAGCACCGAAAGTTCATAAACTGTCTGTGCCTATGTCTCCAGCTTTGTCCCTTGCCATTCCTCCTTAGTCTTTCTTCTCTAACCATTTGAACTTTCTTTTCTGTCAGCCTCTCATTATGTACCTTCTCTGTGCCACCACAGTGTAACAAAACGTTTAACTTGTTTATCACTCCTTGAAGTTAGGGACCATACAGTTTCAGATTTGGTATACTTAGCACCTAGCACAATAATCAAAGGCTGTTGTAAAATTAAAGTATGAAAGTATGGACAGCTGGTAAGATCCATTACTGGGGTCTAAAATACTGTGGCTTATTTTTTCCTTCATAATGGCAAAAGGGGAAACTACATATTAGGTTATATTTTGCTTTATTTTTAAAAATTACAATGTAGTCTTAGTAACTAACATCAAATAGATAACATTAATTTTGTAGACATTTTTTAAACATCTAGTTTGTTAACTAAAAGCATAAATTTAGTCTGATTATTATTCAATGGAAGCTCATGATCAGCTCTGTTTTGTTTACATTAGTAAAGTAAAACTGCAATAGACATTTTGTAAGTCTTAAAAGACTTTTTTAACAGGAAAATTCCTCATTTTACAAATGAGGAAATGAACTGAGAGGCCGAGTTATTCATGCCAAGTCACACCGCTAATTATTGGGCAAGTTGGGGAACACCCAGATACCCAGATTCCCTTAATGGTGCTGCTTTCAGCTACAGTATAACCTTATTTCCACTTCAACCTCACAGGTAAGCCACCCACTGCAATTCATAGCACACTTCTCTTTCTTCCTATCCTCAATCTAGTGAGTACATGAGCCCTTAATACTTGTTACATTTAACTGATTTCTTTATCTTTAAGATCTGGCCCTTGCCTTAACACAACTTTCTTCTCTCCATTATAAATATTTAATGAGTACCTACCTTTGCTGAATATTAAATACATCTAAGTCATTTCACTGGGAAAAGGGGAAATGGGGAGACATACATGAGTCAGAATGATATAGTCCCTTCCTTTAAAGTGCTCTACAAAACTAGTTACAATCTGGTATAGTACTCTTATTGTTATCTGTTTAGAATTGTGATTTTATAAATACATAGTATAAGAAAAATCTAATTACTTCCCACTGTTAAAATAAACCTTGGGCTTCCCTGGTGGCACAGTGGTTAAGAATCCGCCTGCCAATGCAGGGGACACAGGTTCGAGCCCCGGTCCGGGAAGATCTCACATGCCGTGTTGCAACTAAGCCCGTGAGCTGCAACTACTGAGCCTACGCTCTAGAACCCATGAGCCACAACCACTGAGCCCACATGCCACAACTACTGAAGCCCACACGCCTAGAGCTCGTGCTCCGCAACAAGAGAAGCCACTGCCATGAGAAGCTCGTGCACCACAACAAAGAGTAGCCCCCACTCGCGGCAACTGGAGAAAGACCACGCGCAGCAACGAAAACCCAACGCAGCCAAAAATAAATAAATAAATAAATTTATTTTAAAAATAAAATAAAATAAACCTTATTTCTCTAACTAGAAAATAAGCTTCATGAGGGCAAGGATTTGGGTTTTTGTTGCTGTTCACTAATGTAGTCTGCATGCCTAGAACAGTGCCTGACATAGAAAATACTTAATATTTGTTGAGTGAAGAATGCTATAGCAAAACGTGTAAGTAGTAGAATCCAAGTAACATTTCCAACAACGGTGTGACAGATGACAGAATATGCAAACCTTCCTTGTCCTAATGCTTGTGCCTAATGTCCAATTTTTTATTTGATTGGTCAGTTACTCAGACCTTGCATTACAGGAAACTAAAAAGAGTTCAGAGATGGATAAATTACTATACTGCTAATTTAACATCACGCCCGGGCTTCCCTGGTGGCGCAGTGGTTGAGAGCCCGCCTGCTGATGCAGGGGACGCGGGTTTGTGCCCCAGTCCGGGAAGATCCCACGTGCCACGGAGCTGCTGGGCCCATGAGCCATGGCCGCTGAGCCTGCGCGTCCGGAGCCTGTGCTCCGCAACGGGAGAGGCCACGACAGTGAGAGGCCTGCGTACCGCAAAAAAAAAAAAAAAAAGTGATTAACATCATGCCCTACCCAACTGCACCAAACTCTAGAAAATCTGCCAAGAAAGGAAACCACAGGCCCTTCTCCTACTTAGACCTGAGCCCTTTTGCAAGTATAAAGGGCATCTAGATGTTTCTCTTGCTTACAACACACCAGCACTGGTATTAGCATCATCATTTTACAGAATAAGGAAACGGGCCAGAGAATGGGTGGCACAAGGATTCAGTCGTAGAATCTCTATTCTTCCTACCACACTATGCAGCCTTCTCCTCTCATCCTTTGAGGTTCTTCTCCCACAGTCTCGGCTATAAGTAAAATACAATCTATCTAGATCGCCTCTTCATTGCTGCCCCATAACAAGCACACAGACTCTCTGATTTTAAAGGTTATCCTATGAATCAATTCAGGGTAACACAGGGGATGACAAAAATAAAAAATCTGGAGACGTTCCAACAATTCAACATTCAACATGTGTGTTTAAATGTCTGGTACTGTATAAAAATCACAGCGTCTTTCCAAGTTCTTAATGTGAGAATCCCTAGGCTCCAATTTACTGGCTCTCTTTTGAAATAATAAATGGGAGGTTTGCTAGGTTTCCAAAATTTTCCCTCCCCACTACCTTATTCCTGTCCTCCCAGGAATATGTTACAGGGAAAAATAGTGGCTATAACCCTATCAAGCAAGAAATCTACATCCTTTCTGTGAAATTTTGACCCACAGGAGGATGACTGCTTTAGACCATTTTCCTCACCACGTGAGCAATTGGTCTCTTACCTTTTTATGGAATACACAGAGCTCCCAGCTTCCATCTTACATTTCCAAACATCTGAACAAAGCCTCTGCTCCAAAACCAAAGACCATATCATAAATCCTTCTCCTAAATTCCCTTCCACCAGCATCTGTTCTTCATCATAATATCCTCCCCAAAATAAGGCCCATACTTACGTCAGTTCGCAATGTCAATGTTAACATTTCTCAATTCTATACCCTTTACAACAATCCCACCATCATTACTTCCTGCCTCTACCAACCTCAACTGTAATTAAACTCCAAGACATTCCTACCTCCAGGCTTCCACTCCTTCACTGGACTTAGTTCCAGATTAATATCCATAAGGAGGGGTCCTTCTCAAGTGAGAATCATGTACAAAATTCTTAACCTGGTTCCTTTAAGTATTCCTGTAATCTGTATCCATCTACCTTTACCAGCCTGTTCCTTAAACATACTACCTTGGCAAACGTCCTCTGCTTTCCTACTTCTATACCTTTGCTTCAGCAGTGTCCTGAGGTTAAAATCTTCTCCCATCCTCCTCTAGTTGCTAACAAATTTTTCAAATGGCCACATCCTCAGTATGAAAGGAAAAAGGCTGAGGCATATGATTTATTGAACACATATTCTGTCTAGGGCTTTACAAATTATCCTTATCCCCACAAAAATATAATGGCTTAATACTACATTTTTGAGGAAGGAGTTGAGGAAATCAAGGGCCAAAGGAGCTTACCCAAGGTCATCCACATCAGCAAGTAAAGAATCCAAAATAACCCCACAGTATTCTGTATTTTTAAATAAAACATGATACAAGACAGGTTTTATAGTCAAGATGCCTAGGTTCAAATTCCGGTTGCTCCACTAACCACCTGTGTGAACTCAAAAAGTTATGTATTTTCGATGCCTTCATTTCCCCATCTATAAAAAGAGGATTACAAGACAGTATTAAGGACTTACAATTGTTTGGCCTATAGTAAACAATCAATGTTAATTATTATGTCTGTTATTGTTATCTAGGTACTATGATATGTAAACTGACAATACCAATTATATGTTCTCATTGTTCCTAAATTAACTTCTGTTAATTAAATTCTGTTAATTCTGTGTAAAAGGATTATAAAAACTTCGTATTTTTTAATATATGCTTAGTAAATATTTGCAGAATACATGAATTTTTAAACAATGATTATCCACCATGCTCTAATTAAAAGAAATGTCTATTAATTCCGTTTCTTCTTTTGAGAAAACTAACAATGCTTACTTTCTTCCCTTTTTTATGTCATGTGAAACTACTACGTGCAATGCCATATGGCAGTAATACGTCAAACAGTACAAAATACTATTTTGGTCTGAACTCATTTTGACTTCCGCTAAACATTCCCAGATTTTAAAATGTCCAAAATCATACTTTTTACTTAAACACCAACCGTTTTCAGGTCATACCAACATGAAGTAAGCATACCACGATATTTGACCAAGCCATTTCATTTCATACATCTTTATGGCAAAAACTATAAAACATAAAATGCTTTCCTATACAATTTAGTTCGAAGAGATAAACCTATCATACCCTTAGTCCTGCCCTTACTTTGCTAAAATTAGTGCCTGAAAAACTTCTGATAGGGCTTCCCTGGTGGCGCAGTGGTTAAGAATCCGCCTGCCAATGCAGGGGACACGGGTTCGATCCCTGGTCCGCAAAGATCCCACATGCTGCGGAGCAACTAAGCCCACACACCGCAACTACTGAGCCTTCACTCTAGAGCCCTCGAGCCACAACTACTGAGCCCGCACACCTAGAGCCCGTGCTCCACAACAAGAGAAGCCACTGCAATGAGAAGCCCAAGCACCGCAACGAAGAACAGCCCCCACTCGCTGCAACTAGAGAAAGCCCGCGTGCAGCAAAGAAGACCCAAAGCAGCCAAAAATAAATAAATATTTTTTAAACCTACCATTTAATACCTTGTTCACCCTTGGCAAAATCTTGATTTAAAAAGCAGGCATGGGCTTCCCTGGTGGCGCAGTGGTTGAGAGTCCACCTGCCGATGCAGGGGACACAGGTTCCTGCCCCGGTCCGGGAAGATCCCACGTGCCGCGGAGCGGCTGGGCCCGTGAGCCATGGCCGCTGCGCCCGCGCGTCCGGAGCCTGTGCTCCGCAACGGGACAGGCCACAACAGTGAGACGCCCGCGTACCGCAAAAACAAACAAACAAAAAAGCAGGCAAGATAGCAATCAAATATTTTAAAAAACAAACAAAAAACTTCTGATAAATGTATGTTATTCTGGGATGCAGAAAAATATCAAAGGAAGGGTGCTGAATGCTAATAAGAGTTTAGGCCCCTGCAAAATGCATGAGAGAAATGAGCTTTAAACAAGGACAGATGAGAACTTACTCCAAATCCTTCAATATTAAACCCTGCAAATTAACATTTTTGTCCACACGATTTACTATTACACATGGAGACATGAAGCTGCGGGCTTCAAATAAAGGGAGAGGTAAAAAATGTATTATTAAACAGTTGTCATTCCTGACACAGAGAGAAATAACTGGGCTTCTAGACAAACATTTCCAAAAATCAACAACAGAAAAAACTACTTTGAGGCTTAACTATGTAAACACATATTTTATTTCAATTAATTCTTACAATTCTTCCCTTATTTACAGAAAATATCACAGAATTAGTAAGTGGCAGAGCTGAAGGGTGAACCTGACTCCCAAATTCAGGATTCAGTGTTTTGCCATAATCCACAATAATATGGTATATACATTTACATATTCCTCTTCACACTCATATATTCTTTTTAAAAACCTGAAACAAAAGCTTCATTAAATAATATTTACTCTTACTCCATAGGATATTCTCTGATATTTTTTTTCTTTCTTTCTTTCTAATGTGAATGCCAGTGCACTAAATTGATTCCCAAATCCCCATGGGCCCTGCACGACACTTCTCACCTCCTGTTTAAAGTTCTTTTAAACTGCTACCACAGTCCAGTTTTGCTGCTCTGAAGTGGAGCTAATCTCCTCGACCCATTAAAATTTGTCAAATAGATTAAATCCTTGAAAGCGCTTCCTTAAACCTTGAATTGATGTTTCTCTAACTAGAACTCTTCGGCGGCACACCCATCTTAGCTATTTATATTGTATCGAAAACTGCAGATGTTCTCTTCGGAGAACAACAGATCATTGTTGGAAAGGAATGCATTAGTTTTCACTGTTCCTGCTGCATCACTGACAAGAGTTGACAAGTGTGGGGCAGCAACACAGGACCTGAGCAGCTGCCCACGGTGCTGAAATTGAAGATGAAACGATAGTTTTGGAGATATACTATTGCCGGATTAGGACAAAGTAGAGGAATTTACCAAAACGTTGGCAGAGAACACTAAGTGGCTGCCACCAAATACGCGTGAGTGCTTCTGGGATCGCCTGGCTTCGGTGTCGACCCGCTCCCTCTCTGGGACAGTTATTTTATCAGTGCGGGTCAACTCATTAAGGGAGAGCTTCCAGCTTTAAGGGGGCAGGGACGCGTTATCTGTCCCTAAGAGAGTCACGTCCCACCTTCTATCTAGCTTCCGGGGTGGGGGTGGGGGAAGGTTAGAAAGAAAGGAGGCGCCTGCCCTCTTTTTTCCAAAAACTAAAGAGTTCCCCCAACTAAAGTCAAGCGACTTCGCCCGGGGACGCTGCGGCAAGTGCTGGACCAAGAAAAGCCCTCGGAACATCTTCCCAGGTTCCAGCCACCTCAAGAGGGGAATGTAAGAAGCAAAACGAATAACCCAACAACTTCAAATACACACAAACTCACGGGGTGGGAATGCGAGGGGAACTCGGCCCTCCAAGAGCAGGGCTTTTTATTTTACCTTTTGCAAAAAAAAAAAAAAAAAAACCACCTAGTTTCTTCGGCGCCCAGCCTGGGGAGGAGCAGCCAAGAGCTCAGCGGCGGAGCCGCCTCGGAGCTCCAGGGCCGGAGAGGGGGTGTGTTCTCTCGGCCAGGCCCCACGGGGAACAACCCGGCGCCCGGCCGCCGCGACGCGGGAGAGGCTCTTACCTGGAAGCCTGACCCCACAACACAAACAGACTCGCCAGGCGCGTCGCTGCGGGAGAAGTCCCTACCGCGACTTCATGATTGAATCTCCGCACCGACCCCCACTGCCTGGAGTCGGAGCACAGACAACAACACCGAGGCGAGGCGGAAGTCCCGCCCCGCGCGCCTCATTGGCCCGCACCCGAAGGTAGAGGAAAGCCATTGGGCCACAGAGCTGCTCGCTAAGGCTCCTTCCCAGTCTCACGCCGGGTCTAGCTCTTGCTCAGGTCCAGCTTGGAGAGATGCCCAGTCCCTGGAGTCGCGTTATTGGCCTCGTGACCGGTCCTCTCTGGAAGGGCAGGGCAGGGCAGGGTGGGAGGCGGGCTTCCGGAGCGAGGCTGAAGGATCTGCTTTTGGCAGGGAAAGGGGTATGATGGCTGAGGGGATTGGCTGTGGAATACTGCCGCCTGCCGTGTGCCCCACAGGAGTGGAGGCCGTGGGGTCAGAAGGGGATCGGACCGAGAGACCAGAGCTAGCTGGCCTAGCCCGTTCTGGCTGTTGGGCCGAAGCATCCCGAGGCCCAGCTGGCGGGCTACCCCTCGCTGGGCCTGGTTTTGGCGTCGTCGCGCCTCTTTCCTGCACCGCACTCACCAGACTCGCAGAAGAGGTGAGAACGAGGCCTCATCCCTTCTGCACCGTGTCCAGGCGGAGATCGAGATGGATGGGGCCAAGACCAACGCCTTAAAGTCCGAGTCGCGTTGTTAGAGGTGCGAGCAGCCCGAGCGCTGAACACTAGTCCCCCGACGTCTGAGTGGGAGCCGTGCTGACGTCAGCACTCTGGGCCTGACACGCGCGCGCCATCCCCTAGACTCAGCAAAAGTCAAACCGTGTGATTAAACCCTACGTCAGCCTTTTAAAACCCGTGCCTCCTTTAATGAACGAAAAAAATCTCGTTACCTACCGCCTTTCTGGTAAGACCTCCGCACCCCAGATATTCCAATTTCAAACCAAGCTACTTTTAAACTTAAATTACCCGGACTGGAACATCCATACTGATTAACCAGTTACCAACTAGAAATTGTAAAGAGGTAATGTGGTTTACTGCAAAGATTACAAAGAGTTATGAACTAGAATATCAGGAAACCTAGATTCTGGTTTACATTAGAGGCTTCACATCCTTCAACCTCATCTTTTAGACAAAGGAGGAGCGACAGGAAGCTATCACTTAGAACACCTGTGGAATACCTTTGGCTGTAACTTGTAACCTTGACTGATCTGGGGAGACCTGAGGAATAGGAAGTAGACTCCCTATTGTGTATCTTTTTGTGCCTTTAGAATTTTAAACCTTTTGAATATTACCTACTCAAATAAAATTTAAATACAAAAAAACTTTAAATCAAATTACACTAAAATAAGTAAAGGCCATCAAAGGTACTTTCCTATTCTGTGTATCCTTTGACTATATATTCTATATATCCTTAGACTTTCATCAGTTGTAAAGATAGTCAATACTTAATACAGTCCTGCCTTTAAGAAAGTCATAAGTAAAAGTCAGAATTGGGAATATTACTATGAAGGCTAGTGTAAGCATAGTTAGAATATCTCTATAAGCATTTCTTCATTAAATTATCTGAAGTTGGCTTTATATTAAATCAGAGATTTCTTGCATGACATTGAAAAAAGTAAAAGAATAACGTCCATATTTTACAGGTTAAAAAAAAAGTTTTGTTCATTCCTTAAATAAAGAAATGTTGAGTACGGAACATTTTAATCTGACTTTATTCTGCTCTTCAGATCACAATAGGTATAGTTCTTTCAGTTACAAACAAGGTAATGTGTTATTTGTACTGCATTTAGGCAGAAGAATTGTGCTACACCCTGCAGAAGCATTTATTCTCCCCACTGTGATGAATGAAGTCAAACCGAAAGAAAACAGATTGGGAAAATGTACTAATTTTTTTTTTAAGTAGGTTAGACAGTAAGGTTGATAGACATCTTAATTATAGTTTTCAAGAGCATGAAGTGTTAATATGGCACATGATACTAATAGCCACTAATTATCTCCTTGGAAAGACAAAAGAAAATTAGGACTTCGTGCCTGACAGTTTTTTATTTTTTATTTATTTATTTATTTATTTTTTGTGTGGTATGCGGGCCTCACTGTTGTGGCCTCTCCCATTGCGGAGCACAGGCTCCGGACGCGCAGGCCCAGCGGCCATGGCTCACGGGCCCAGCCGCTCCGCGGCATGTGGGATCTTCCTGGACTGGGGCATGAACCCGTGTCTCCTGCATCGGCAGGCGGATTCTCAATCACTGCGCCACCAGGGAAGCCCAGTTTTTTATTTTTTATATCCTCCTAAAAGTACAAATAGCATATAAAAGTGTAGACTTTCCTACCTCCAATATATTGTAAGACAGCAACAACAACTAAAAAGACACCCAATTACCTAATTGTCTAAAATGGTTTAGAAGTAGTTTTCCCTGAATAATGAAAAGAATGCAGGCAGTTTCTTTAATCACTGAGATCAACTAGAGACATTAAAATTACTCTAGGCATTATTATATTTAGAATCAGAAAAAAGTAATTTTAGACAGATAAAGATACTTTCATTTTGAAAAGAAAAAATAAAATTATTATTGTGATAAAAGAAGAAATAGAATCCATAGGAATCCATATATGTATGGATTACACACATTTGAAAAAGTACTAAACAGAACTTCTAAAAATTGTCCCAGGGAATTTTTGGCTGAAGATTAGAAAGTGTCCCATTTCTTTACCAAATTCTAAGCTAATGAATAAATTCATCTCGTAAGAAAATAAGTGAAAAGTTCAGGACACACAAAAAAAGATATCAAAAGGATTTTTCAACAAAGTTTAAGGAATTGAAAAAGGTTAGACCAAAAAAACAAACAAAAAAAGTTCTGTTTAAGTCTAAATGCCTTAAAAAATGACCTGGTCATTGTTTCCCTTGAGATGAGTTGCTTCCTGGTCTTATATATAAAATGACTGACATACAATTTCAACTTTTCCTTTCTTATTTGGTTCACTGAGAAGCAGTCTCACTCTATTTGCTGACAAAGTTATTACAAAATAAGCATGCAAAAATTCAGATGACATAATGTAATATAAAGATGTAAGAACTCAGGAATGTGGATCAAGACAGTCATTTTGGGAAACAATTTGGCATTATCTGAAAAGGCTGGAAAATAACATTTTCTATGACATAGCAATTCCAATCCAGGAATATACCCTAAAGAAACAAAAAATAAATTCATAACTAGGTACATTGTAGTGAAATTTAAAGAAGATCAAAGAAAAACAGAAGTTCTTAAATAAACAAAGAAAAATAGAATACAAAGGAATGGCAGCTGACTTCTCAATAGCCACAAAAGAAACTAGGAGTCAATGAAATATCTTCAAATACTAAAATAAAATAATTGCAATTGTCAACCTAGAATTTGTGCCAAGTTAAACTATCATTTTAAAGTGAAGGCAAAATGAAGACATTTTCAGAGGAAAAACAGCATTTATTCCTAAGACATTTTTCTTGAAAGAACTTCTAAAGGATGTCTTCAACAAGTTGAAAATTGAACCCAGGAATAAGGGGTGAGATGCAAGAAAGTATGGAGAGCAAAGAAGTTGAATATAATTTTCAAACAAGTAGATGTAAAAAGGGGAATGAAGAAAACATAATTATTCAATAGAAAACAGGGGAGTAGAGGTGGGAAAGGAGCAAATTAAAGGTATTGTAAATGGCAAATACAAAATGAGACAGAGGAAATCATCAATAATCTCTACAAGAGGTAAATGGGGTAAACTTGCCAATTAAAAGATTGTCCATTGTATTCTTTTTAACAAGACATAATATAAAAACTTAAAGGACACCAAAAAGTGATAGTAAAATGAGGGGGAAAGATATGCAAAGGGAATAACAACCAAAAGAAAGCTAGTGTAGCTGTATTACTTTCAAGGGGGGGAAAAAACAGACCTAAAGTCAAAAGCATTGTTAATCAGGATAAATAGAACTATAGAAGAATGATAAGTGGAAAAATTTGCAAAGAAGTTATAACCATCTTGAACCAGTATGCATCTAGAAACATAGCCTCAAAATATTTAAAGCAAGAATTGACTAGCTTACAAAGAAAAGCTGGCAAATCACAATCAAAGTAGAATTTTATACACCATTTTAAGTACCTAATAAATCCAGCAGACAAAAACATTAGTAAGAATATAGAATATTTAGACAACACACAGAACATGTAGAGAACCCTATAAATATTCTTTTCAAGCACATATGGAATCTTTCCCAAAATAGCAGCATATTATGCTGTAATGCAAATCTCAACAAATGTAAAAGAATACATGGCATACAGCTCATGCTATAAGACCAAAATATAATATTAGGTATCAGCTATTGATAGAGTATTTTTTAAAATTCTAAGAAAATACTATGAACAACTTTAAATAATAAATATGAAAAAATACCCCCCCAAAATACCAAATAAACCATTTCCTAGGGGGCTTCCCTGGTGGCGCAGTGGTTGAGAGTCCGCCTGCCGATGTGGAGGACATGGGTTCGTGCCCCGGTCTGGGAAGATCCCACATGCCGTGGAGCGGCTGGGCCCGTGAGCCATGGCCACTGGGCCTGCGCGTCCGGAGCCTGTGCCCCGCAACGGGAGAGGCCACAACAGTCAGAGGCCTGCGTACCGCAAAAAAAAAAAAAAAAAAAAAAAAAAAAAAAACTTTCCTAGGAAAATAGTTTTAATTTACCTTAACACCTGAGAAGATATAAGAAACCTAAGCAGGCTAGGGAAATTGAAATAGCACTCAAAAAAAAAAAAAAAAAAAAAAAGAAAAGAAAAGAAAAAAAAAAACTACAGGACTTCCCTGGTGGCACAGTGGTTAAGAATCCGCCTGCCAATGCAGGGGTCACAGGTTCGAGCCCTGGTCTGGGAAGATCCCACATGCCGCAGAGCAACTAAGCTCATGCGCCACAACTACAGAGCCTGTGCTCTAAGAGAGCCCACGAGCCACAACTACTGAATCCCGCGCACCTAGAGCCCGTGCTCCGCAACAAGAGAAGCCACTGCAACGAGAAGCCCACGTACCACAACGAAAAGTAGCCGCAGCTAGAGAAAGCCCACACGCAGCAACAAAGACCCAACGCAGCCCTAAATAAATAAATAAATTTATTTTTTAAAAAATCTACAACCCTTCCCTCAAAAAATCAACAGAATGTTTTAAACATAAGTTCACTATACTTTCAAGGAATCATTAATAAAAGTTTTACAAACCATTTCATAGAATAAAAAGTGAAAACTATTCAACTAATTCCATGAGGGCAATATACTCTTGATACTAAAACTGAACAAAGATAATACAGGTAAGAAAAATCATAGGCCAATCTCACTTAGAATGAATATGCAAAAATCCCAAGTAAAACATTGGTAAACAAAAACTAGCAAAGCTTTAAAAACCAAACAAAAAAGCTATGACCAATGTTGAATTTAAGATAACATTATAAAATTTATTAATATGATTCACCATATTAATATATTTAAACTAAAAGCTTATCTTAATATATGCAGAAAAATCATTTGAGAATTAAAGGAGGGACCTATATAATACATATTGTCAAAGAAACCTTTCTGAAAAGCTGACATAAGTTGAGACTTAAAGAAGAAGGCTTCCTAGGTTGTGAGCCACAGGAGCCAACTCCAGTCAATTTAGGTTAAAAAAGGCAATTTAGGGCTTCCCTGGTGGCGCAGTGGTTGAGAATCCGCCTGCCGATGCAGGGGACACGGGTTCGTGCCCCGGTCCGGGAAGATCCCACGTGCCGTGGAGCGGCTGGGCCCGTGAGCCGTGGCCGTTGAGCCTGCGCGTCCGGAGCATGTGCTCCGCAAGGGAGAGGCCCGCGTACCGCTAAAAAAAAAAAAGGCCCTCAGACCATAACAAGCCTAGCATAATTGAGGATAAGGAAACCAGCGGGGCTGGAATGTAGTGAGGTAAGGGAAGGGTGGTAAGAGATGACCAGCCTCATCTGGGTGCTTGTTAGAAATCTCTATTCTCAGCCCAGGCAGAGAATCAGATTTTCTGGGAGTCAGGCCTAGGAGTCTGCATTTTAACTCCAAGTGATTCTTAAAAATGCTTAAGTTTGAGAATCACAGATGTAGAGGTTTGTAGAGCATAGTAAAGGTTCCAGTTCTTTTGCTGTTGTTTTGCTTGTTTGTTTGTTTGTGGCCACACAACATTGCCTGTGGGATCCTAGTTCCCCAAGCAGGGATTGAACCCAGGCCCACGGCAGTGAAAGCGTCAAGTCCTAAACACTGGACCTCCAGAGAGTTCCTGAAAGGTTCTAGTTCTATCCTAAGGGCAATTAGGAATTTCAAGCCAGGAATGACATTATCTAATTTGCGCTTTAAGAGAACCATCCTGCAATTATGTAGGAAATAGACTGAAGAAAAACATGAGCGAAAACAAGAAAGCCAGTCAGGAGATTGTTGCAATAATCCAAGAAGAAAATAATGAACAGGACCAAAGCCATGGCAGTAGGGATGGAAAGAAATGGTCAGAATGAAGATATATTTTGGACTTCAAATAATGAGGATTTCATGATGGATGTGAAGGATGAGGGAAAAAGAAAGAACGATGACTGCCAGATTTCTGGTTTGAGCAGCTGGGTGACTGGTGGTATCATTTATGACACAGAGAAAACTGGGTGATGAAGAAAGAGAAAAATTTGGAGAGGAAAAAGCACAAGTTCATTCTTGTATATGTTATGATTGAGATATCTAAATGGAGATGTCCAGGAGGCATCTGGATATAAAGAGGAGTGGTTATAACATGAGATATAAATTTAGGAATCTTTATTGTAAAAGTAGCATTAAATACACAGGAATGTATGAGATCACTTACAAGCAGCCTCCTTTGTCGTATTTTAATTAAACAACTAAACTAATATTTAGAGCTAGCATTTAGCATAAATCAAGCAGGTGGCCATCTACGTATTATGTTCTGAGGAATCCTTAGCTCCTGCCCCCCAGTTTTTTCCATATGGAACCCTTACAATGGTATCTTAAATTCCCACACTAATTATTTTCCTTAGATTCAGAAAGAAGGGCAGATATGAGAGATTTAATTGTCAGCCACTGACACCTCATATTTCATAAATTCTCCCATCCCCTGCCACTCTTGAAAATTGCAAGAGCAAATACATTTTTCAGGCAGAGAAGGAAACTCTCCAGAACGGAAAACACAACAGAAAAGATGAGAACCCAGAAGATCTGAGAGGGCACTGACCTAATCTGTGGGGCTTGAATGAAAATGTAAAAGTTTTCTCCACAATTTAGACACAATACAGGAGAAAAAACAACAGCATGTGCTAGCAGAAAGGAAGAGACAAGCATGATACGTTTGATTTTACTAAATGGGGCAGCGGTTAAAGTTATAATTTAATTTAAAAGATCCGGGGCTTCCCTGGTGGCGCAGTCGTTGAGAGTCCGCCTGCCGATGCAGGGGACGCGGGTTCGTGCCCCGGTCCGGGAGGATCCCACGTGCCGCGGAGCGGCTGGGCCCGTGAGCCATGGCCGCTGAGCCTGCGCGTCCGGAGCCTGTGCTCCGCAACGGGAGAGGCCACAGCAGTGAGAGGCCCGCGTATCACAAAAAAATAAATAAATAAATAAAATAAAAAAATAAAAGATCCGTGTTCATATAAAACAGTCCAATCAACAAAATGGTACTTAAACGGTACTTTAATTAGCCTACTGTTTGTTCTGTTTCAGTTAACTTGACAATAAGCTGTGTTTTATAACTGCTATCTCCCCCACTGTTGCTTGTTGTCCTAATTGTAGATTTCTTTTCTGTTCCCTGCGTGTTATTTCCTGTTTCATGCATGAATTTATTCCAGCCATCAATCGCACAATTTCACTTCCTTGAAAAAGGCTTCGCATCTGTTGACAAGCTCTACAGTCTGGAAATTCTCCCGGCTTCCATCCTGATTATGGTTAAGTCTTATCTATCTTGGCAGTTTGATGAAATGCCTCTGCCACTAGTTTGTTCATTTCCAAAAATAAAGATGTGGGGAAACTGCTGAATTACACTTGCATGTGTTCAGATGAGAAAATTAAAGCTCTAGGTTTGTCAGATAGTAATAATGACCAGCTAACGGGAAAAAAAACAGACATTGTATGAGAATTGCTAGAATTGATTGCTATTTTTAGACTTTCCCGTTTTTATTTACAGTCTTCCTTCTCTGTCTTACCTCTCTGCTACTTCATAATTTTACTTTTCATCATTGATCTCTTTATATTCAGTGCTAAGTAAAATGTTTAATTAGGCACACTTGGGAATACAGGAGTATTAGCCTTGTTAAAGATACATGTTTTATGGAGTAGCTTTCAAAACCGCAAAACCTTAAGTGAAAATGAAATTTTAGATACTGATAAATGAGTGAAAAACTTGGTGGTCAAAAGAAGTCTTCCTAGTATCCCTCAACTATGACATCATGTTGACCAGTGCTTCTTAAACTATTATACATAGGAACACCTGGGCATTTGTTAGAATGTAGATTCTGATTCAGTAGGCTGCAATGGAGCCTGAGATTCTATAGTTCCAGCAAGTGCCCAGGTGATACTGATGCTGCTGCTCACCAGACCAAACTTCTAAATCATCCATTCTTTTTAGAGTTAAGTCCATCTTCCTGAGTCTTCGATTCTGTTCCTATTTTTCTTTGCTAAATAGCAAATATGGGAAACTGTTAGATCTGATTTTTAGTTTCCTCTTTGTTTGACCCAAGAGGAAATCCCTTACTGTTTTGCAAGCTCTGCACTTATGAAGATGTATTATATTTAACTAAATAGCTCTAGGTGTTTTAGGATTGCCCAAACCTCATGATTGTTTTTCCAGTTAAAATAAAAATAGTAATAAATTGCTTTCTTAAAAAAACTAAAACTGTACCCTAAAAGAATCAGGAATAATATAAGGGCAGAAAGAATATTGAGAATTAAGAACTCTACTTCCTTTTTTCAAACTTGTTTTTATTCTCAAAAGGCTGGCCTATTGCAACATAAGGTCCAACCTGGCACTACAGACAAATGCCTTCTATGAAAGCCTTTTCCAGTTAACAAGAGCTACTCAAAAGTGGTAGCAGTACAGTAAATCATCATACCTATTCATAGTCAAAACAAAGACTACTAGTTCTTAAACTTTTCAGGGGTTGAGAAATGTGAAACAAGCTTTGTGGTCAAAATAAGCTTGCATCTTTTTTTGATAAAAAAATTATTTTTTAATAAACATGACTTTAAAAACTCATGAATTTTAAATTGAAGGTAGCTCATTTTACTTTTATTAATTTACAAATGACAAATGCTTATTGGTATCAGTCATATCAAAATAGATTGTTTTGTTTATATCTTTTATCATATTCAAGAAAATTAAGGAATGCAAGATTGAAATCACTGTTTTGTAAGACTATTTTTAATGAAATTTTAAATAATTTTCTTTTGATTTTCTTTGTATTTAATTGGGAGGCTGCTGAATCAAAATACGTTTTTCTTTATAATTACTTTAAAAAAAATCTCCATATAGTTTCTAGTTCCTTGCCATTTAAAGTATAGTTAAAGGAGTCTATTAGAACTGAAAATCTCAGGCCCACTTTAGAACTACTCAATGAGAATCCATATATTAGAGGATTATCCGGTGATTCAAATACACATTTATGCTTTCTTAGATGAAATGGAACTCAGTGACAAATTTTAAAAGTAACAATCATAAAAGCATAATTGTATATTAAAAAAGATGCTATAAATTTTTCTCAACACATCAGCATTGAGCATTTTCAACCCAAAGCAGATACTCCTAAGGTAAAAATTATTGTAAAGGGCCACCAATCACTCAGCATTCCTTTACAATACTATTTACCATGTGACATTAAATTCTATTTCTTGTTATTTTGGATATAACATGTATGACATGTATCAATATATCATAAATCAAAATATATTTTAAAGTCAATTCAAATATGTAATTATTTCAGAGATTTAAAAGGAAACTAAAGTAAAGGGTTAAACTGTAATAGGGAGACTACCATAACTTTAAGTACAGAAATAAGACTGAAATCACTAATTTTCATCTTTGAAATATATGAGAGATCAGAGGACTAAAATATATTCGTCACTGTGACATAGTTGTTTCTTTTTTACCCTAGTCCTCATCTTGTAACATTACTGTTCTCTTTCTCTTTCTCCCTTGGTATGTGTCATCCTTCTATTTACTTGTTGTCCCTGCATATAACCTAATTCTTATCTACCATTATTACTAGCAAGCAATTCCTTTCCTATTTCTCTACATTTATTTTGTCTCATTTATTTTTACATGCTATCCCTACTATCTGATCATTCTCTTTAAACAAGCTTATTTGTTGCTCCACCCTAAACACATGCACATGTTCACACTAGACTGGAAGCTCCATGTCTTGTTCACTGCAATAGTCTAGCACAGAACAGTGCCTGGCACATAGTAGGGCTTCAGTGTATATGTACTGAATGAATAAAATTAATAAACAGTACATCTTCATTTCAGATCAAATGTCTTTTCACTTTCATATCATTTATTTTGTCTGTGCTGCTTTTCACACTTCATCTTATAGTACAGTTTCTGGCCCAGGTATTTTAGACAACTACCATCTTCCTTACTCATGGCAAATCCCTTAAGATCACATTCATCATCAAATCTTCCAAAGACCTAGCATATCCCATTGCATGTACAAGGTACCCAGTAGGCTAACTAAATTAATTTTAAATTCCTAGAAAATGAAAAAACGAAAAACAAAAAGGGCCTCTAGATGTTAAAGCAAGCTGTTCCTAGATTTCAACTAAGAGTAATTTTTAAGTCTAATTCTTATCATTTCAAGCTTTCCCTACATTCCTAAGAGAGTTTTCAAGGCTGCTTATCATTTCACTGTTACAAGGCAATTTTTAATGATATCAATCTACAATAACCTATGTTGTTTATTCAATCACTGCAAGGCTCTAAGCTATGCCACTGGGTATTCAAAGGTGATTAAGACACTGTCCCTCCATCAAAAAGCTCCTAGTCTAATGGGGAAGGCTGACACTGACATAATAAGTGGAATGCAGTATAAAAGGTTCTACAGGTAAAGAATATATGATGCAGTGGAAGAACAGATGTCAACTTTCCGGGGGAGATAAAGAAGCCCTCTTGAAAGGACTGAGTTGGGCTTTTTATTTTTGGATTTTATTTCTCATTTAATTTTTTGACTGGTTAATGCCTCCACATGGTTCAAAATTTTTAAAGAATTAAAAGATAATACAAGCACTGACAACACCAAATGCTGGTTAGGATGTGGAGCAAAATCATTACTGGCAGAAATGCAAAATGGTACAGCCACTCTAGAGGACCAGTTTCTTACAAAACCAAACATATTCTTACCATACCATCCAGCAATCACAATCCTTAGTATTTACCCCAATGAACTGAAAACGAATATCCACACAAAAACCTGCACATGTATGTTTATAGCAGCGTTATTCATAAGTGCCAAAACTTGGAAGCAACCAAGATGTCCTTCAGGAGGTGAATGGGTAAACAAACTGTAGTACAGGCAGATGATGGAATATTATTCCCCACTAAGAAGAAGTAAGCTATCAAGCCATGCAAAGACATGGGAGAACCTTAAATGCATATTACTAAATGAGAGCTTATCTGAAAATGCTACATACTATATGATTCCAACTATATGACATTATGGAAAAGGCAAAATTATGGAGGCAGTGAAAAGATCAGTTGTTGCCAGGGGTTGGGACAGGAAAGGATGAATAGACAGAGTTGAAAGGATTTTCAGGGCAGTGAAACTATTCCATTGCATAATATAATGTTGGATACATGTCATTACACATTTGTCAAAACCCATACAATGTACACCACCAAGTGTGTACCTTCATGTAAACTATGAACTTTGGGTGATAATGATATATCAGTGTAGGCTCATTAATTGTAACAAACGTACGTCTCAGTTCAGGATTTTTTTCTTTTTTTTTTTCCTGTACACGGGCCTCTCACTGGTGTGGCCTCTCCCATTGCGGAACACAGGCTCCGGACGCGCAGGCGCAGCGGCCATGGCTCACGGGCCCAGCCGCTCCGCGGCACGTGGGATCTTCCCGGACCGGGGCACGAACCTGTATCCCCTGCATCGGCAGGTGGACTCTCAACCACTGAGCCACCAGGGAAGGGAAGCCCTCAGTTCAGGATTTTGATAGTGGGTAAGGCTGTCCTGTGTGGTGGCAGTAGATACTTGGGTACATGAGAACTCTATGTACTTTCTGCTCAATTTTGCTGTGAACCCTAAAGTTCTCTAAATTAAATCTATTTTAAAAAATGATAATACAATGAAAAGTACTGTTCTCATCCTTGATCCCTGGCTGCTCAAGTCTCCTCTCCATAGGCACCAGGGTGCTTTCTAGTTTCCTGAGTGTATTTCCAGAGATTTTGAGGTATATGCAAACTATATCATATATCATATCTATAGATATGATTTCCCCCTTTTTTCCTCAAATGGTAGTGTATTACATACTCTGTTTTGCACCTTACTTTTTGCCTTATTATAAAACTAACTTTTCATAGTTTTATTTTTTAACATTTAAATCTTTGATGCATTTTTAATTTCTCATGATGCTAGGTAAAAAGTAGAGCTTCACTTTTTTTTCTTTCAGGTAACTACTGGGTAATTCAACACTATCTTATTTCCCCACACCATCACAACTGATACAATATGCTACTTTTTAAAATATTCTTTTCTCCTTCCAGTTTTATTGAGATATAATTGACATGCAGCACTGTGTAAGTTTAAGTTGTATAGAGTAATGATTTGACTTACATACTTCATGAAATGATTACAACAATAAGTTCAGTGAACATCCATCGTCTCATATAGATACAAAATAAAGAAAAAAATACTTTTTCCTTGTGTGATGAGCACTCTTAGGATTTCCTCTCTTAACAACTTTCATATGTAACATACAGCAGTGTTCATTATATTAATCATGTTGTACATGATTTCATCTCTAGTACTTATTTATCTTATAACTGGAAGTTTGAAACTTTTGACCATCTTCGTCCAATTCCCCCACCCTATGGTAACCACAAATCTGATCTCTTTTTAAAAAGGAACCCTTTTACACTGTTGGTGGGAATGTAAATTGGTACAACCACTATGGACAGCAGTATGGAGGTTCCTTAAAACACTGAAAATAGAGCTACCATATGATCCTGCAATCCCACTCCTGGGCATATATCTGGAGAAAACCATAATTCAAAAAAGAGACATACACCCCAATGTTCACTGCAGCACTATTTACAATAGCCAAGAAATGGAAGCAACCTAAATGTCCACTGACAGATGAATGGATAAAGAAGATATGGTATGTGTATGTATGTATGTATATATATATATATATATATATATATATATATACAATGGAATATTGCTCAGCCATAAAAAAGAATGAAATAATGCTATATGCAGCAACATTGAGATTATCATACTAAGTGAATTAAGCCAGACAAAGACAAGTATCATATGATATCACTTATATGTGGGATCTAAAAAAATAAAATGATACAAATGAGCTTATATACAACACAGAAATAGAACCACAGACATAGAAAACAAACTTATGGTTACCAAAGGGGAAAAGCAGGGGGGAGGGATAGATTAGGAGTTTGGGATTAACATACACACACTACTGTATATATAATAGATAACCAACAAGGATCTATTGTATAGCACAGGCATCTATACTCAATATTCAGTAATACCCTATAAGGGAAAAGAATCTGAAAAAGAATATATATATATATATACATATAGAACTGAATCATTTTGCTGTACACCTGAAACTAACACAACATTGTAAATCAACTGTACTTCAATTAAAAAAATCTGATCTCTTTTTCTATGAGTTTGTTATTCATTTTCTGAAGTATAATTAATTGACCTACACCCACTATATTAGTTCCTGGTGCACAACATAGTGATTCAATATTTCTATACGTTTCAAAATGATCACCATGATGAGTCTAGTTACCATCTGTCACCATACAAAGATATTACACTATTACTGACTATATTTCCCATGCTGTACATTTCATTCTTGTAACTCAAACTGGAAGTTTGTCC
This sequence comes from Kogia breviceps, assembly GCF_026419965.1. Taxonomy (NCBI): domain Eukaryota; kingdom Metazoa; phylum Chordata; class Mammalia; order Artiodactyla; family Physeteridae; genus Kogia; species Kogia breviceps. The sequence goes on from NC_081314.1 coordinate 5,442,342, forward strand.
CTCTTAATTTGCAAGATGCCACTTTTATCATATACTAAACTCTTGTGAGTCCATTTTTATGCTTTCTATTTTTCCATTGATTTTTCTGACTCTTCATATGCCTGGATCACACTATTTTAATTTTATTGTAGCATTATAATATATTTTAACATCTTGTAGGTGAGTGCTTTTCACTACTCTTCTCTTCCAGAGCTTTTCTAGCTATACTTGCTTATTTTTCTACGTTAATTTTAGAACATCTTGCCTAGTTTGGAAAAACCCTGTTGGTTAACAATTCTGTATTGTATAATTGAAAGTTGCTAAAAGTAGATCTTAAATGTTCTCACTTCCAAAAAACAGGGTAACTGTGTGAGGTGATGGATGTGTTAACTAATCTTATTGTGGTAACCATCTCACAATGTATACATATATCATCACATTGTACACCTTAAACTTACACAGTGTATATGTCAATTATATCTCAATAAAGCTGGAAAAAGATCCTGTTGGGATTTTTAAATTTATATATTAAATTTATATACTAACTTAGGAAGTTACTTTTATATTGACTTAAGAAGAATTGATGACTTAATCGTTTTGAACCTTCCTTCCAAAGTTACGGTATGCCAGTCCACTTGTTCAAGTCTTTTATGTTTTTTGGTTATGTTTTTACATTTATTTTTATTTATTTTTTTTTCAAAAGATGAAGGGCTTTAATAAGATATTAACAACTGAGTTTTCTGTGGAATAAAAATGTCTAGCTTAGGGTATTTCAGCATTTCTTCCCAGTTATATATGCCCTACCCTGTTGCTTAAATGGTAAATAGCCTCAAAAACTCTCCCCCTTTACTAGTTTGTGAATCCACAGCATTTTAGGACTATTTTGTCAAAACCATATTCAAAGAGAGTCTTTTTCAAATAAAGTATGTGAACTTACCAGAAGACGCTGTCTTTTAAGAAGTTCCTCTTTAACCCCATAAGGAATAACCCTTCCCCAGTCAGTTGTGGTCAGAAGCCCAAACCACAGCCATCACCCTAGGATTTTCAACCCATATTTCACTAGAAAATGTTCTAAGTCAACCAAAACTATGTCTTCAGAGATGGAGTGCCTCAGTCAACACAGTAACCCCAGGGGCTCTATGGGAAGGGAGAGAGAGGACAGGGAGAGGAGGAAAAATCTTTAAGAAACATTAAGATTTTCCTCAGCGTTGCCTTCCCCTCGCCAGACAATGGCTGAGAACACCAGAAAAGTTGCATTAATAAAACTGCATAGAGGGGCTTCCCTGGTGACGCAGTGGTTGAGCGCCCACCTGCCGATGCAGGGGACACAGGTCTGCACCCCGGTCCGGGAAGTTCCCACATGCCGCGGAGCGGCTGGGCCCGTGAGCCATGGCCGCTGAGCCTGCGCGTCCGGAGCCTGTGCTCCGCAACGGGAGAGGCCACAACAGTGAGAGGCCTGCGTACTACATTTATTTTATACATTTCTTACATGTTTCCTGCTAAGTTTACTCCTAACATATTATCTTTTTTCTCTTTTATAAATGGAGTATTTTCTTCCATTATATTCTATATCAGTCATTTGTTTCCAGAAAACTATTAATTTCTGTGTATTAATTATAAATACAGCCACCTAGTTGAATTATTTCATTATTTGTAGTAGTCTTAAAAATTTGATTGCCATGATTTATTGGTTTACAATAATTTCTCCTATGATAGGGATAATTTTACTTACCCTTTTCAACTTTTTTTTTTTTTTTTTTTTTTTGCGGTACGTGGGCCTCTCACTGTTGTGGCCTCTCCCGTTGCAGAGCACAGGCTCCGGACGCGCAGGCTCAGCGGCCATGGTTCACGGGCCCAGCCGCTCCTCGGCATGTGGGATCTTCCCGGACCGGGGCACGAACCCGCGTCCCCTGCATCGGCAGGCAGACTCTCAACCACTGCGCCACCAGGGAAGCCCACCTTTTCAACTTTTAATTCTCACGTCAGAACGTTTTGGCTAGGTGGCCAAGATGGTAGAGTAGGAAGACCCTGAGCTCACCTCCTCTCATGGGCACACCAAAACTAGAACTATTTACAGAGCAGCTATTGATGAGAAAGACCAGAATCTAGTAGAAAAGATCTTCTACAACTAAAGATACGAAGAAGGAACCACAAGGAGATGGGTAGGAAGGCTAGAGATGCGATATAGTCAAGACCCATACCCTTCGGTGGGCGACCGACAAATGGGAAGATTATTACAATTGCAGAGGTTCTCCCCAGGGAGCAAGGGGTTCGAGTGCCACGTCAGGTTCCCCAGCCCGGGGATCCTGCACTGAGAAGACAAGCCCCCAAAATGTTTGGCTTTGGAGGCAATGGGGCTTACTTTCAGGAGAGCCAGAGGGCTGTGGGAAATAGAGACTCCACTCTTAAAGGGCACACACACAGAATCTCACACAGTCCAAGACCCAGAGCAGAAGCAGTAATTTGAAAGGAGGTTGGGTCAGACCCACCTGCTGATCCTGTAGAGTCTCCCAGAGAGGCAGCAGGCCACTGGGGCTCCCCCTGGTGGCAGCCATTCTGGGGCGCTCCGTTTGGCCAGGAGGACACTGGTGCAGGCAAGTGCCATTTTGGAATCCTCCGTCTAGCTTACCAAAACTGGGACCCAGCCCCACACACCCAGCCTGTGAGCACCAGTACTGGGACGCCTCGGGCCACGCGGCTAGCCTAGCGGGAACACAGCCCCACCCACCAGTAGGCAGGCTGCCTTAAGGAACCCTTGAGCACCCAGCCACCCTGGGACACACCCTGTCCATCAGAGGGCTCAGGACCCAAACCCACACACAAGTGCACCAGCACTAACCCCGGGACCCCAAGGTCCCTACAGCCAGCGGCCACAGGACTTGGCTATGCCTACCAGAGGGCCAGCATCAGCCCCAGGACCAGCATCACACAACAGTGGGCATTAGCCCCAGAAACCCCTGGGCCTCAGCTCTGTCCACCAGCAGGTTAACACCAGCTCCAAGACAGCTGCCCTGGGATCTAGCCCCACTCACCAGTGAGCCAGACCCGCTTTAGGACACCCCAGAACCCACAGGCAACCATTTCAGGAACTGACCCCACCCACCAGCATGCCAACACTAGATCCAGGAACCAGTTACTCCAGAACCAGGTTCCACCCACCAGTGGGATAGCACTAGCCCCGGGACCCCCCTGGGGCTCTGCAGCCAGCCACCTCAGGACCCGGCCCACCACCCAGTAGCCAGCAGCTCCATACAAGTCAGGACCTGGCAACCAACCAGACCAGGGGCCAGCCATGCCTACAAGAGACGGGCATTTACTCCAAAAGCCAAGTCTACTGCAGAATATAAAAATATACATGTATAAGAAAACATGCAGCTCAGGAAGCTATAAAGCATTTGGTTGTGATTTCTTAATGCCTATGAGCTTCTTTAAAATCCTCTGCCCTAGGCTGGTTTCTCTAAAAGTAGAGCCTGAGACAGGGATTGGGATGTATGCCAATTACTGAGGGAGCACTCTTCAAGACAAACTTAGTAAGGAAGAGAGTTAAGCAGGATTCGGAAAAAGAAACAACTGAAGAAGGATGTAGTCTCAGGTAAAGTCCAGCTATGGCCTACTCTACAGAGATCCTCTGAAGAATTTTCACCCCTTAATATAAGAGAGGGGGCATTTTGTAGCCCCTTTGCAGTCAACTATTGAGGAGGGGTGCATAGCTTTCCTGGCAAGGCAGCTCCCATCAGCTGAGGACAATTCTTTGGAAAAGGGGGTGTAGCTATAAGCCTTTAGCAGTCAACAGTAAAGGCAGCTGGAGGGGGTGAGGGAGGGTGAGCAAGACACCAAAACAGCATTAACTATGTCCTATGGTAATACTCTTTCTATCAAAATGCTGACAGCATAAGAAGGTATCATTGTGTTGAAACACTTGAAAAACATGAGGCCAAAAGTATTAGCTTTGCAGTGAAATCCTTTGCCTTTTTTATGCTTTCCATTTTCTCAAATTTCTTATAGTTGGAACTCAGACTGTGAATGAGTAGAACCAGTTAACAGGTTAACATTTACTAAGCACCTATCATGTGGCTCACATTATGCTAAGTGCTGTTAAGAATAAAAAGAAATGAAAGATAGGGATTCTGTCCTAGGTCTGTCTTCAGGAAGAAGACAAGATTTACAAACACTAAAACATGATCAGGGCTTCCCTGGTGGAGCAGTGGTTAAGAATCTGCCTGCCAATCTTCCCGGACATGGTTTTGAGCCCTGGTCCGGGAAGATCCCACATGCTGCAGAGCAACTAAGCCCATGCACCACAACTACTGAGCCTGCGCTCTGGAGCCCGCGATCCACAACTACTGAAGCCCGCGCGCCTAGAGCCCGTGCTCTGCCACAAGAGAAGCCACCGTAATGAGAAGCCCGTGCACCGCAACGAAGAGTAGCCCCTGCTCGCCGCAACTAGAGAAAGCCCGCACATAGCAATGAAGACGCAATGCAGCCAAAAATAAATAAAATAAAATAAAATAATTTTTAAAAATGATCAGACATAATAGCATTAGAACAAGCGTATAATACTGGGGATTTCAGAGGAGAGTCTTAGAATTAAGTTCCAGTAAAATATAAGCTTGCGTAATGGTGATTAATATCTTTGCTCACTTTTTGAGGGTGGTTTGAAATATTTTCCAACCAACACTAAGGGAAGTTGAAGGAAATAAAAATGGTAAATTGCTCTAAATAACATAAGGGCAAGGACTAAAAGAAATACCAACTATATTGTGTTGTTATTGGGTAGATTCCATTACGCAGAGATGGGAAGGGAAAACCACAGAGTCATTTGCCTACACATTCATCTCCCTGGTGCAAGTGGATATTGTTCTGTACCCCATGGCAGGATTAGAAATACCGCCAGGGAACAAGTACACAAAGTTGCTATGGAAACCAGAATGCTTCAGCTCAGAGTTATTTACAGAGAACTTCCAGGATGATTACATTCAATAAAATCAACTCTGTTTTGCTTCACTCTGTGCCAGTGCATCCCATTTCAAATATCTAGTTCTAAGGGTCCTTCCATCAGCTGTACTTGGATGAATATGGATTCAAGTATCAATGGATGGTGGTCACATTACAAAGTATAATTTATGTGTGGCATTTTTGTATTACATGCTTGACGCTTGTTCACACGTGCCTCAACCATTGTCAAGTTTTCTGGTTTCCATAATAGAGGAACAGGTGGCTGTTGACTAATGCCACTGGCAGAGAAACCTTTCCTCTAATGTAGCTGCTGTCAGTTTCACCGGATACTGTGGTACTGTGGGACTTCTCTCTCCACGTTCTCTCAACTCGCCTTTGAGGCTAGACAGTGACAGCTACCTCTGGCCATCATTTTTGTCCTTAACTTTGAACTGGGATTCTCCCAGCTATCCAATAGGATCTTTGAAAACAGCTTCTTTCTTTCTTTTTTTTTTTTTTTGACAAAATGAGGATTTTCATAGCTTTTGAGGGATCTTTTGAACCATTTGCTATTTCAGCAAATGAAACTGTGGAGGCTGTCAAGCTGATGATAAAGGTACATACTTTGTCCCTGAGCCACTAAGATGTGCATTAATTTTAACTATGCAGTGAAGTTTAAACTGTATGTGGGGTAGAGATACTACTGGGTGCATTTTCATCAAACAGGGGACTAAAGCTATTTGAAAATATCATTGTTTGCTTACATAATCGTTTGTTAGAAGATATTAACTTTGACAGGACTACAGGAAACAGAGACTCCACTCTTGGAGGGAACACACAAACTAGTGTGCACATCGGGACCCAGGGGAAGGAGCAGTGACCCCACAGGAGATCGAACCGGACCTACCTGCTAGTGTTGGAGGGTCTCCTGCAGGGGCAGGGGGTGGCTGTGGCTCACCATGGGGACAAGGACACTGGCAGCAGAACTTCTGGGAAGTACTCCTTGGTGTGAGCCCTCCCAGAGTCCGCCAAAGAGCCCAGGTGGGTTCCAGTGTTGGGTTGCCTCAGGCCAAACAACGAACGGTGGCGGGGGGGGGGGGGGGGGGGGGAGCCAGCCCCACCCATCAGCAGTCAAGTGGATTAAAGTTTTACTGAGCTCTACCTACCAGAGCAACAGTCAGCTTTACCCATCTCCAGTCTCTCCCATCAGGAAACTTGCACAAGCTTCTTAGATAGCCTCATCCATCAAAGGGCAGACAGCAGAAGCAAGAAGAACTACAATCCTGCACCCTGTGGAACAAAAACCACATTCACAGAAAGATAGACAAGATGAAAAGTCAGAGAGCCAGATGAAGATGTACCAGAGGTACCAGATGTACCAGATGAAGGAACAAGATAAAACTCCAGAAAAACAACTAAATGAAGTGAAGATAGGCAACCTTCCAGAAAAAGAATCCAGAATAATGATAGTGAAGATGATCCAGGAACTCGGAAAAAGAATGGAGACAAAAATCGAGGAGATGCAAGATATGTTTAACAAAGACCTAGAACAATTAAAGAACAAACAAACAGAGATGAACAAAATAATAACTGAAATGAAAACTACACTAGAAGGAATCAATAGCAGAATAACTGAGGCAGAAGAACGGATAAGTGACCTGGAAGACAGAATGGTGGAATCCACTGCTACGGAACAGAATAAAGAAAACAGAATGAAAAGAAATGAAGACAGCCTAAGAGACCTCTGGGACAACATTAAATGCAACAACATTCGCATTAGGGGGTCCCAGAAGGAGAAGAGAGAGAGTACGGACCAGAGAAAATATTTGAAGAGATGATAGTCAAAAACTTCCCTAACATGTGAAAGGAAATAGCCACCCAAGTCCAGGAAGGGCTGCGAGTCCCATACAGGATAAACACAAGGAGAAACATGCCGAGACACAGAGTAATCAAATTGGCAAAAATTAAAGACAAAGAAAAATTATTGAAAGCAGCCAAGGGAAAAATGAAAAATAACATACAAGGGAACTCCCATAAGGTTAACAGCTGATTTCTCAGCAGAAATTCTACAAGCCAGAAGGGAGTGGCATGATATACTTAAAGTGATGAAAGGGAAGAACCTATAGCCAAGATTACTCTACCCTGCAAGGATCTCATTCAGATTCAATGGAGAAAGCAAAAGCTTTACAGACAAGCAAAAGCTAAGAGAATTCAGCACCACCAAACCAGCTCTACAACAAATGCTAAAGGAACTTCTCTAAGTGGGAAACACAAGAGAAGAAAAGGACCTACAAAAGCAAACCCAAAACAATTAAGAAAATGGTCATAGGAACATACATATCGATAATTACCTTAAACATGAATGGATTAAATGGTCCAACCAAAAGACACAGGCTTGCTGGATGGATACAAAAACAAGACCCATCTATATGCTGTCTACAAGAGACTCACTTCAGACCTAGGGACACATACAGACTTAAAGTTAGGGGATGGAAAAAGATATTCCATACAAATAGAAATCAAAAGAAAGCTGGAGTAGCAATACTCATATCAGATAAAATAGACTTGAAAATAAAGAATGTTACAAGAGACAAGGAAGGACACTACATAATGATCAAGGGATCAATCCAAGAAGAAGATATAACAATTATAAATATATATGCTCCCAACATAGGAGAATCTCAATACATAAGGCAACTGCTAATAGCTATAAAAGAGAAAATCAACAGTAACACAATAACAGTGGGGGACTTTGACACCTCACTTACAGCAATGGACAGATCATCCAAAATGAAAATAAATAAGGAAACAGAAGCCTTAATGACACCACAGACTAGATAGATTTAATTGATATTTATAGGACATTCCATTCAAAAACAGCAGATTACACTTTCTTCTCAAGTGCACATGGAACATTCTCGAGGATACATCATATCGTGGGTCACAAATCAAACCTCAGTAAATTTAAGAAAATTGAAATCATATCAAGCATCTTTTCTGACCACAACACTATGAGATTAGAAATCAATTACATGGAGAAAAACATAAAAAACACAAGCACATGGAGGCTAAACAATACGATACTAAACAACCAAGAGATCCCTGAAGAAATCAAAGAGGACATCAAAAAATACCTAGAGACAAATGACAGTGAAAACACAACGGTCCAAAACCTATGTGATGCAGCAAAAGCAGTTCTAAGAGGGAAGTTTAAAGCTATGCAAGCCTACATCAAGAAACAAGAAAAGTCTCAAATAAACAATCTAACTTTACACCTAAAGGAACTAGAGAAAGAAGAACAAACAAAACCGAAAGTTAGCAGAAGGAAAGAAATCCTAAAGATTAGGGCAGAAATAAATGAAATAGAAACAAAGAAAACAATAGCAAAGATCAATAAAACTAAAAGCTGGTTCTTTGAGAAGATAAACAAAATTGATACACCATTGGCCAGACTCATCAAGAAAAAGAGGGAGAGGACTCAAATCAATAAAATTAGAAATGAAAAAGGAGAAGTTACAACAGACACTGCAGAAATACAAAGCATCCTACAAGACTACTACAAGCAACTCTATGCCAATAAAATAGACAACTTGGAAGAAATGGACAAATTCTTAGAAAGGTATAACCTTCCAAGACTGAACCAGGAAGAAACAGAAAATATGAACAGACCAATCACAAGTAATGTAATTGAAACTGTGATTAAAAATCTTCCAACAAACAAAAGTCCAGGACCAGATGGCTTCACAGGTGAATTCTATCAAACATTTAGAGAAGAGCTAACAACCATCCTTCTCAACTCTTCCAAAAAATTGCAGAGGAAGGAACACTCCCAAACTCATTCTATGAGGCCACCATCACGCTGACACCAATACGAGACAAAAATACTACAAAAAAAGAAAATTACAGACCAGTGTCACTCATGAATATAGATGGAAAAATCTCAACAAAATACTAGCAAACAGAATCCAACAACACATTAAAAGGATCATACACCATGATCAAGTGAGATTTATCCCAGGGATGCAAGGATTTTTCAATATACGTAAATCAATCAATGTGATACACCATATTAACAAATTGAAGAATAAAAACCATATGATCATCTCAATAGATGCAGAAAAAGCTTTTGACAAAATTCAACACCCATTTATGATAAAAACTCTCCAGAAAGTGAGCATAGAGGGAGCCTACCTCAACATAATAAAGGCCATATATGACAAACCCACAGCAAACATCATTCTCAATGGTGAAAACCTGAAAGCATTTCCTCTAAGATCAGGAACAAGACAAGGATGTCCACTCTCACCACTATTATTAAACATAGTTTTGGAAGTCCTAGCCACGGCAATCAGAGAAGAAAAAGAAATAAAAGGAATACAAATTGGAAAAGAAGAAGTAAAACTGTCACTGTTTGCAGATGACATCATACTATACATAGAGAATCCTAAAGATGCCACTAGAAAACTACTAGAGCTAATCAATGAATTTGGTAAAGGTGCAGGATACATAATTAATGCACAGAAATCTCTTGCATTCCTATACACTGATGATGAAAAAATCTGAAAGAGAAATTATGGAAACACTCCCATTTACCATTGCAACAAAAAGAATAAAATACCTAGGAATAAACCTACCTAGGGAGTCAAAGGACCTGTATGCAGAGAACTATAAGACACTGATGAAAGAAATTAAAGATGATACCAACAAATGGAGAGATATACAATGTTCTTGGATTGGAAGAGTCAATATTGTGGGAAATTACTATACTACCCAATCTACAGATTCAATGCAATCCCTATCAAATTACCAATGGCATATTTTATGGATCTAGAACAAAAAATTTTTAAAATTTGTATAGAGATACAAAAGACCTCGAATAGCCAAGACAGTCTTGAGGGAAAAAAACGGAGCTGGAGGAATCAGATTCCCTGATTTCAGACTATACTACAAAGCTACAGTAATCAAGACAATATGGTACTGGCACAAAAACAGAAACATAGATCAAGGAAACAAGATAGGAAGCCCAGAGATAAACCCATGCACCTAGGGTCAACTAATCTATGACAAAGGAGGCAAGGATATACAATGGAGAAAAGACAGTCTCTTCAATAAGTGGTGCTGGGAAAACTAGGCAGCTACATATAAAAGAATGAAATTGGAACACTCCCTAACACCATACACAAAAATAAACTCAAAATGGATTAGAGACCTAAATGTAAGACCAGACACTATAAAACTCATAGAGGAAAACATAGGAGGAACACTCTTTGACATAAATCACAGCAAGATCTTTTTTGATCCACTTCTTAGAGTAATGGAAATAAAAACAAAACTAAACAAATGGGACCTAATGAAACTTCAAAGTTTTTGCACAGCAAAGGAAACCATAAACAAGACGAAAAGACAACCCTCAGAATGGGAGAAAATATTTGCAAACGAATCAACGGACAAAGCATTAATCTCCAAAATATATAAACAGCTCATGCAGCTCAATATTAAAAAAACAAACAATCCAATCCAAAAATGGGCAGAAGACCTAAATAGGCATTTCTCCAAAGAAGATATACAGATGGCCAAGAAGCACATGAAAAGCTGCTCAACATCACTGATTATTAGAGAAATGCAAATCAAATCTACAATGAGGTATCACCTCACACCAGTTAGAATGGGCATCATCAGAAAATCTACAAACAACAAATGTTGGAGAGGGTGTGGAGAAAAGGGAACCCTCTTGCGCTGCTGGTGGGAATGTAAATTGATACAGCCACTATGGAGAACAGTATGGAGGTTCCTTAAAAAACTAAAAATAGAATTACCATATGATCCAGCAATCTCACTATTGGGCATATACCCAGAGAAAACCATAATTCAAAAACACACATGCACCCCAATGTTCATTGCAGCACTATTTACAATAGCCAGGTTATGGAAGCAACCTAAATGTCCATCGACAGATGAATGGATAAAGAAGAAGTGGTACATATATACAATGGAATATTACTCAGCCATAAAAAGGAACAATTGTGTCATTTGTAGAGACGTGGATGGATCTATAGACTGTATACAGAGTGAAGTAAGTCAGAAAGAGAAAAACAAATATCGTATATTAACACATATATGTGGAACCTAGAAAATGGTACAGATGAACCAGTTTGCAGGGCAGAAATTGAGACACAGATGTAGAGAACAAACGTATGGACACCAAAAGGAGAAAGTGGTGGTGGGGGGGGTGAATTGGGCGTTTGGGATTGACAGGTATACACTGCTGTGTATAAAATTGATGACTAATAAGGACCTGCTGTATAATAAAATAATAAAAATAAAATTCAAAAAAAAATTGTGAAAGATACTGCAGTGTTCAAAACTTGCATTACCTTCTCTTTTATGTCTCCTTAACTTTTCCTATTTAATGCACATGTATGTATTTACAGTGAGTTTGCATTTATTTTTTGTTTTGTTTGTTTTAATTAATTTATTTATTTGGCTGCGTCGGGTCTTAGTTGCAGCACACAGGATCTTCATTGTGGCATGCAGGATCTTTTTAGTTGCAACTTGTGGGATTTAGCTCCCTGACCAGGGATCAAATCCAGGCTTCCTGCATTGGGAGTGGGGTGTCTTAGCCACTGGACCACCAGGTAAGCCCCCTGCATTTATTTTTTGAAAACAAAAGTGGAATTATTACCATGCAATAGATCTATGTATTTTTTAATTGAAAAGTAAGACACTTTGTATGTATCTTCTACCATGGTGTCTTGGCTTGTTTGTAAAGCAGAAAATGTAATTTTACATTTGTCCAACAATGATTTGTTTATGAGATGGCTTATTTGATAGCATCTGACTGTCTTGGGTATAACTACCAGTGTTCCCTCATTCAGAACATTGGGGGAGGGGTATCACAGATAGATGCCTTTTTTTAAATAGATAAGGTGAGTTAGAAAATTGCTGGCAATCAACAGCTATCTGCTCATTCTCTGTATAAGCAACAGGAAGAAGTGTCCCCAACTGCTGTGTCACACTAGAACTTAAAATGGATTTCCCACAAAAACAAGGTTTATAAAATGGTGAATATAGAGAGTTAAAATACTACAATGAGAACTATGTTCCAGATATGTTATGAATTATTTATTCGATACAATTTATGGACAGTCTACTCTGTACCAGGTACTATTCTAGGCACTGGGTGACAACAATGAACAAAACTCAAGCAACAGTTTCCACAATAACACGGATTAGAATGAAGGAGGCAAACGTTTATTCATATTCTGAGAAGCATCTTTTAAACTTATTTTTCTAACATCAAATAGTAGTTAGTTAACTGTTAAGGGTGACTTGAGCCTTTGCTGCTTTGTTTGCATGTTACACATTTAATTCTAAATATAAATTAGAACCTATACCAAGGGCTAACTTTAGGGAAATCAGAGTAATCATAAAAGAAAGGAACAACTATTACATAAAATATAATTTTTCTCTCTTCCTCACTATCTTTTTATTCACTTTTCATAGGAGTTCCTTCCTGCCCATATATACCCCATGGATTAAGTCAGGCAGATACCTGCCTTAATGGAGCCATAGGAAAACATGAGCATGGTGAAAGGGAAAGGGTGAATCCTTATGTTCTTTCAATTTTTGTTGAGCGGATTTATGAGAAGCTGCTGAGGAAAACTGTCCTAAGCACTTTAAATTCAGCCAGCAGCTCAGCTGGCTAATGGTTTTATGCTCAGCAGAAGACATCGGAACCTCTCCCAGCGATCTGAGTCACTGAAATGGACCCCAGATCAAAGCACTGCAGCCTAAACTTTCATCAATAACACTACGTACTCCTTAAAAGCTCTTTCAAAGAGCTCTGCATGTTGATCACATTCTGGCAATGTGTTATCTGGTAGGTGGCGGATGAATTTAATGTATTACAAACCTGAAGCAGGGAGGGGTCCCTGCAGAAACCCTAGACGAATTTGATGGGAGAAAAGGGGAGGATAATGGGCAGGACAAGGGAGCAGTGACTGGCTGGAGTCCCCCTGAGGAACCTGGAGGCCAGGGGTCTGCTTCTCAGTTTTGCTCAAGGTCCCACATTACTCTTACCCGAGCCCTCGGTGGCAGCTCCCGGGGCTCACATCTGCCACACCAGCAGCGCACTAAGGAAAAACATGATCGTCCTGAATCCACTAAAGAGGAAGTAAAGCCAGTTTCTTTTTTTTTTTTTCTTTTTTTTTCAGTTTCTTTTTTGTTGTTGTTGTTAGAAAAGTGAAAATTTTAATACCCTTCCCTCCCTTCCCATTCTCCCCTTTTGCTGTGTTTTTAGTTTTAGTTTGATTGCTTTAACTGTTAATAGAAGAATAAATACTTTCCCAGACTTTCTTTCTTAGCTCTTTCAGATATCTCAGTTCCACCTACTTTCGTATTTAGATTCCAAAATAAAAGGAACAAAGGAAACTTTTTTCACTTACTTCTAGTAGTTCCCTTTTTAAATAGTAAAAGTAAATACATGTGGTTATTAAAAAAAAAAAAGAAAGAAAGAAAGAAGTCAAACCATACAGACAAGGAAGACCATAAAATGATAAGCAAAACTCTCCTCCCACCCTGAGCTCAGTTCCACTCCCCAGAGATAACCGCATAGAAATAATTTTTTCAGTTGACTGAGGTTTAGAATCCACAGTATTTCCAAATTAAAGTGCAGCATGATGGAGGAGCTGTTTCTAAACTAACACCTCCATAAGCACAGCGTGGATATAAATTCTCACCACTCCTCTTGTGTATCTGGGTCCGTAGACTAAGAAGTAAGACGGGACTCAAAGCCCTGCCACGTCTCCTTCACTCTTCTCAAAGAAGGAGGACTCATAAATTTCCTCAGGACAGAAGCGTGAGACTCAGACCAGAAGTCAGGGAACTTAACTGGCCTTTGCTTTCATCCTTAGCACCCATGCGGTGGGAGCTAGAGGCACTCAGAGCCACCTTCCAAGATGTTTGGCCCCTGTCGCAACTCCCAGACAGTGCTTATTTCTGAGTTCCCTTCTTTTCTCTTCCCTTAGGAAGAAGATAAGCCCACTCTCTACGTGTTCAATGCTGTGACCCAAAAGACGATGCCCATAATGGAGAGCATTTCCCTTCTTGGTCAAAAAGTGTCTGATCTGAGAACACTGATACCTCTGAGATGTGCATTCCCTGTAAGTGTCTTCTGTCTTCGGACCCCAGAGGGACTGGAGATGTACGACTGCAACAGGCTCAGGGACCACCAGACAGGCCTCGGTACCGCCCACTATACGCGATAGCAGCTACTACTCAGCACTCAGGTTCTCTGATACCAGACTCACAACAGAAGGAGGAGTTGTTTCTAAACTGAAACCTCTGTAGGCGCAGTGTGGACGTAAATTATCAAAACCCCTCTTCGGTGTCTGGGTCTGTAGGCTAAGAAATAAGAATGGTCACATACCCCTGCCATGTCTTGTTCTCTCTGCTCAAAGCAAGAGGACTTGTTAATATCCCCAGGATAGAAGACCAAGACTCAGATCTGTTTATATTTTTCTCTTTCAAAATATAGTTCAAGCATATATAGAAGCAAGTTCTAGTAGATATTCTTTTTCCTCTTTTTAATGCAAGTGGTAGCATATGATACATAATTGTTTGAACCTTGCTTTATGTGAACTCATCTTGAAATATTGTCAGTTATATTAACCAATCTTTTTTTTGTTTTTTTGCGGTACGCGGGCCTCTCACTGTCGCGGCCTCTCCCGTTGCGGAGCGCAGGCTCCGGACGCGCAGGCGCAGCGGCCACGGCTCACGGGCCCAGCCGCTCCGCTGCACGTGGGATCTTCCCGGACCGGGGCGCGAACCCGCGTCCCCCGCGTCGGCAGGCGGACACTCAACCACTGCGCCACCAGGGAAGCCCTAAACAATCTTTTAATTAAACAGTATGAAGCCAATACTGTGCAGGCTGAACAGGCGCCTCAGTGAGCACCATTCATCCCTGATGGACAGAGTACAACCTCTCTTCAAATACTGCACTTCAGTCATGTCTGCTGCAGCCATACATTGTTAAGCCAAACTCAAAGGACTGTCAGATTTGTTTTAACCATATTGGCAAATGGTTCAAACTTTATAGAGATTCTTGCTTGAGGTGAATAAGTTTTTGCTCACAGCACATCTTTAGGTAACATTGTGCTATAACATTTGCTGCAGTGGAATTTGATTTCTCCCGACTTATAATAGGGCCTGTAGACATCCATGAATTAAGCAGTTTTGCTTTTTATAACTGCTAAATTTGCATTTATTGTTACTTTCCTGACTATTATGTTTGCTTATTCTTTCATGTTATTTTTAACTGAGGCTCTCAAAACTTTGACATCAATTACCATCCCTGTTTTTGATCAGAGGAAGTGATGTTCTAGGAGTCGTCCTCAGAGTACCTTACTGTAAACACATACCTGCTCTGTGTGCTTGCTGGGGGATCAGCCCTGCACAGAACATGGTGGAGGCTGATTTAAGTAAGGGCACACAAGTGGCATTTGTCTTCGAGCAACTTATGACCTAGTTATTTAATGAAATGCCAAAGGATAAATGAGAAAACTAAGGTGACTGTTCTTCAGGCCTGTGCTGCTCAGATCATGATGTGACATTTTATTTATTTTATTTTTTAGTTTTTAGTTTTTTAAGTTCAAATAAGGACAGTTCACTTTTATTTTTATTTAATTTTTTTAAATTTTTTTTTTTTTTTTTTTTTTTTTGCGGTACGCGGGCCTCTCACTGTTGTGGCCTCTCCCGTTGCGGAGCACAGGCTCCGGACGCGCAGGCGCAGCGGCCACGGCTCACGGGCCCAGCCGCTCCGCGGCACGTGGGATCCTCCCGGACCGGGGCACGAACCCGCGTCCCCTGCATCGGCAGGCGGACTCTCAACCACTGTGCCACCAGGGAAGCCCGATGTGACATTTTAGAGCACGAAGAGAATTTAGAAATGGCATGGCCCAACACCTAATTTTTATGTTTGGTCGTGCGCACGCCATGCGGGATCTTAGCTCCCCCGCCAGAGTGGAACCCATGCCCCCTGCAGTGGAATTGTGAAGTCCTAACCACTGGACTGCCAGGGAAGTCCTCCACCCCCTAATTTTTACAGATATAAAGAGAGCAAAAAGTTTCCGAATGGTTAAATGACTTGCTCAGGGTGTGTCAAGGATAACGCCCCTTAAAATGACCCTCTAGGAAGGAGGTTTTTCAAATGTAAGGTTAGAGGCTCCAGCACGACCTGGGTAGATGGCTTTGGCCACCATGAGAACACAGGGCTTGGGAGGAGGGGCAAGGAAAGAGGAACCTCAAAGGAAAAAGAGGAAGAGCCTTTGACCTGCTTCATACCTTTACCTAAAACACTCCTAGCAGTCTGTTTTTTTAAAAATTTAATCCTTGTAAACATTTTATTTTATTTTTTATTTATTTTATTTTTTATTTATTTTATTTTTGGCTGCGGCCAGTCTTAGTTGCAGCATGCGGGATCTTTCGCTGTGGCGCATGGGCTTCTCTCTAGTTTTGGGCTTCTCTCTAGTTGTGACGCATGGGCTCCAGAGCGCATGGGCTCTGTAGTTTGTGGCACACAGGCTCAGTAGTTGTGGTGCATGGGCTTAGTTGCCCCGTGGCATGTGGGATCTTAGTTCCCTGACCAGGGATCGAACCCATGTCCCGTGCATTGCAAGGCAGATTCTTAACCACTGGACCACCAGGGAAGTCCCCCTAGCAGTCTTTAAGTAGCCAGCCCACCTTTTTAAACTACAGGGTAAGGGAATCTTTGATCCACCTCTCTTCCAGATTCTCCTCTTTCCAGTCAATGAGTCACCCACGATGCTGTCAGGAGTTGAACCTTGATCCCTTTCCAAAGGCAGTGGAAAGTCAGAAGGTTTTGGATAAGCAGTCAAAGAAAATCAAAGATTTAAGTAGTTCCATTAGTCCCTGCACATACTAGCTCATACAGTAATATATAAAACTGCCTCTGCACTCTGGGCATTTATAGTAAAGTGGTAGAAATGAAGCATGCACATTGACTCAGTTATAATCCAATAAGCCAGCTCCTTGTAGGCTGAAGGGCTCAAGGGAAGGCTTTTTGGAGAATGTTGGACTTGAGCACACAAAGATGCGAGAAATATGCATCATCTGAGAGGAGGAAGGGAAGACATTCCAGGCTTCTAGGCCAGGAGAAAAGCATGAGTCACAGGTTCAAGAACGTGGGCTTACATTTGCAGCAACATGGATGGACCTAGAGATTGTCATACTGAGTGAAGCAAGTCAGACAGAGAAAGACAAGTATCATACAATATCACTTATATGTGGAATCTTAAAAAATGGTACAAGTGAACTTATTTACAAAACAGAAATAGAGTCACAGACATAGAAAACAAACTTACGGTTACCAGGGGGAAGTGAGGGTGGGGAGAGAGATAAATTGGGAGACTGGGACTGGGACTATATACACTAGTATATATAAAATAGATAACTAATAAGGACCTACTGTATAGCTCAGGGAACTCTGCTCAATACTCTGTAATGACCTATATGGGAAAAGAATCTAAAAAAGAAGGGATATATGTTTATGTATAAGTGATACACTTTGCTGTACAGTAGAAACTAACACAGCATTGTAAATCAACTATACTCTAATAAAATGTTTTAAAAATCAAAAGAAAAAAAAAAAGAATGTGGGCTTAATCCAGGAAAGACAGAAAGCAGGAGACTGTTCTAAAGAATGGAGGAGCCTCGTGGAGACCAATGTGAATCTCACAGTTGAGGTCATATTGAGGAGGGTGAGGCAAGAGAGCACAGGTTTCGTGTGCTTGCAACCAAGCCATGTACATTCTGGAACAGGAGTGTTTCAATAGAAGTTTAATCTGGTGGCAGGCAGCATGAAATATAGAGAGGAGTGAGGAGAGCCTGGAAGTAGAGTGATATGCTAACTGGAGCTTTTGATAATCCCAGTATTAATTAATTCCTCTAGGAATGGAAGAGACAAATCTGAGAAATTCATGAGAGAGAGACAGAGCATCATGCTGGGTCACATCTAAGAAGAGGGAAATGCCAAGGCTCTGACGCTAGGACAGCAATGATGAAATTGGGAAAAGGAGCTTATGCTTCGGGTCTTAAACTTTAGATATAAGGAAACTCAGAGAGTACCTTTTTTTTTTTCCTGAAAATTACTCAGCTAGTTAGTGGTAAAGCTGTAAGTACAACTGAGTTCTTCTAATTCTCTGCCATGACAAATATGGAGCTAGGGCTTGAGGGATGGGTTGGCTTAGCAGATATTGCTGTAGGCGTCCTGCCCATGGAGTTGGGGGTACAGCCCTGTGAGAGGTGCTTTCCTTAGACAGTACATACAGAGAGGGACATGTCAAGGGCCAAGGGCCAGTGCTCAGGACATGCTGAAGTCAGGGTAAGTAGACAGAAGAGGAGTCAGAAAATGAGACACAGAAAGCTGTCAGAGTCGGGAAGAAAACACAGACTTTGCATGGTCACAGATGCTGAAGAGACTGTTTGGGGGATGCTGGTAAAAGGCCAAAGACAGTGTCTGAGAAAAATCTTTTTGATTTTGCTTAGAGGTCATTGGTGAGCTTGGAGAGAGAAGTTTTAATAAAGCGGATGGAGACGGAAAGCTTGTAGGGATTAAGAAGAAGATACGTAATAAGGGGATAAAGGGCTATTTTGGTGATAGAATGCTTAATAATTAACTTATCAAGAATTTATCCAAGCTAAACATACCCTAATGTGGTTTAGTGACACATCATATAGGTCTAATATACACACAACACATGTGTGCGCGTGCGCGTGCGCGCGCGCGCACATACACACACACACACACACACACACCCCTTTTCTTGAATCAACCTATACAGGACAGAATGATGCCATTGGTACTTTTCACTGTGAATGCCTCATGGAACGTATTCATGGCCAGACTGAGAACATCACATCTGAGAGACTATTCCAGGAGAAGGGTCCTGGCAGCTCAGACCCTGAAATCTAGGCGGGCTCCAGGGTCCCCCACCAGCCCTCAGGCCCCTTAAAGACCTACTATGCCATTTTAATTCCTTTTATAAATGAGAAAACTGAGGCTCAGAGAAGTTAAGTGACTTGGTCAAGGTCACACGGGTACTAATTAGTCATCCTACACTCAGGATTGGGTTCTTTCCAACAACTTATACTGCCAACCCAGTGTGTCTTTATTGATACCTATTTTTATTGATGCTCTTTAAGTAATGATCGATATCTTGTTTTGATTCCCACTAAGGGAAACCCAAACCAGAGAAATGGTTTCCACATTCAGAAAGAAAAAGTCCGAATCAGATAGGCAGATATTGATCCCAGAGTATGCATGAGGAATCCAGAAACTTGGGATATGGGGACCACAGCAGGAGAGGTTGGAGACGATCCCCTAGAATAGGCACTGATGCTTGCACCTGCTTTCCTGCACAGCTTGGGCATGGTAGGTGGATTTGTAAGTAGAGAGTGGGTGAATCCAGGTTCTGTAAATATATACAATTTGGGGAGTCCACTTTAAAAAATTAAGAATAAAGAATTAGAAAGTTCATATAGTAAGAGGCCTTGAAGCTTAATTCTCATTAATTTTACTTTCATTTCAGTTATAGATTTTAGTTGTATTTTCTGGAACAACATAGCATTTTTAAAATAAGTTTCTATTTTCTAGAAGAATGCCCAAGCTTATGAAGGAATTTCATGTGTGACAAAGGAGCCATTACAAATCAATTGGAATGGAAGGATTATCCAATAAATGGTGCTGGTTAACTCACTTAGAAGTCCTCGGGATAGGGGCTTCCCTGGTGGTGCAGAGATTGAGAGTCTGCCTGCCGATGCAAAGGACGTGGGTTCGTGCCCCGGTCCAGGAGGATCCCACGTGCCGCGGAGCGGCTGGGCCCGTGAGCCATGGCCGCTGAGCCTGCGCGTCTGGAGCCTGTGCTCTGCAACGGGAGAGGCCACAGCAGTGAGAGGCCCGCGTACCGCAAAAAAAAAAAAGAAAGAAAAAGAAAAGAAATCCTCTGGATATTCAAAAGTTGAGCACTAAGAGAAAACCCATCCATTGTTACCTTTGATCTTTGAGAAATTAGGACTGCTTCATTGCAAAACACTGAAATTGATAGTTATAACACCTGTCACATTTGTTCACATAAAATACAGGGCTTGTTGGAGGTTCCCTAACTGATAAGAATTTAAATCACATAGTATTCTCTAGTTTTCAGGGCTCATCAGTAGTGGACAGGCTGAGCTAGGGAGAGCTGAGACCCTGAGGCTAGGCAACCACCTAGGGAAGTGCAGATGGGCCAGGAAGACCCCACCCATAGACATCTAGCAAAAGGAGGTTAGCCTTAAATAGGTCCTGCTGGTGGGGGTCCTGGAACAGGCAGGTCAGCCCGCATTAGCAATTGGCAAGATGGAGGGAGGCAGAGGGTGACCCAGGGAGACCCAGCAGGGCCCAGTGGGTGAGCCATGGCATCAGAGCATCAAGGTAGTCAATGAATCAATGAATGAATGACATAAAAGGTGGGAAATGAGACAAGTTGGTTGCTGACACGGGAACCTCTGTCAACATGTGACAGAAATCTAACCCCAGAGGCTGGGGTTCGGAATAGGAACTCTATGAGTTCCAGGCTCAGAGAACAGAGATGGGGCCTCAGAGTAGGATACTGAGACCTGTGCTCTGAGGGCACAAGCGGGGGCTTGGTCTCTTATTCCCGGAGGAATAAGGCAAGTTACTAGAACAGGACAACACCTGAGCAGGAGGAACAGGAAGAGCAACTTCCCACCAAACTTCTGAGCAGCTGGCCTGGACTCTGAACAAATCCCCTACAACTGAAATTAAGACTGTTCCGTGGGCCTAAGACTGTTCTGGTCATTCAAATGGAGGCTATGCGGCCTCAGCTGTGGAGGACCAGGGAGGCTGGAGTATAGTGCCAGGCTAAAGCTTTCCAACGCTCATCTTTGAGTGATTTTTCATAATAAAATAAAAACATAGTAAGTCACTTTAGGCAGGAGATGAAATAAATGCACTTGGAGCACTGTTTAAAGTCTTTTGTTTCCAGTGCTATTTATAGAAATCAAATATTTTACAAGAAAGTTTAAGTACAACAAGAAGCTTTAGAGAAACTAAATCTACTATGTCATGGATGATCCATGCTTTGAAAGATGTTTATCTAGGCATTTCTAGAGTGTATTTGCAGAACTGCTACTTGGTCTCTACAGAATAACTCCATAATTCTCCAGCAAAAAGAGTGAATTCTCCTAGCTGAGGCCAGACTTGTGAGGTGTAAGGTAGGTTAGGGCCTTGATGGCATTACTGCAGGTCAGGCTCTGTGGGTAAACGTGCACAGCAACTAGGAATCAACCCACAAAGGTCAGTGAGGCCAAGGTCAAGAAATCCCAAACCAGAGTCAAGAGTAAGGGAAGAAGAGCCCCATTTCAAGATTACAAGTTGTAATGTACGACATCCAAAAAGGGAGGGATCAGCAGAAAGAACATATACTTGGATGTGTGTCTGCCTGTGAAGTGGATGCAAGAAGGGCAAGAGCCGGTAAGCAGAAAGGAAAGCAAGAGAAAGACAGCGGAAAAGAGGAGGCTTCCGGAGGCTTCCGAAGCATTAGAAAGAATTCTAGAGACAAAAATTCCAAGCCAAATTCTACTGCCAGCTTGCTGAGTAGCTTCAGGCAATTCCCCATGGGCCTCAGCTTCCTACTCTATAAAAGGAGACAATGGAGTGGGCTGGTCTTTCAGGATCTTTTTATCTTCAGCATTCTGTGACTCTGAGATTACTGTTGTTATGTTATCCTTCCTTCCTTCTCACCTGCAGGTATTTATGATGAACCTGTCTGAGCCTGAGGATATGTGTGGATAAGCCAAGTCACACACTGTCCCATCACAGCTTTGGCATGCAACTTCTGGGGCCACCATATTGATTCAAAGGCAGCCAATCCGTAAGCTGTCCAGTGACACCACCTCTCCCAGCTGAGACAATTAGAGTCTTGCTTGGAGATAAGTATAACACAGAGGACAGGCACATGGGCCCAGCAGCCAGACTGTCCAGGTCCAACTCCTGGTTCCACTAGGTTATGTAGAAGCTGGGGAAGTTACTTCATCTTATAGTGCCTCAGTTTCCTCAGCTGTCAAATGGAGAAAATAATATAACCCATCACTTAGGGTTGTTGTGAATTTTAAATTATTAAATTGTTCATGTACTTAGAATAATCTAGAGCATATAGTAAGCATTCAATGAATATTAGCTATTCATATTCAGTATATTACTGTTATTACTATTAATTATTAGTCTTGTGAATTCAAATTGGGAAATGTAGAGAGACAAAATTGGTTATCAGTAGGCTTGGAATATGAAGAGTGTCAAGAAATAAGGTTGAGTCACAGCAAACGCATGTTGCATGCATGCCAAAGTTGTGATAGGACAGAAGCTGTAAGTAAGCAGGGCAGCCTGTCAGTAGAGAAAGGGAGAAGACACACAGAGACCTAAAGGGCAAGAGAGAGAGTGAGAGAACCTGGGGCCCATGGGAGAGGCAGGCAGTGGTCCATCTTGAGAGCTGTCTTGGTTCCTAATGCATGCTAGATGTCATCATTGACTCTATAATAAGCCCCATTTTCTTGAGGGTCTCCTTGCAATCCAAGAGCATAACTAAAACAGAGCCCATAGACTGGATGAGACATAATGCTTGGGCTCAAAGAGTTCTTTTAGTGTTTGTCAAACTGGCAATTCCAAAGCAGAAATGTATGTTCAATAATAAAGACTTTCAAAGTCTACTTTGCAACCAGTTGAGCAGTCATTTACCCTATCTGGGGAGGTGAGAGGATGGTGTAGTCAAGGAGGGCTTCCTAGAGGAGGTGATGCCAGGAGTGCATCATAAACTATTGGTAGGAAGATGGGGGAGTCAGAAGAATTCAGACAGAAGGGACAGCAAAAGAAGATGCCCCAAATCCAGAAACAGCGTAGGGTATACACAGAAGTACAGGCCAGCCTGCTGGGCTACTAAGGGTTAGGAGGGCAGCACACGGCCAGAAGTGGGTTTGAGAAGTGGCTTAGAACTTCATTTAACAAGTATTTACTGAGCACCCACTGTGAGCCAGGCACTACTGGGGAAAGCAAGCATAGAGCTGTGAGCAAGGGTAGCAAAGTCCCCACCCTCTCGAAGCTTGCATTTCAGTGGGGAAGGCAAGCATCATCCCGTAAACAGAGAAATATCGAATTTTAAGTAAAATTCAGGACTATGAAGTAAAAGAAAGCAGGATAAGGGAATAGAGAGGGCTGTGATGAGGTGGGAAAAGGCTATTGCAGATGGCTGGCCAGAAGAGGAGATGGCGTCTGAAAAGAGACATGAATGAAGACAGGGGGAGGCTGTGGAGAGCTTCTCGAGGTAGCTTTAGGCGAGAGATTATCTAGGCCTGAAATAGGGCAGTGCTGGTTAAGATGGAGGTGAAAAAGCAGAGTTCTTCCACATTTGGGAAATAAACTTGTCAGGAGGCCTGGCTGGAATGTGGACTCAGGAGGGACTGGCCCACGGGTGATCCATGAAGCCACCAGTTGCACTGAGGCTGCCTGTCCGTCAGCCAACAAGTATGCAGTGAGCACTCAGCAAACGGCAGGCAGGGTGGCAAGACCTGAAGGAGCGTCGTCGTTCGTAGTGGGTCGTGAACAACAGTCTCCAAACAAGTAAAATGACTTCAAGTACTGATGATAGGGGCTATGAAGAAATTAAAATAAGGTCACGGCATAAGGAGTAGTGGAGGGGAGGAGGGGATGGTGGCGGAGATTGCTTTAGCCCTGGTGGCCAAGAAGGTCCTCTCTGAGGACACGATGCTTGAAGGGAAAGCTGAGTAAGAAGGACGCTGCCCTGTGAACTCTGGATAAAGACCCTTTGAAGCAAAAGAAATTATGCGTTGAGGTGCTCAGATGGGCGTGGCCTTGGTGTGTCTGGAGGACAGGTGCAAGGTCAGAGTGGCCAGAACAGAGGGAGTGAGGCAGGCTGGAGGGACAGAGGTCCGAGTGGGCCACATGGGGAGGAGACTGGGTTTTATCCTGAGGGAATGTGTAGAGTTAGAAGAGCAGAAGCCTGAGGAAAGGTTCCTGGGAAACACCAGCCTGAAGGACGAAGGGAATGTAGTCACAAAACCAGGAGAGGGTAGGCTTTTGAGGAGCAAGTGATAAAGCCTCCAGCAGCAATGGACATATCACTTTTATATTCATAACACAGAATGGCTCCTGTTTTGTGAAGAATGGAATGAAAGGGTCATTCAACTTCACCCACAGCCCACTTGTAAGCTAAAGGTCCGAGAAAGGCATATGCCCTGCCACAGTTTCTTGAGTTTCTCTTCCAACATAACAGCTTTCGTTTACCTGGTGATGTGGAGATCAGCATGGAATCAATGTCCACAGAAATGTTTTAAGATAGCTGCAGAAAGTAGTTCAGCACTGTGTGCTTTCACCGTGCAGATGAGAAAATGCAAGTGCTCAGAAGCTAAAAGGCTTTTCCAAATCAATATACGCCTAAGCTCAAGATAGCATCCCTGCCCGCCTCTCTCTCTCTCTCTCTCTCTCTCTCTCAGCACCCCTGTCTCCTTATTCAAAGGCTACTTTTCATTTGGCACCTAGCTCATGTCTGTTGGGAGAAAGCTATCATTAGAAGTTTTTGGACCACCAAACCCCAGGGATGGACTGGGACCATCACCAGCTCTCTTTAACCACAGGCACAACACTTCGCTTGGACGTCTGGGATGGATGGAAGGATTTCTGATGGGCCGTCTCCTCGGACAAAAACTTAAAGTCCAAAGCTATTTATCAAATGAAGGACCAGTACTCAAGTACAAGATAAAGCAAATGCTAAACTAATTAAAGTAATTTTTGCTAAACTTTCATAGGAACTTGAGTCTGCAATTCACTCTTTAGCTGGGGTGCTGCTCCAAGGAGTTCCCTTGAGACATTTTTATTGAGATATTTGCTCGAATGAGATAGCAGGGATGCCACCAGGGCTGACAGCCTTTGGTGATGTATTGTAATTCAGGTAGACTTTCATCAGGAAACACTATCTAAATGCATGACTTCAGTTTGGTTTGGATATTAGACTTTTATTGGCACTTTTTAAAGGATATCAGAATAAGTGCCTTGCCACTCTCACATTCAATTATTCTGAAAAACACTCATTGCTAATTGATTGGCTGAAAACATTGCCTACCTCTTCCTAAGCTATCATGTAACTTTTCAAATCGCATCTAATACACACATTCATACTTTTGCCATACATGAAGTGTAACACATGCTGCTGGAGCAGTGGAGGAGGGTAGGCTCAGAGAAGCAGGTGGACATTTTAACATAACTCTGCAGCCAGCAGCTTCCCAGGTGCATAAGCTGCATTAGCCTTTAGGTTTTAATTCAGTGGTATTTTAGAACAGTGCCCCCTTGTGGTGATTTAGTCATACTTTACAGAAGCACACGCACTCAGCAGGAGCTCTAGGGGCTCTGTGAAGTGACAGATTGGAAAACCAGTTTTTGCAATTTTATAAAATACTTAAATATTTTAAATTAATTTCTATTCGGGGATAATTATAATTCTCTCTTTTCTTTCTTTGCTCTGAATCCAAAGAAATAGCTGTTGCATTGTTACTGTGTGTGTGTGTGTGTGTGTGTGTGTGTGTGTGTGTGTGTGTGTGTGTGTGTGTGGTACGCGGGCCTCTCACCACTGTGGCCTCTCCCGTTGCGGGGCACAGGCTCCAGACGCGCATGCGCAGCGGCCACGGCTCACGGGCCCAGCCGCTCCGCGGCACGTGGGATCCTCCCAGACCGGGGCACGAGCCCGTGTCCCCTGCATCGGCAGGCGGACTCTCAACCACTGCGCCACCAGGGAAGCCCCATTGTTACTTTTAATAGTGCATATTTACTGAGTACTTTGTAGCACTGTGTTATATTTATTAACTAATTTTATACTTATAACACTTTTATGAGATGGATACTATTTTATCTTATTTTACAGATAAGGAAACTGATTTAGGAAATCTGCCCAATGTCACACAGCTAGCAAGGGCAAAACTGGGTTTTAGATCCCCACAATTTAATAACTCTAGTGCTCATGTACTTAACTATTTCCACTTAATCTTTAAATAAAATCTAAGAGCTCAGAGAATATAAATACGATATGCATATGATCAGAGTGAAAAGCTTTTATTCCTCCACCCAATCAACAATGTATGTACTATGTACTATGAAAGCAATAAACAAGATATGGTCCCTGCCTTTAGCAAATTTATAGTCCAGTAGGGGAAAGAGAAAACAAGTAACCAATTCCTGGAGAAACAGAATTGCAAAATGTCTGGGAGTACAAACTCCAGTGCTCATCTGCCTAGGTTCAAAGCCCCGCCCCCTCAGTGTTTAGTTGTGTAAACTTAAGCAAGCAGTCATCCCGTACCTCAGTTCCTCCTTCTATAAAATGGGGAAAATAATAGTACCTATCTCATAGAACTACTTTAGAGATTAAATGAGCTAGTATTATAAGGAACTTAGAGGGCCACCTGGCACATGGTGAGGAGGATATAAATGTTAGGTGTTGCTGTTACCATTCAGTGTGAAAATTGTTATGACATGGGCATTGTGCAAGAAGATATGGGAATGTATAGTATGGACAACTGTAGGGGATCAGGTAAAGCACCCCGAGAAAGGGACTTGAAGGGTTGATACTCAGGTAAACAGTAGGGAGAAGAATAAAAATGTTTCAAAATAGATGGAACCACACGTACAAAGACCCAGGGGACAAGAGAATGGATTCAAAGAACTGAAAGAAGTTCCACATGGTAGATTATAGAGTAAGAGAAAGCTAGTGGCCAGAGGCTGGAAAGGTAAGAAGAGGCCAGCTCATGCAGGCCCCTGTAGGAATGTGAAGGAATTTGGATTTTATCGTTTAAATGTTGGGAAGACATTGAAGGAAGAGAAAGGCCATGATGAGATCTGCATTTTAGAATATTGGCTCTGACTGCAATGTGGAGAATAGAGGCAGACCGGGAGACAGGAAAATAGTCAAAAGAAAACGGCAGCCTGAGCTAGGCTTATGACAGCAGAGGTGGGGCTCAGAGGACAGACTGTGAAAAGATCATTTAGGAGGCGAAACAACTAGTCTTGGTAACAAGAGCGCTCTAGTTCCCACAACATGGGTGTTGAGGATGAAAGCAAAGGCCAGTTAGTCCACGCAGGAGGAGCTCTTCTCCCCAAATCAAATGCAGAGTGGCTGATCTGCACGAATGAATTTCAAATGAAGTTGATATGTGAACCAAAATGCCAGCATTTTAATGTAAAACTGTAATTAGTTATAATCTGTCAGAGGGTCCTAGAAACCCACATGTTCTGGGCAGACCATCCCTCTTATACAGGAAAATTACATGGGATGCCACATGCACCTGAAAATTATGGTGTGGTGAGCACGCAGTCAGAGACGGGAGAGTTAGTTATACGCAGATTTTGGATGATACCAGGCTAGCTGGCCTCCATCTCTACCATGGGGTCACAGAGAGCCTTGCCCAAGTAAATCCTGGACAAAACCTGATGGAACCCTGTCTAGCTTTGCCTCCCTAATTCTTCTCTCTCTGAATAGTCTACAGCCATCAATCAGTTTGTGCCTGATGGGGAATTGGAAGGATAGGGATGGCAGGAAGGCCAGTGTGGCTATAGTTCAGTGAAAGAGAAGGAGAGTGCTGGGAAGTGAGGCAGGAGCTGGGGACGGGTCCAGGTGACAGGTGCCCTGAAAGGCCAAGATGAGGAGTTAGAATTTCAATTACAGCCGGAAGCTACTAGAGGGTTTGGAAGAGAGCATAGGCCACCTCCAACGCATGGAATAAAAAGACTGCCAAGCACTGTATGAGGAAAAGCCCGTAGGGGGATAAGAGGAGGTGGGAGACCACTTAGGAGACTGTGGCACTGGTGGTCGTGCTGGTGGGGGGCAACCTAGAGGTTTGAATCAGAATAGCAGTAGAGATTTTGAGAAGCCAGAGAATAAGGACTGTTAGAAAAGACACAGCAAACAAACATACAAAAGCATTCAAATTTCTAAAATGTACTGAATTTCTTCCTATGCTTTCCCAGTGAATATAAAGCTTGGTATTTATCATGAGCATTAGATTTTCGTAAGGAAAAAACTGCTCCAAGGAAACCAGTTTGAATTATTTATATGTACACAATAGGACAATGTGTATAAGCAGGACCTGTGCAGTTTAACCTGTGTATTACTATAGACCTTTTCTGGTTTTTTTTTTTTGCGGTACGCGGGCCTCTCACCGCTATGGCCTCTCCCGTTGCGGAGCACAGGCTCCGGACGCGCAGGCTCAGCGGCCATGGCACACGGGCCCAGCCGCTCCGGGGCACGTGGGATCCTCCCGGACCGGGGCACGAACCCGCGTCCCCTGCATCGGCAGGCGGGCTCGCAACCACTGCGCCACCAGGGAAGCCCTGAAAATATTTTTTAAAGTTAGGAAGAAATAAATATTTTAACTAGAATGTTTTGTGGGTATTTAGTGTAACTACCTTTGCCTGTTTGCTGACTTACTAAACATCCCCACTCTCGCTTGTTTCATTCATTCAGGTATCAGAAGAGGGTTGCCCTGTACATCGCCGCCTTTTAGGGGCACACTGAGCTCTCTGAATGGGCCCTAAAGCAGGGTGTGCGGCCCCACGAGATGGGCGGTGCGCACCCCTACCGAGCTTGGTGCCATGAAGCCCTTCACGCAGATGTCTCTAAATGCCCCATTCATGCAGCCGCAGAAGCGGGCCAACTGTTGATTCTGAAGGCTTTTGTCAACTGCAGCGTGCTGTGCCTGGAATGCAAAAACGCAGCGGGACAAACTCCCCTTACCGTTGCGTTCAAACACAAGCATAAAGACTGCGCATTATATTTACTGAGTAAAATGTGGTCCACTGTTTCTTTTCTGAAAATCTCAGTCCCCATGAGGATTCATATTAAAATAAAACGACGGGTACTCAGAGCTCAGAGTCACAACCTTAGTAAAAGCCAGCTTTGCGGAGCAAGGGTCTTTGGAGCAAAAGTTGGAGACATTGTGATGGTGGATGGTTTCACCAAACCCAAAATGACCTCCAAGAGCTGGCATGAGGCTCAGAGCAAGGACTCACAAGGCACTGTGGGCAAACTACCGCCTCTCAGGGAGCAAACTGTAAGCAGGAAACGTGTCAATCCTTTGGCAATTTCACAGCAGGACACAAGAGAACAAACCCTCAAATTTCCTCCGCTGGTACATGCAAATACGTTCTTTGAATTACAAAATCGGGAAAAAAATTACTGCCACAGCTAGGAAAAAAGAAAAGCTCATAAAAAATACATATCTCCCCCAAGTCCCCCTCCCTCCAGTTTCAAGAGTGAACTATTCACACCCATCTTTTTACTATGCAACACCCAGTGCCAACTTTTTACTCAGATCCTCCTTTGCATCTTTCTCAGAGCGCAGAGGAAGGACTCCAAGGGAGAATGCCACCTACTACTTAGCTGTGGCCAGGTAAGGTTTTCCCTTCAAACACACAAGGCTAAACCTTTAATAGGGCAGGTCTAGGGGAGGAATCATTACACTGCCATGCCATGTAGTACAACACAGGTTGTTTCTGTGCGCATGAGTACCCAGCTTCAAGGACCTAGCCTTGTTCTTGGGCAAAATGAACTGATTTTATTGGCCAATCCATGTAGTATTCTACTTGTCAAATTTTCAGGAAGAAAGGAGATGTATCAATTAACAAGGTCCCTTGCTTTTTTTTTTTTTTTTAAGTAAAAGAAATTGTTAATTATAATTAAACGGATAAGGGGGAAACTTGAAATCTGGGAGACATCAAAAGTGTCATGGGGGCTTCCCTGGTGGCGCAGTGGTTGAGAGTCCGCCTGCCGATGCAGGGGACACGGGTTTGTGCCCCGGTCTGGGAAGATCCCACGTGCCGCGGAGCGGCTGGGCCCGCGAGCCATGGCCGCTGGGCCTGCGCGTCCGGAGCCTGTGCTCCGCAACGGGAGAGGCCACAAGAGT
This sequence comes from Kogia breviceps, assembly GCF_026419965.1. Classification (NCBI taxonomy): domain Eukaryota; kingdom Metazoa; phylum Chordata; class Mammalia; order Artiodactyla; family Physeteridae; genus Kogia; species Kogia breviceps. The sequence continues at coordinate 5,472,288 of NC_081314.1, forward strand.
GAGAGGCCCGCGTACCACAGAAAAAAATAAAAAAATAAAAATAAATAAATAAATAAAAAGTGTCATGGAAGCCTGGATGGTAACGAAAGTGGAAGGAAAGAAAAGAACAATTTAATGACAAACTGAATCATAAAGACTTCAGTTGGTTTATAGACAAGAAATACAGGCCGGGGGAGAGCTATAGTGGATAGGGTGATAGAATTGATATTAATATTTAAGGTAAGTTTAAAAAGTAATCCATTATCACATTTAGAGACATAAACAAATGTGTTGGAAGTGGACTTTTTGGGCACATTCAATTCATAAAATAAAATTTTATATATTGGTCATCAGATTTCACTGAAAACACAACTCTGATTAGATCTCAAGATAAATACTTATGAGGTATTATTGGGTTCCAGTATTACAGTGAAAATATAGATTTATGAATGGTTTTTCCCCTTACTCGATATAATGAGAAGGAAAGAAAAAATAAGGCTAGACTGTTTTACTTGCCTTTCTGTATTGGTCTTTATTTCAGATCTACTTTATTTCAGCTAGGTTGTTGCCACCTAGTGGTGAGAATAATTTGAGCTATAAAACGCAAACTTCAGCATACATACAGCATGATGAGGTTGAGAAACGATGAAGAAACTGCTTAACAGCTTCAGTCTTTGTAATTTGTGAGATACCTCTGACCAGAATGTATAAAAAGATAATCTAAAATTATAGAAAAAGACCAGGAAACTATTAATTGAAAAATTATATTATCCATCTTAAAATCAGCCTGTAAACATAAGGAAATACGGATCAGTTTTATCAAAAGATGCACATTAAAAATGATTTTATTTTTTAAACATCCAAGAAAATGTTTATTATGGCCCAGTGCAGTGCTAGGAAGAATGGAAATGTGCAAAAGTATCTGTGGTTAAGGTGGCCATGTATGTGGTTTTGGGTGAAAGGCTGCCAGTGTCTATTGTGTGTGGTGCTTTCTTGGGGAGGAACTGAGTTGTGATATATAGAGTTAAATTAATAAAAAGCACTAATCTAACATGTATGGCTTTTTGAATTTTATTTTTTAAATTAATTTATTTTTTATTTATTTGGTTGCGTCAGGTCTTAGTTGCGCAGGCTGACTCTGTAGTTGTGGCTTGCGGGCTCCTTAGTTGTGGCTTGCCAGCTCCGTAGTTGGGCACGTGCTCCTTAGTTGTGACACACGAACTCTTAGTTGCAGCACACATATGAGATCTAGTTCCCGGACCTGGGATCGAACCTGGGCAACCTGCATTGGGAGCGTGGAGTCTTAACCACTGCGCCACCAGGGAAGTCCCTGAATTTTTATATTTGCATACATCCATGTAACAACCACTCAGATCAATTGCAAAATATTTCTAGCACGCCAAAAAAGTTCCTTCATGCTCCTTGCCAGTCAGTGACCCCTCCCAGATATAACCATTATTCTGATCTCTATCAAAGAGATCAGTTTTGCCCCTTCTTGACTTCCATATAAAGGGCACCATATGTTATATATCTTTCATGTCTGGCTTTTGTACAACCAATTGTCTATGAGATTCATTCATGTTTTTGCATATATTGATTCTTCTTATTTCTGTATAGCATTCCATTTCTATGTAGTATTCCACATCTCTATCCAATCTCCTATTGAGGGGCATTTGAGTTATAACTAATTGGGGGCTATTTTGAATAACACTCTATGATTATTCTTGTATATACGTTTGGTGGACATTTGCATTCATTTCATTTGACTCTATAACTAGGAATGGAATTGCTAGGTCATAGGGTTAGCTTCAGTAAACACTTCCACACAGTTTTCCCAAGAGGTTCCACTGGTGTGCTGTTTTTGCAGGTACACTTCATAAGGATTGGAGTTATCAAGGGGAAGCAATTTCAAGGTTGAGAAGGGACTTGCTGGGGAAAACATTTCATTCAAGAAAGAGGTTAGGGCTTCCCTGGTGGCGCAGTGGTTGAGAGTCCGCCTGCCGATGCAGGGGGCGCGGGTTTGCTCACAGGAGGAGGGGTGGTCAGTCGGATTGTCCACTACCTCTGGCAAAGTTACTCCTAGCAGATCTTTCCAACCGTATTGCTTCTCTTTGCCCAGTACTCTTCCCTTCCCTCCGTTTGTATTCTCTGCTGCCTTCCCATCTGTTTTCTCCCCTTTCCACTGCATCTATCCCAGGGTCTGTCCCACATCTCTCTGCTGGTGGGCTGTGGAGGGATGGGGGGACCCGCACGCCTCAGGCGCCTGCAGGGCTCTTTCTGACCTGGCCCGTTGTCCCCTCAAAGGAGGCACGAAGGCACCCATGTCCACCGGAAGTCACCGGTCAAGCCAGGCAGCTAGGTGGCCTGAGCACTTACCACTAAAGGACCAGTACAGCTCTTGTGCCAGAACGTGAGGCGTGGACATGCGCTGTCTTGAAGGCTGGGTCCACCATCATCAAGGTAGTATCATAGCCAGGAGATGGGGAGGAACCTAACTAATCCTTCCTGGTGCTAACCTGGGGGGATTGGGTCAGGGTGGGTCCATCCGATGCTGCTGATTGCGTGGGAAGGGGGACCTCCCAAACCAGGACCCCAGACATCTCATCTGGTGTCATGCTGAGAGCACTTGCTGGAACTCCACCTTTAGATTCACGAAAATATACCTGTGAGGGTTGACTCAAAGACAGTAGTGCTGCAGTCAGCTCAGATCCAGTGCTAATGTGGGTCTGGGTTGGTGCATGTGGCTGGTGTGGAGATGATAGTAACTCAGTCCAGATTGAGTCTCATTCCCCAGAAGATGGGGCTTTATACAGATCAAAGAATATTGACAAGGTGTGTCTAGAAAACTCTCTTCCTTACTGCTTATTGTCTGATTCCAGTGAGGTTGATACAACTTGGAAGTCCAGCTTAGTAAAGATTCAAATATGGAGGATTGGTCCAGAAGGTTCAGTGTCCTGAGTGCACTGAGAATAGATGAGAGTCCCCAACGGTGACTCTGATGGGCTCCCACGCTCCTGACAAAACTGGAGCTCTCGGTGTTGTTTTGTTTTGTTTCGCTTTGATAAAAAGTACCAAGGATGGGCCAGGGGACCCTTGCCACAAGTTTAAACCACTGTGGTGGATGAGGGTGTTTGCCTAGGCCTTGGAAGGTGAATACAGGGAATAAACCTGCTTGGCCTGGTCATGCCCCTAAGCCCCACTCTTGATATAGGAGTAACTCCTCCCCAAACTCCTTTTGATAAGTGCTCTATTTGTTGGGGATTGTAGGAGCAAAGGAGAGTCTGAGGGGAGATGAAAACAAATGAGGAGGCAGAGCAGAAGTCTGTTTGGCCTGAAGGCAGTGTTGGTGCAGAGCAGAAAGCCAGGCAATGTAATATTTTCCCTTAAAAAAAAGAATTTTAAGGGACTTCCCTGGTGGAGTAGTGGATGAGACTCCACACTCCCAATGCAGGGTGCCCAGGTTCGATCCCTGGTTGCGGATCTAGATCCCACATGCATGCCACAACTAAGAGTTCACATGGCACAACTAAGGAGCCTGCGAGCCACAACTAAGGAGCCCTGGAGCCACAAGTAAGGAGCCCACCTGACGCAACTAAGGAGCCCAGGTGCTGCAACTAAGGAGCCCACCTGCCCCAACTATGACCCCATGCAACCAAATAAATAAATATCTTTTTAAAAGAATTTTAATTAGAAAATACAGTAATATGTGCTTTCTGGGAAGCGTCTGAACAACATGGGAATGTATAAAGTAAACATGAAAGTCTCTATCCATCCTCCAGCCCCACTCCTCTCCCCTCTCACGAGTCCCATCCATCTCCCCAGAAGGCATCATTATTACTATTTGTAGCCTCCTAGAACTTTTCCATGTATCTCAATATATGTATGTGAGATATGTATATGTGCATGCCCTTTTCATCCTAAAAGGGATTTTACTGCATTTATGTTCCCAAATATATATCTCTTAGATATAACTGTCAAATCTTTCTATGCTAGTGAGAAGGAACTACCTTGTCCTTTTTAATGGCTGCCTAGTATTCCACTGTGTCCATGTATAATAAGTTATTTAACCAGTCCTCTCTTGATTTACATTCAAGTTGTTTCCATTTTTCACCATGATTAACAGTGGTGCAATATATCCTTTTATGTGTAACACTTAATCATTTATGGAAGTATTTCTATAGGACACTTTCACTGAAGTGAAATTGCTTATTCAAAGGACATACACATACTAAGTTAACTTCCTGAAAGGTTGTAGCAAATTATACCCATCTATACAGTATGAGAGGCTACTTTTGAGTGAATTACATACTCACAGCTAGGAGGGGCCAAGGCTCAGAGGGAGTTGTAGTGAAGGAGTGAAGGAGAGGACCTGACAAAGTCTCTAAGGGTCAGTTTGTGCGCTACTGTGTTGTAAGTCACCCTTCCCTGAGAAGAAACTGCCAGTAGCACTCCTGCCCCAAGAACAGTTTGGTACAATTCAGTTGCTGGCCCTTGTAGAAAAAGGCCTGCCCTGTACTTTCCAAGTTTACCTTGCAATGGGTGTGGGGCAGGTATTTTCTGTCTTTGATTCCTCAGGGATATAAACGACCCTCTCCCTCTCTCTGTCTCTCCCCCAACCCCGCCCCTTTCGTAAGGTACTGGGGTACAACGGAAGCAGGGGCTAAGGCTCTGCTGACCTCCCTTTACTGGCAAGCCTGCCATTTTGCATAGATGAGCATGTAAGCCCTAGGGAAGCACAGGCATTGAGCAGGGCACCGTTCTTGTGCATTCCTGAGCACTAGCTTGAGGAGACCAGTTGCATCACATCATCTCCTCAGTTCTGCTTTGATGAGAGAGCCCACAAGAACAGCAAAAAGGAGAGCTGGACCTTCAGCTTACACAAGTCACAGAGTTGACTGAAACCTGAGGGTCCAGCCTCCCGGCCTAGCTTGTCCAATACTGCATGCCCAGGCCTTGCCCTCCAGTTGAGGATCTTGAATCCGTGACCCATTCAGGTGGGCAAGAACCTTGTTTCCTCTGTTCACTTTTATATCTTTAGCACAGCGCCTGGCATACAGTAAGGGCTCAATAAATAGGCGTTTAATGAATACATAGAAGCCCGGGAGAGGTGGATATAGTTATACCATTCTTTCCTCCCTAAGCTGGGACTTCTATGCTGAAAAGAAACACTGAGATTCAGTTAGGTGGTTGGGTTGATGGCCCAGTTAGTGGTTACTAATGGTTATTCATTCAACCAACATTTATTGAGCTGGAGATATGGTGGTAACTTTCCTCGTTTTAGCACTGAACGTTCTGTTTCCTGAGAAAGCCCTCAGGCCTGGGTAAATCAGGACAGTTGGTCACACTATACAGTCAAGAGCAAATACAGATACAGTCCTGCTCTTTGTGAAGCAAACTGTTTAGTTGGTGTGATGGGCATTATCACACAGGCTAACTGGGGAAAGTGCTATGAAGGAGAGGAACTTGGAAAGAGAGGTTCTATGGAAGTCTGACATTGACCTTGACCTCCCTAAGAAAATGTCTGAGCTCAGATCTGAAGGATGGGAAGGAAGGATGCTGTGCTCCAGGTAGAGGAAAGAGCTTGTGCAAAGGCCTTGTGGCTGGAGCTTATGGGGAAGTTATGAAATAGGAAGATATGCTAGAGTAAAGGGAGAGAAGAGAGGTACAAGACAAACATGGAGAGGTAGGCAGGGCTCCATAAGAAGACCTGGGCTATTTTACCCTAAAAACAAGGAGAGAGCATTGAACGGCTTGACCTGATCGGCTTTGGATTTTTTAAGACCACTTTGGTTTCAGTGTAGGAGAACAAGAATGGATTCTGGAAGTCCAGATAGGAGGCAACTGCAGGAGTCCAGGGCAGAGATGGTGGGAGATTGCACTATAGGAGGCATGGAGAGAAGTAGATGGGCTGGAGACAAATATAAGAAAGAAATTGATAGGATGTGGTGCTAGATTGCATATGATAAGGAATGAGAGGCCGGGTGGATGGATGCAAGGACCCTTGTCTTTGGAGATAATCAAAGCAGGGGTGAGGTTCTGGGCTCCCAGAGACTCCCAGCCACTGCTGAAGCAGCACTGCCCATAGCGCCCTTTAGAGAGATATGGGCAGCTACAGGAAATCCCAGGTCTCCCCAAGAGCTTACAGACATATTTGCAGCAGGGCCTAGTGTTCACAGAGTCCAAGCGAGAGCCCAGGTGATGCAAGCAAAATGATGCTGTAGCAAGGCAACCCTGCTGATGAGTATGCTTGTTGTCTTTGCATGCCAGACTGATGTAACCACATTTGGCTTTCCTGGGTAAGCTCCAGGAACCCAGAAAATGATGACTCAAGGACAAAATGCCTAAGTTAGGCCACTTTCACACATTCAGGGGGGTCTGGGCTGGCAAAGAGGCAGAAGCTGTTAGAGAAAAAACTGACCTGGGAGGTACCGGCCTGTACCCCCTCCTGCCAACCCTGTCTTGTTTTTATTCACAGAGCCATCACAGTATTATATTAGCCTTCTTTTTGTGTATTTGCCTCCCCACTAGAATCTAAGTTCCATGAAGGCAGGGACCTTGTGTGTTTTGTTCACTCTTTCTTTCTTCAGCACATAGAACAGTGCTTGGTATTGTTAAAAAAAAAAAAAAAAAAAAAAGAGAGAGACAATAGGCCCAAAATGGTGTCCCTTGTGCTAAGCCCCACGTGAGCAAACCAAGACTTAATACCTAACCTAATTGCCATGTCAACCTCTCTCCTGGTCTTAAAACAGTCAATATGGAATTTCCTGGCCAGCAGTAGTAAGGTAATCTATCTGATAAAACCCTGCCATCCCCCAAAGAAAGATGAGGTAATGGCTCTTTCCTTGTCCCTGACCCCTTCTACCTATAAAAGTCTCCCATATTATTCAGCTCTTTGGAGCTCCTTTCTGTTTCCCACATGGGATGCTGCCTGACTCACGAATCGCTGAATAAAGCAAATTATATCTTCAAATTTACTCAGTTGAATTTTGTTTTTTAACAACATATAGTAAGTGCTCAATAAACAGTTTTTGAATAAAGACAGAAAAGCCAGAGTTCAAATGCCAGGGAGAGAATCAAGACAAGCACTAAATTTAGGGAGAAGCTAGACATGCAACAGAAAGGGAGAGAGAGGACTTTAAATCAATTTGGGTGGGATATGGAGAAAGGCTAAAGGTCTCTGAGTGATTTCCTTATGGCATAGGACTTGAATATATGGACAGTGTTGATGAGTTAACCCCATTTAGACGGCCCAAGGAGACACAGTCATTGAGGCAAAGCAAGGAGTTAATCCAGAAGATTAAAGATGAATCAGCCAGACTTGGATCTAGTTCAAATGCTTGAAACACTAAGGTACTTTTACGCAAGGCTGCTCCTAATAGATTGAGTGAAAGCCCTTTAAATCTATGAGACTTGCCACACAAAAGGGGTGGTGGTCAGAAAAAGGAGCCAGGTAAAGGTGGCTACATGGTCTAAGACACTGTTTTGTGAACGGGTAAGAAAGAACCTTAGTTTTCAGGAAAGTAAGTGGATTTGCAAATGGCATTTTAGGGGATAGGGAGGAACTGGCTGGAGATGAGACTGGCAAGGTAAATTACACCTACATTGCGAGGCATCTTGTGGGTCCAAGTGGACAGTTTGCTTCTTATATTTTTCCACGTGGGAGGAAGTAGGTTGGAAGATCACAGAAGTTCTTTTTTATCAAACAAATCACATAATCAGTTTTTATTTTTGAAGATAAATCTGGTGGAGATGTGTAGAAGAGTCACTGGAAATAAGTAATTCTAAGGGTGTGGAAGGACTACAATAGGGTTAGCAGACTTTGCAATAAGAGAAACAGGAGGCAGTAAAGACCTGGATTGGAACAGCAGTAGTTAGGGAAGAGGGGAAAGGCCAAATATGACAGATATTTCTGAGGAATAACCTACAAAATGTCATCACTAATTGGGCTTAGTGGTGGACAGAGGAGAATGAGTTTTCTTTCTGGCTTTGGAGATGGTGAGAAGAGCAACATCACTGTGTTAGAACAAGGATACTGAAAGGGACAAGTTTAGGAAGAAGATAAAAGACATGTAAATCGGAAGTGTCTGTGGGATGTCCAATTATCAAATGATTTTATTTGATAATTGGAGATATGCACCTTTTCAGAAAGGTTGTGATTTGGGAGTCATGAATATGGGAGTTGAAGCAATTAGTAAATAAAGCCTCCCGGTGAGGGTGCAGAGAGAGAGGAGGACAAAGGATAAAATCTCAGAGGACCCCAACATTCAAGGAAATGTAAAACCCCTCTGTTGGGTTTCCCTGGTGGCGCAGTGGTTGAGAGTCCGCCTGCCGATGCAGGGGACACGGGTTCGCGCCCCGGTCCGGGAAGGTCCCACGTGCCGCGGAGCGGCTGGGCCTGTGAGCCGTGGCCGCTGAGCCTGCGCGTCCGGAGCCTGTGCTCCGCAACGGGAGAGGCCACAACAGCGAGAGGCCCGCGTACCGCAAAAGAAACAAGAAACAAAAACCTCTGTAGTAAATCACATTTGCATCCTACAAAATAGGAGAAATCATATTCAAATTTATGTCTTTGTTAGTATACAGCCAGAGAATAACTATCACAAAACGTTGTTTCATTGCATTTCAGTTAAAGGCTAGCAAAATATCTCATATCTTATCACTGAAGAAACGTATTTGTAGTGGGAAAGAAGGAGAGGGAGAATAGGTCAGTAAGTATAGGGATGCCTGGGGGAATAGTTAGAAAAAGGTTTGGGAGTTCCCTGATGGCCTAGTGGTTAGGATTCTGGGCTTTCACTACCGTGGCCAGGGTTCAATCCCTGGTCGGGGAACTAAGATCCCACAAGCTGTGAAGTGCAGCCAAAAAAAAAAAAAAAGTTTCAACCCAGAGAATTCTATGACATTGAGTGGCTTTCTATTTCTAGCTGTGGGTGCTAAGCTTCCGGTATTGCCTTGGGAAAATATCATTCCGACTGCTTCACAAGGAACTGGTTTTAGAAAGATTCCTCTTTCCTATTTCATCTCCTCATATGACAAGATAAATTAGCCACAGCTACAAAATCAACCAAAAGAGTTCCATCATTTTAGCTATAAATGGGGACAAGAATGGACCTCCTTATAAATTATGTTCTGTTTTCTTACAGTGCCTTTAAAGAGAAACGATGGCTTCAGCAGTTAGGAATAGCAAGAGTCCTAGTGAAAAAGAGCATTTCTAACCCGACTACCCAAGGAGGCCTGACAGTGTGTGAAAATCTTCTGGAGATTTTGCTTTGAAAAGTCATGACAATCCCAGTTTGGGTGAAGACCTGGTCAAATAGAACTTCTAGTTCTAACACTAACATTTGTAATAACAGTTCTGATGCTACACAACTATCAACAGGTTATTTAACGTTTAACACCATGTTTTCTTGGACTCCATCACGCAAAGTGAAAATTTAGTGCATTTGTTTCTGCATAAAGAGTCTGAGGAAGAATTCATAAGAAACAAAGAATAGTAGTTGCCAACAGGGTAGGGCAACTGGTAAGGTGGGAAACAAGGACATGAGCAAGAATGTTTACTTTCTCTTTTTTTGCTTTCCTGGGATTTTTTAAAATACTTTTTGTATTTTATTTTTATTTATTTATTTATTTGCGGTATGTGGGCCTCTCACTGCTGTGGCCTCTCCCGTCGTGGAGCACAGGCTCTGGACACGCAGGCTCAGCGGCCATGGCTCACGGCCCTAGCCGCTCTGCAGCATGTGGGATCTTCCCGCACCGGGGCACAAACCCGTGTCCCCTGCATCGGCAGGCGGACTCTCAACCACCGCGCCACCAGGGAAGCCCACTTTTTGTTTTCTAAACCATATGAATGTAGTACATAGTAAAAAATTAATTTAAAAAAATTCTATATAGGACAAGTCCCTAGGAGAGTTATAAATACCATCTAATACTGGTCTCAGACATCTTTTGAGTTTCTGCTAAAACACTGCTTACTATTAATTTTTAAAAATTGAGGTAGAGTATTCATACAGTAAATTGCAAGTATCTTAAATCAACAGCTTTAACAAATATATACATCTGTGTAACTAACAGCAATCAAGATGTGAACACTATTACCCCAGAAAGTTTCTTCAGGCTCCTATCTGTCTATCTTAATCCATATAGACACCTGCTATTCTGATTTCTTTTAAAAAAAAAATAAATTTATTTTATTTATTTATTTATTTTTGGCTGCATTGGGTCTTCATTGCTGCGCGCAGGCTTTCTCTAGTTGTGGTGAGCAGGGGCTACTCTTCGTTGTGGTGCATGGGCTTCTCATCACAGTGCCTTCTCATGTTGTGGAGCACAGGCTCTAGGCGCGCAGCCTTCAGTAGTTGTGGCACGTGAGCTCAGGCTCAGTACTTGTGGTGCACGGGCTTAGTTGCTCTGCAGCATGTGGGATCTTCCCGGACCAGGGCTCAAACCCGTGTCCCCTGTATTGGCAGGTGGATTCATAACCACTGTGCCACCAGGAATTCCTGCTATTCTGATTTCTACCTCCATGCATAACATTTCCCAATTAAAGGAATCATATAGTTGTTTACTTTTATGTCTGGGTTATTTTGCTCAACTTAATCTTTTGACTCATTTACATTGTTGTATGTATTAGTAGTACAATGTTTTCTTTTTTCTCTATGCAGTAATATCCCTTTTTTCATTCCTGATATTTGTATCTTTTGCCCTATTTTATTTTTGTCAAGAATAGTCAGTCTTGTAATGATTTTGTCAATTTTACTAGTTTTCTACAATGAATCTTTTGTTTATTCTTTATATTGTATATTTGCTATTTGTTAATTTCTTGACAGTTTCTACTTCTCTGATTAAATACTTTATCTGTCATCTAATGTTTTGGACATATTATTCATAGCTATTTTAGAGTACAGTCTAATAACTCCAATATCTGTACTTCCTCCATACAAGTCTTCCGTAGATCTTATTTTACTATTGAGTAGTATTCCACTGTGTAGGCACACCATAATTTATTCAAATGTATGTACCTTTGGGTTGCCTCCAGTTTTGTAATATTGTGAATAAAGCTGCTTTAAACATTACTGTAAAGGTCTTTTTCTGGACATATGCTTTCCTTTCTTTGGGCAAACTCCTAGGTGTGGAATTGTTAGGCAATAGGGTAAATGTATATTTAACATTATAAGAAACTATCTAACAGTTCTCCAAAGTCATATTACAGTTTTACACTTCCACTAACAATATACAAGTATTCTGGTTGCTTCACAGACCCACCAAAATTTGGTGTACTGGTACTATTAGTACTAGTACTATTAGTACTGGTGCTAATACTAATAGTACTGGCGCCAGTACTAATAGTACTGGCGCCAGTACTAGTACCATTAGTACTTTTGATTTTTAGTTATTCTAGTGAGTTTGAAATGACATTTCGTGGTTTTAATTTGCATTTCCTTAATAACTAATAATATTGAATGCTTTTTGTGTGCTTATTGGCCATTTGTACATTTTCTTTTGTGAAGTATCAACTCAAGTTTTTTGTCTGTTTAAAAAATTGTGGTGCTTTCCTGGTGGTGCAGTGGTTAAGAATCCACCTGCCAATGCAGGGGACACGGGTTCAAGCCCTGGTCCAGGAAGATCCCACGTGCCGCAGAGCGACTAAGCCTGTGGGCCACAACTACTGAGCCTGCACTCTAGAGCCCTTGAGCCACAACTACTGAGCCCGCGTGCCACAACTACTGAAGCCCACGTGCCTAGAGCCCTGCTCTGCAACAAGAGAAGCCACCGCAATGAGAAGCCCGTGCACCAAAACGAAGAGTGGCCCCCGCTCACCCCAACTAGAGAAGGCCGTGCGCAGCAAGGAAGACCCAATACAGCCAAAAATAAATAAATAAATATTTTTAAATTGTGTTGTTTATCCTTTAATTATTGGTTTATCAGAGATTTCAATATACTCATGATACAAGTTGTTTTATTTTTGGCTGCACTTGGGCTCAGTAGTTGGGCTCTAGAGCACAGGCTTCAGTAGTTGTGGCGCACGGGCTTAGTTGCTTTCTGCTTAGAAGCTTTCTGCTTCCTCTCTAAGAAATCTCTGCCTACCCCAAATTCATGAAGATATTCTTGCTTTCTTCTAGAAGTGTCACAGTTTTAGCTCTTATGTTAGGTCTATAATCCATCCTTAATTATTTTTGTGTGTGTGATGTGAGGTGAGAGTCAGAATTCTTTTCCATAAGTTTATCAAATTGTTCTAGTACAAGTTGTTGAAAGTTCCTTCCCCTCATTGAATACCTTGGTATCTTTGTCAAAAATCAATTTACAATATATGCATGGATCTATTTCCAGACTCTCTATTCCATTCCATTGGCCTATTTATTTTTCCTTATACTAAAACCACACTGTCTTAATTACTATAGCTTTACTGTGGGCCTTGAAATCAGGTAGTATGAATAACTTTGTCCTTTTCCCTGCTTTGTTTTGGCTATTCTCAGTCCAAGTAAATTTTTAAAATAAACCTGTCGTTCTCTATAAAAAAGCCTGTTGGAATTTTGATTGGTCACAACTGACATCTTAATAATAGTGAATATTGCAGCTCACAATATATTTCTCTATCCATAGTATATGTCCCCGTTTAAGTCTTCCATGATTTCTCTCATCAATGATTTTTAGTTTTTAGTGTAGAGGTCCTACAAATCACTTATTGTTTTCTTAAATATTGCATATTTTTGATGCTATTTGCTAGGAAGATTTTTAAGATAGATTCTGTTACAATAGTCAGAAGCACCTAAAATCTAAATCTCATTTTAAAAAATAACTTTAGGGGCTTCCCTGGTGGCACAGTGGTTGAGAGTCCACCTGCCGATGCAGGGGACGCAGGTTCGTGCCCCGGTCCGGGAGGATCCCACGTGCCGCAGAGCGGCTGGGCCCGTGAGCCATGGCCGCTGAGGCTGCGCGTGCGGAGCCTGTGCTCCGCAACGGGAGAGGCCACGACAGTGAGAGGCCCGCGTACCGCAAAAAAATAAAAATAAAAAAAATAATAACTTTAGGTTTCTATTGTGATATTATGGGGTTGGGGCACATAGAAGGTTAATACAAAAGAAAATACAAAAATGATACCAAAGAGATGTTGTAAGGCAGCCTGTTTATAGGTATTAGCTCATTGTAGAGACAGCAAGAGGGGACAGTGACTGGAAAAGGGCACAGCAAAGGTTCTGGGGTACTGGTAACATTCTGTTTCTTGATCTGGGTTAATAGATGTGTTCAATTTGAGAAAATTCAACAAGAAGTATTTTTTTAAAATTTGTATCCGTTTCTGTATGCATTTTATCATCCAGTTGAAAAAGTTAACTAAAATAATGAAAAAAAAAATTCAGGAGCTAATTTATGCATTTGATGGCAGCCTCAGACTCATGAGACGGCAATTCATGTGAGTGATGGGTGTCACCATGCTTCCTTCCCTTTGACAGTATGCTGAATTGAACTGAGATTCCTTGCAAGAGACGATACTATTTTATGTATCATTGAAAACATAACCAAGGAGATGCCTGGTGCAAAAATTCTGGGGTAGGAGTGTCTATGAAGAAGAAAGAAATATGGGGAGATATGAGAGGGAAAAAAGGAGGTGGAGGATGATAAGGAGAAAATGTGAGAGGACAATTGATATGAAGCCTTGTTCCTTGCCAGAATCAACTGGAAAATTACAGAGTATTTACCCTTTCTTCACTTTGGCCCTAGTAAGATAGCATGAAGTGACATTAAGATCTTATTTTCTTATAATATTATACAATTGTAAAGCATTATTATTAGCATAGACAGGATACCATGGGACATTTATTCTAAACCTGAATCTCATTTAAATCAAAGTTAAATGTCACCTTCTCTTTGCTCCAGGTCATTTTGTTCCTTCCTCGGGTATTACAACTCATCACACTGTATTCAGATTACTTGACTGTCTCCTTTACTTTACTATCATCTCCTAGAAGGCAAGGACAGTGTTTTATTCATCTCTAAGTTGCCAAGGCATAGCATATGCTTGAGCTTTTGAGTCATTGCTCTATAAATATTTGTTATATTAAATGAATAGATTTTAGGGCTTCCCTGGTGGCGCAGTGGTTGGGAGTCCGCCTGCCGATGCAGGGGACGCGGGTTCGTGCCCCGGTCCGGGAGGATCCCACGTGCCGCGGAGCGGCTGGGCTCGTGAGCCATGGCCGCTGAGCCTGCGCGTCCGGAGCCTGTGCTCCGCAACGGGAGAGGCCACAACAGTGAGAGGCCCGTGTACCACAAAAAAAAAAAAAAGAATAGATTTTAGGATGATCATGCTCATGGAATTCTCAATGACTTGTGTACACAAAATCTGCTCCTATAAAATATAAATGTTTCAGTTAACAAATCATTTGTTGATGCTAATTTATTGTTTAGTTTGATCATCAAAATCAATTTCTTAATATGAATTTATTAATTCATCTGAGCATCATAGCAGCCCTGCATGGCACAGAAGGACAGTCATCATTAAAACACCCACTTTTCAAATGAAGAGGTTAACTTTATAACATATAAGAGTAACTTGTTGGAGGCCCTACAGGTAGTGAGAGTCAGAGCCAGATCTGGAACCTAGACTTTTGACTTTTCACTCGGGTAATTACCTCTAAACAAGTACATAACGTTTGGTAACAGAAAGTCACTCTGTACATTATCCTAGGAAGTTTTAACTCCCAGGCTGGTTCCCCCAGCTATAACTTGGCTTTTTGACCACCTTCCTTGACCACCCCATTCTGTTAATCTTTATTTCCTACCTTCCCCCTGCCCTGCCCCCACCTTCACTCCCACTTCAGTCCCTGAGATCATAGGGAAGAAATGCTATTTTATATTGGCATAATATTACACCTATTTGGGGCTTCCCTGGTGGCGCAGTGGTTGAGAGTCCGCCTGCCGATGCAGGGGACGCGGGTTCGTGCCCCGGTCCAGGAAGATCCCACGTGCCGCGGAGCGGCTGGGCCCGTGAGCCATGGCCGCTGCGCCTGCGCTTCCGTAGCCTGTGTCCCGCAACCGGAGAGGCCGCGGCAGTGAGAGGCCCGCGTACCGCAAAATACAAGCAAGCAAACAAACAAAAACCAAATATTACACCCATTTGTAAATTCATTTCGGCGTTCCTTATTCCCTATATATAATGGACATTTTCTCAATAATGTATGTATAAAACCTTCTTCAGAAAATGCCATTTTCGCTGATCTGCAACACGGTCTAAGTAAGAATTGGGCTCTCTCTGCAAATGCTGCTTCAAGACCTAACTAACAAGTTTAAAGACCTGCCTTTTTGTGCCCCAGTATGGGAAACAATTTCAGTTTCAGTCAGATGTAAGGGATGAGGTAGAGACAGAGAACACAGCTGAAAAACTCTTCCAGTTTTCGCTTCTGCTCAGGAGACTTGGAGTATAGAAAACTTGGCGTATAGATATACAGCTTTCTATCTATGTCCCTAGATATAACAACTGTAGATGTGAAGTCTCTCTCTGTCTCTCTTTTTTTTTTTTTTCCGGTACGCGGGCCTCTCACTGTTGTGGCCTCTCGCGTTGCGGAGCACAGGCTCCGGACGCGCATGCGCAGCGACCACGGCTCACAGGCCCAGCCGCTCCGCGGGACGTGGGATCCTCCCGGACCGGGGCACGAACCCGCGTCCCCCGCATCGGCAGGCGGACTCTCAACCACTGTGCCACCAGGGAAGCCCTGAGTTTGTTGTTGTTGTTGTTGTTTTTCTCTCTCTCCCTTTTCCCCCATATTTTCTCCCATCAAGACAGTGAGATTTGAAGACTATCAATTAGCCATTCTGTAGTATCTTATATTTGCACCACAACAGGTGAGAAGAGCGAGTTGGTAAAGGAACCAAATTCTCACACTTCCCCCAACACATAAAAATAAAGACAAGCGTAGTCGTCGTCTTCCTCCTCTTCATCGTCTTTATCCTAATTTATAATCACTCACAGAACTTGGTACTAACCTTCAGCTTTCAGCCTGCTGTGCAGAAAGACAGGTTTTGGATCAGGTGATCAAGGGCTCTGACCCTCTCCTTCCAGCTCTGTCACTGGCTTATGACATAGTCTTTGGAGCTTGGATTCTTCATCTGTACAAACGATGTCATGGCTATTGAGCGTATTAAATAAGATAAATCAAGTACGATAACATACACAACAGCTCTGTACAAACTAATAGCTCTATAAAAGTTACTTTCAACTGCTTGACCTCTCAGTTACCTTGTCTCTAATGGGAACAATAATGGTACCTACCTCATAAGGTTCTTGTGAACTCTAAATAAGTTAAATGTAAGAACAGTTCCTGACATAGTGCTTAATAAATGTTAGCTATTGATATTATTAATGTAAGCTCCCCCGGGGGGCGGGAGGGCGTGTCGAATTTTAACCTTCTTTTCATCTTCCTCAGAGCACAGCATTCTACACCCGGCAGGCTACAACTGACTGGCGAACTGAAGAATCTTCTCATCCCAGCCTGCGCCGCGGAAGGCGTTTGAGTGTAGGACGGCGGTAAGCCGGAACCGAAAGCTCGGGACGCTGAGACGCCGGAGCCTTTTTACAGTTGGACTCAGGGCCCGGAAGTGGCGAGGACGGGGTTAGCGCTGCGGGGAGAAATCGACCAGCCAGAGAAGATGCTGCTGGACCTGTCGGAGGAGCACAAGGAGCACCTGGCCTTCCTGCCGCAAGTGGACAGCGCGGGTCAGGGGGCCCGGCGGCGGAGGGTGGTGCTCTGCGGCCTGGGGAGGGGATCGGTGGGAGCGCCCGGTGCTAAGGGTCTCCTGGCTTCCGTTGCAGTGGTCGCTGAGTTTGGGCGAATTGCGGTGGAGTTCCTGAGGCGTGGCTCTAACCCCAAGATCTACGAAGGCGCTGCGAGTAAGAAGGGGGGCGGCACAGCGCTGAAAACTGCGCGGAGAAGTGCGTTCTCGGTCCCCCTGGAGGGGAATGGGTTATTGGGACTGTAAACGTCTTATTTCCATAGTGGCAGAATAAAAGCAGAAGGGCTCTGAAGTCAGGGCGCAAATCCTGCCCGTCCCCTAAGTATTGTGAGTTTTTAAAAGCTTGTATTAAGTCGATTTCCTGACGTGTTAATGGACATAATACCATCTGCCAGAATACTGTGATGCTTACCTGCATCCAAGTGTGTGGAATAGCTGGGTGAACCATAGATATACAAGTGTTTGGTTATTATTAGTTTTTCAGACATCTACTTTTGCTGAAGTATTTTTACCCCGATGGACGAGGGACGGTTTCTATTATTGTCCCTTCTGCCAGGCTTGAAGTAGCAGCGCACTCAAGAGAAGGACTATGCGCCTGGTATTGTCTCCCGGGTCTGTTTTTGTAAAGGTTACAATGGTGGGAAATACTGAAGGCATTTGGCTGGGAGTGGAGAATGAACAGGAGGCTATTACCAAGTAATTATTTTTTATAATAATTACAGTCTTTGAAAACATGGAATAGATAACATTTACTCTTTAGAGTTTGAATAAAAGAATAAATACCACATAATTTATTTGCTCATTTTTCCTCTTTTTTCAGGAAAACTCAGCGTGAGTAGTGACACTGTCCAACATGGTGTGGAAGGATTAATACACCTCCTTACTGAAAGTTCAAAGCTCATGGTAAGTGCTTTTGTGGACTGTTTTGTACTAGCAGGACCTTAAGGAGGTTCAGTATATTCTACATCAGTCCTGGCAGGATCTGCTCATTTCAGTAATGTTGTTACTGGTTTACAATGGATTTAGTGAAGCCATGCCTAAGCAATCTGACTATAATGTGATCTGCTGGCATGCATACCTCTTGTTAGTATAAATTAGCATTGCCTCCAATTCTGCATGTTTTTAAACCATATACTATAGTATGTATCCCAAGAGGAGGGCGAGTGAAATGATTTTAATTTTTTTCATATTAGCAGTATATAGCTTGTTGGAGAATTGAGAAAATTTTTTCCATTTTTTTAAGTGTTAATTTCCCCTTCCTTAATACTAGCTGAGGGATCTTGTACCAGTATTTGTTTCTTCATGCTCCTAATAGAAAAAATATTTGAAAAATTACAGGTGGCTGCATGGGGGTTAATTTACATATTATCCATTCTACTATGTCTCAGATTTACCTTTTTGTAAGAATCACGCGTGACCCTTGTTAACCAGATTCCCGGTTTCTACCTCAAACCTATTGAATCAGGCTTTCCAGAGGAGGGGCTTGAGAATTAATCTTTTCCCAAGGTGCTTCAAGTGATTCTTAAGATCAGGCAAATTTGGGAAACTACACTAGAGGCTCAACATTTTGATAGTGAATCCTAATGCTGGAAGTGATAAAAGATGCAGTGTGGCTTACTTGAGTTGTTTTCACCCTAATAGTTAGATTATTTGAGTGGTTATGAACAACTACATAAAAAATTTATTTTATAGATCCCTTTTGTCGGGCTTCCTAAAATATTACACTTCGAGGTGATCCACAGCAAATGCCCTGTCCCATAAATCCATGTTCCATTAATTGATATGGGGAACTCATTTTTGCTGCCCTAAGCAATCCTTTCTGGCCCTATCCAGAGCTTTCCTGGCTGTTCTCCTCCTGAGAATAGATCTCTAGCCTCTTGCTCGTCTGTGTAGTCAAACTGAATCTTCTGACAGACCACCTGATGTGATTGGTCAGCTAACCTAACCTGCCCGGCCCCAAGGACTATAATCTCCTCCATAAAGGCAATGAGCCTGTTTGTTTTGTTCAGCTCTGTCTTCCTAGCACAAGAGCTATCCCACAGAAGGACCTCAGAAAATATGTGTTGAAGGGATAAAATACACAAGCCTATGCTATTAGAAACAGAAACAAATCTAATGACGTTAACAAACCTGAAAAAGAAAGGGTAGCATGTAGAAATTGGAAAAGAGCAAGGAAAGTAGAGTTTTAAAGTGGCTGAGGTGAATACAATGAAAGGAAGAGGAGCAAAGAGAAAGACTGTGCTTTCTCTACCTTTTCTCTACCTTTTTATCCCCTCCTCACTTCAGTCATCCAATAAGGGAGTAAAAGCAAGGCTGCTGTTGGCAGCTTCCTTTTATCCTATTGAGGGTCAGTGCCAGTGTTAGGATTGGTCCCCAATAATGCTGAACCAGTGGACAGCAAAACTGTGACTCCGTGCCTTCTCTCCCAGCTCCCTTTACTGGCCAAATATATGATTTCTTTGTGTCCAGTCAGCATCTGAGTATCCCACTAGGACTTACCCAAACCAGGAGCCCTCATTCTCTCACTAAGGCTTTTTTTTTTTTTAAGTCTTTTGATACCATTCACCTATTTCTCCCATCCCACCTCCTACTCCCTGCCTCTGGCAACCACCAATCTGTTCTCTGTATCTATGACCTTGGTGGGGTTTTTGGGTTTTTTTTTGTTTTTTTTTTTTTTAAAAAAAGCTTCACCTATTTTATGATTTTGCAGAGGATTAGCCCAGATCTCTCTTTTGTGTGTGTGTGTGTGTGTGTGTGGTATGTGAGCCTCTCACTGTTGTGGCCTCTCTCCTTGCGGAGCACAGGCTCCGGACGCACCGGCTCAGCGGCCATGGCTCACGGGTCCAGCCGCCCCACGGCACGCGGGATCCTCCCGGACCGGGGCACAAACCCATGTCCCCCGCATCGGCAGGCGGACTCCCAACCACTGCGCCACCAGGGAAGCCCTTGTTTTTGTTTTTTAAGATTTGACATGTAAGAGAGATCATACAGTATTCCTTTCTCTGTCTGACTTAATTCACTTAGCATAATGCCCTTGAGTTCCATCCATGTTGTTGCAAATGGCAAGATTTTATTCTTTCAATTTTTTCTTATGGTGGATAATATTCCATTGTGTATATATGCTACAATTTCTTTATCCATTCATCCATTGATGGACAATGAGTTTGTTTCCTTATCTTAGCTATTGTAAATAGTGATGCAGTGAACATGGCAGCACATGTATCTGTTCAAGTTAGTGTTTTTGTCTTCTTTGGATAAATACCCAGAAGTAGAATAGCCGGATCATATGGCAGTTCGATTTTTAATTTTTTGAGGACCCTCCACACTGTTCTACATGGTGGCTGCACCAATTTACATTCCCACCAGCAGTGCAAGAGGGTTCCCTTTCCTCCACACCCTCACCAACACTTGTTATCTCTTGTCTTTCTGATAAGAGCCATTCCAACAGGTGTGAGGTGATATCTCATTGTGATTTTGATTTGCATTTCCCTGATGATTAATGATGTTGAGCATCTTTTCATGTACCTGTTAGCCATCTGTATGTGTTCTTTGGAAAATGTGTATTCAGATCTTCTGCCCATTTTTTAATCAAATTGTTTGGTTTTTTGGCTATTATATGAGTTCTTTATATTTTTTAGATATGAACCCTTTATCAGATATATGATTTGCAAATATTTTCTCTCATTCAGTAGGTTGCCTTTTTGTTTTGTTGATGCTTTCCTTTGCCCTGCAGAAGCTTTTTATTTTTATTTTTTATTATAAATTTATTGATTTTTGGCTGAGTTGGTCTTCATTGCTGCACATGGGCTTTCTCTAGTTGCGGTGCGTGGGGGCTGCTCTTCATTGCAGTGCATGGGCTCCTCGTTGTGGTGGCTTCTCGTGTTGCAGAGCACGGGCTCTGGGCACGCAGGCTTCAGTAGTTGTGGCCCATGGGCTCTAGAGCTCAGGCTCAGTAGTTGTGGTGCACAGGCTCAGTTGTTCTGCAGCGTGTGGGATCTTCCCGGACCAGGGATCGAACCTGTGTCCCCTGCATTGGCAGGCAGATTCTTATCCACTGCGCCACCAGGGAAGCCCCCAGAAGCTTTTTAATTTGAAATAGTCCCACTAGTTTATTTTTGTTCTTGTTGCTTATTTTTATGTATCAGAAACTTGGAATTTGGAATAGTGGACAAGGGTTGCCTTTTACTAAGGAGTGTTATTTCTTTTACTAGACAGAAAAAAATTAAGGGATTTCATATTCTTTTGCATATATCCAGTATTTCAGCATTTCCTAGACAAAAATAAATTTTGATGTTCTGTTAAATTCGATTCACTTTTAGATTTCTGAACTGGATTTCCAAGACTCAGTTTTTGTTCTTGGATTCTCTGAGGAATTGAACAAATTGTTGCTTCAGCTTTATCTGGACAACAGAAAAGAGATCAGAACTATCCTGAGTGAATTGGCACCAGACCTTCCCAGTTACCACAGCCTTGAATGGCGACTAGATGTACAGGTAAGACTATTTTTTTAAAACCTGACATAGAATATAAGATTTATTTTAGGTTTTTGTCCTGAGGCTTGTTGTATTCTTTACCATCTTAACCAAACTCTAGTTTGAAACTTTAGTTTTTTAATGTTCATTTTTAGACCATTTCCCAAATAGTTCAGTTTCTTATATTTTTAATGTGTTCACACTGGTTTAATTTGTGAAGTTTATAAGAAATAGGTTATTTGGAAAAGCAGATGGCTATCCATATTTTTTAAGTGGTTCTTAGCTTTTTAAGAACTTTCTGTCTAAATAAAACACATATGTAAAAAAGTACACAGGTCAATATACAGCCCAATGAATTATGTGGTGAAAACATCCATGAAACCAACACTTACCCATGACCAGCGCCTCGGAAGCATCCTCCTTGCCTCCTACCAATTACTTCCCCTATCCTTCTTTTCAAAGGTAACTAGCATCCGGACTTCTGATGCACAGATTACTTTTTCCTGCTCTTTAACTTTCTATACATGGAATGATTCAGTAAATATTCTTCTGTGTCTGCCTTCTTTTTGTGAGATTGAGTTGTTTTTAAAGCCACATGAATAACCAAAAGGGATGTTTCAGACTATCACATGAAGCCCTTTCTCAAGCAGTGACAGATAAGTTAGTTAATAGATGTTTGCTGAATGTCATCCACTCACTAACCAGCTCTAATCAGAGCTGTTCTGAATGCTTTGGGACACAAAAGAAGTGTAAGACACTTTCTCAGCTGGAAAAGATGTTGTCTGGTTAGGGATATTAGTGTTCTCAAAATAACTAGTAATTAAAGATAGTTGTGAAATAAGGTTCTGGAGAGGAAAAAGAATAGAATTGTATAAATGAAGGTACAGCTGAGTATTTCAAAAAAGCTATATAGCTCAGATAGTTCAGTGTACACTGGCATGATCCAGAAAAGCTTCAAGAAAAGGAGGTGAAATTTCAGAAAAATGAATAGATAGAGAAAACCAGGGTAATATTCTTGACAGAGGAGACAGCATAAGTTGTAAAGGCCCACATGGATATGCAAATGAACAAATGAATACGTGGGAGAGCTCCCTAGTTCCCAAACTTGACTGCACACTGGAATAACCCAGGGAACTTTAAAAGTTCTGATGTCTGTGCTCTACCCTAGAGGTTCTGATTTATTGGTGTGGAGTTTGGCCTGGGCATCAGGATTTTTTAAAGCTCCCCTGTCACCCAGGTAATTCTAATGTGCCATAAAGTTTGTAAACTGCTGTAATAGTGGATTCTTCCTGATTTGAATGGCCCAGATAGGTTATAGAAATTCAGTTAGAGTTTAGCAATTATATCCCCGTGTGTTGAGTGCTTGAATATATATTATTAACACAGGAGAAAGTATAAACAGATTATAGGCTCCTTGACGGTAGGTGCTGTGTCTTGTTCAACACTGTGTCATCAGCACAATGCCTGACACATAATAGGCATTCAATACTGAGTATAAATAAGGAGGGGTGGTCAGCAGCTTCTTAACCGTGTTATTTATTAAATATTTCTTGTACACCTATCATGTGCCAAGTGGTGTGGCTACAGCAAAGAACTTGACACAGTTTATGCTCTTGGAGACCTTAGAAGCAGCAACTCCTGTGGGGCTCACAGGGAGGAAGAGATCACTGTGGTTATGCCTTTATGTTTAAGTCCGCTCATAGTAACCAGCTGGAGGAGATTTGGGGATGGTCATGTTCATGAACTTCAGCCCTAGTTTTTATCTTGTATCCCTCTCTTATGTGGAGATGGCTTCTGACTTTTGGGTTCCATTGGCCCTTAGAGGTTCTTTTTTGGCTTTATTGATTTGCTTTGAGTTTTTCCAGTATTAAGACATTTTTAGAAGTTAGAAACTTAGGCAATTGAAATTTCTAAAATTAGACTCAAGAGAGTTCATTTGCCCAGTAAAATGAGTTTGAATTGCTGTGTCACTGCAAGGACTAATACAGTGTAATGTTGAGGGTAGATTGAATGAATACTGCCATGTGGTGAGGTGTATTTAAGGGCTAAAAAAGCTACTCAGAGAACTAATGGATTTACTGAGCTCCAGGAAGGAAGGAAGAGAAGAAGTCTTGTCAGACAAAGACCAGATAAATGGCTAGGAAACTAGTAACAGGATATAGAACCTTTCATTTTGAGTAGCTGACTCATCTCATGGTAGCGAATGGATAGTTACCAGCTAATTATTGTGCAGTTGCTTATGGGAAATAAATCAATCATCATAGGTTAGTTTCTAATAGAAGCATTTCCCATACTTCATAAATTGCCGGCACTTGTTAAATAGCATCAGTAAATTGAATGCATCTGAGACCCGGTGCAGGAGAATGTTACCTTTAGCGCTTATCCTTTTAAAGTTGCTGCTGTTATTTTTACAAGGAGAAGGACAGAATTTCATCCCCATTAAAAAAAATAAGTCCATATCAAGAAATTTTGTGGAATGGGGGCTACTTACTGTTCTTTATCCTGTAGTACTGTCATTCAGTACCTTTGAATCACCCTCCCCATATTACAACCCCCTCCCAGCCCCCTAAGGGTAACCACTATCCTGAATTTTCTGTTAATCTTTTCTGTATAGTTTTTTAATGTATATTTTTTCACCAAACTGTATAGTTTTTAGATTTTCATGTGTTCTTCTGCAACTTGCTTTTTTGATTGAACGTTTTCTTTTTAGATTTATTCATGACAATTCATGTTGCTGTAGTTCACTTTTTGCTGTCATTTAGTAAGCATTTCACTGTATGAATATTCTCAATTTATCCATTCTGTTGTTAAAGAATATTTGAGATTTGTCTAGTTGTGGACTCTTGGAAACAAATACTATTATGTATATGTGTAAGAGTTTAAGGTAAATACCTAGGAGTGGAATTGCTGGTCATGTATACGTTTTCCAAAGTGATTCTGTCATCACTCTCACCAGCAGGGGGTGAGAGTTTTCATTACCGTCACTTTACAGTGCTCCGTATGGACAGGTTTCTAATTCTTGCAAGTCTGATAAACAGTATCTTACAATTTTATTGGCCATTTTACTGATTTCTAATAAAGTTGAACGTACTTTCTATGTTTATCTATTTGTGTTACTTCTGCAGAGTGCTTAGATAGGTCTCTGTACAATTTTTTCTTGGTTTTGTGGGGTTTGTATTAAATCAGAGCAGTTCTTCATACATTGTTGATACTTTTTTTTTTTTTTTGGTTATATGTGTTACAAAATATTTTTTCTCAGTTTGTGCTTTGTTTTTCCACCATTTTTCGGTATCCTTCGAAGAAATCTTTTTTTTTTTTTTTCCGGTACGCGGGCCTCTCACCGCTGTGGCCTCTCCCGTTGCGGAGCACAGGCTCCGGACGCGCAGGCGCAGCGGCAATGGCTCACGGGCCCAGCCGCTCTGCGGCACGTGGGATCCTCCCGCACCGGGGCACGAACCCGTGTCCCCTGCATCGGCAGGCGGATTCTCAACCACTGCGCCACCAGGGGAGACCTGGGTTTTTTAATATATAAATTTATTTTTTTTATTTATCTTTGTCTGCCTTGGGTCTTTGTTGCTGCGCATGGGCTTCCTCTAGTTGTGGCGAGCGGGATGTACCCTTCATTGTGGTGCGTGGGCTTCTCATTGCGGTGGCTTCTCTTGTTGCAGAGCATGGGCTGTAGGTGCGCAGGCTTCAGTAGTTGTGGCTCACGGGCTCTAGAGTGCAGGCTCAGTAGTTGTGGCGTATTGGGCTTAATTGCTCCGCGACGTGTGGGATCTTCCTGGACCAGGGCTCGAACCCGAGTCCCCTGCATTGGCAGGCGGATTCTTAACCACTGCGTCACCAGGGAAGTCCCTCTTTCCAAGGGTTTTTAAGTTTACTTTTCTTTTTGAAGTCTGTGATTCATCTGAAATTAGATTTTTTGTATGGTGTAATGTAACTATTATATGTTTAGCATGATTATTAAATAGTCCTTATGCTCTTATTCCATTTAAAATCAAGCTTGCAAGCAGAAGCCTCAGGCAACAGATGAAGCCATCAGTGACTATAAAGCTACACCTTAATCAGAACGGTGATCACAACACCCAAGTTCTGCAGACAGACCCAGCCACCCTGCTCCACTTGGTTCAGCAATTGGAACAAGCCTTGCAAGAGATGAAAACAAACCACTGTAGGAGAGTTGTGCGCAATATCAAGTAGTCCCCGCTTGTTTTCTTCCCTTAGAATCACTGGTGAATTGATGATATGCAGCACTTACTTTTCAAACTAAATTTTCTAACTGATAGTGATAAATACATAGAGATTTCATAACATTTCTTTTCCTGTGTGAAGATACTGAGGTCATGATCAAAGGCTAAGTAAACTTCCTTTCCTGGTGCTAAATGTGGTCAGCTTCTTGACAATTAAGATGTATTTTGTATTTTAAATGTGTAAATAGGATTGAATCAACTGGAAGTGAATCTATACTATTCAAATCCTCTGTATATATAAATGACTGTATTTTTTTGATACTTCTTTTGACTACTTAACTTTATTATTTTCCTCCTTATTGACCTAAATTTGACAATAAAGTTCACAATGTAATGCTATTACTATTCAGAATATTCCTATAGACAGTTTAATGTTTTTGACCTTTAAAAGCACCCCATGATGTTAACAGCCCCAGGATAGTTGGAAGTGAATATAAATTCTTTTAATGCTATATTTAGGCAGTTCTTGCACTTTTCTCTGCCTGTGAATATAATAAGTATTTACCATGTTGCTTAAGTTTAAGTTGCCATGGCTAATAAGCTTAAATAGTACTCAAATTTGTGTGAATATATTGCATTTTATTAAGGACTACTTTTTTTCCCTATTATCCAAAGCATCTAAGAGATACACTGTCATTTACATTTATAAACAATGGATGCAGACATAATGTAATCAATTCTTAATTATCTGGATATAAATTATAGTCACTTTTTATAATTATGTTCGAATAAAGTATAAAGAGGGCAAAGAGAGGCCATGTTTACTACATTCCAAGCAAATATCCCTTCTTCCTCACAAACTTGATTTTTGTTTCGTTTTGCTTTTTAGTGGGTAGCTATAAGCTGTTAGCCTGAAAAGTTCAGAGGCTGATGTGTCAGGTCAGCCTTATAGAGTACAGGGACACAGGGAAACTTAAGGAGACACAGGGAGGCTTAAGGAGTAACAGACTTAAGGAGAAAGTCATATGGAAGGGTAGAAACTGGGGTTCAGTCTTAAATTCTAGCCAAGACCTTATTCTGAGAATCTCATCCCATGCAGCAACTCAGGAAGGTCTTGAGGAATGTCAGACTAAACTGTACTCTAAGCTCTATCAATACTTTGCCTTCTAAGAGTTAGAGATTTTCAGGTCAGAGTGACATCATGTTTCTTCTTTCTCTTAAAGGAGAGCCCAGCAGGAAACAGAGGCCAGTGGAAGAAAAGCACAATTGATATTGCCACCCGTCATCCCCCTGCAGGCATCTGGGTCACCCTTTTCCCATACATATATGTTCTGCAGTTGCAAAATAACTATAAGATCAGATATTAGCAAACTATAATCAGATAATTTTTAATTATAGTGATAACTTGATTAATGAAGCTTTCATATTAACAACCTCACAAACAAAGGGAAACTTTATATATTACATGAAATAGTAGCATATGTCATCAGGTTTAAAAGCTACATGCCTGCCAAGCTTATATGATGAAAATAGCTCTGTGAGGCTTCTTATTTGTCCACATTTGGTGGGAGATAAGCAGGGCTGACTCCAGCCAAGATTGAAGTAATATCCCTGTGTCTCCTTAGGGCAACCTTTCTTCTTCCTCTGTATCCACTGTTCTTACCCCAAGCAAAACAACAAAGCACATGTTAGTCTTTTTTTATTTGTATCAAACTCCCCTGGCCTCCTTTGGCTATACTTTGTTATTCTTTCTGATGTTCTGCCTTTTTTGCCTTTTTGGGCCAGAGTGAGTTGGGAGCAGCCTCCTAGCTTCCTTTTGAATCTGGGACTCACCTTTTTTTTTTTACAGACCATCTAATGAGCCTCTTCCTTTTCTTGTTTGGACACTCCACACCCTTATGCACTCCTCTGCCTTGTTTGTTTTATGGCACATTTGATTTTTTTGTAACTTGTATATGAACATATTTTCTGCAGACGCAGTCACTATTCTACTCTCCTATATGACCAGGTTTCTTGACTCTGGGATGTTCCTTTCCATCTGTAACTGTCTAAATGTTAAAAGATTTTGGATGGGCTTCCCTGGTGGCGCAGTGGTTGAGAGTCCGCCTGCCGATGCAGGGGACGCAGGTTCGTGCCCCGGTCTGGGAAGATCCCACATGCCGCAGAGCGGCTGGGCCCGTGAGCCATGGCCGCTGAGCCTGTGCGTCCAGAACCTGTGCTCTGCAACGGGAGAGGCCACAACAGCAAGAGGCCCACGTACTGCAAAAACAAAAAACAAAAAACACCATTTTGGATTATGAGTATGCTGATTTTTTAGGATTTGCTGATGCATGTTTAGACAAGTGTAATAGCTTTTATGTCTCAAAGCCAGAATAGTAACATCTCGTCTCTCAGAACAGAGCTGTGTGTAGGAAATAATATGTATAATCACAAAGTCTACATATACTTCACCCATTGGAAGTCTCCTTTGTGTTTCACAAAATTCCATGAGCTTGTTTTGTTATTGATGTTTCCAAGCTTAGGTAAATATAAAGCAGCAAACTAGAAAAGTGGTGGGGATACCATAAGAAGAAAATATACTTCTTTGAAAACTGAAAAGTGAGAACCTGATACCAAGGAAAGTTTGAAAAATCATTAAGTGTGTGTAAGGGATGCATGTGTGGGAGCCCTTAAAATTTATAGCAGTATGTGGCCCTTTATTATATAATCCTATGAGAAGGTTAAGAGGTCAGTCATTGGAACTTGACAAAAGGCTTTGAATTTTAGGCTCTGTGGCTTCTTTTGGGTCCTTGATAAATTCCCAAAGCCTTGTTTCTTCATCTTTAAAATAGGAGTAATAACACCTATCTCATTGGCTTGTAGAGACCAAATGAGACCACGTATATAGAATGTTTAGGACTTCCCTGGTGGCGCAGTGGTTAAGAATCCGCCCGCCAATGCAGGGGACACGGGTTCGAGCCCTGGTCTGGGAAGATCCCACATACCGCGGAGCAACTACGCCGGTGCACCACAACTACTGAGCCTGTGCTCTAGAGCCCGCGAGCCACAACTACTGTAGCCCACGTGCCTAGAGCCTGTTCTCAGCAACAAGAGAAGCCCGCGCATTGCCAAGAAGAGTAGCCCCCGCTCTCAGCAACTAGAGGAAAACCCGCGTGCAGCAGCAAAGACCCAATGCAGCCAAAAATTAAATAAATGAATAAATAATTTTTTTTACAAAAGAATGTTTAGCATAGTATTGGGCTTTAGAATATACTTGTGTAGACTGCAGATCTAATTATTTTGTAGCCTTGAATTGTCTCATATACTCTATTTAAGAAACAGAAAATGTTACCTGATTTCTATACTGAGTTTGAATTACTCATATTAAAAAAATTTTTTTGAAGTCTAAAGGAAGAAGAAAAAAAGATCAGGGAATTTAATACATGTTTAGTAGTACCTTTATCGAAAATTTTAATTCTTAGAAGATATACATATAACTCTCCAGAAAACTCAGCTATTCAAAACTGCCTAGTCGCCATAGGACTCAGGTAGACAAGCTGAGGGCTTTACCTATAGGCTTGGTCTAGAGTCCCTTTTTTCTGTCTTTTTTTCTTCACACCAGTGAAAGAAACATGGGAATCTCAAGATACTAGCTAAGCCAGGTCTCTTTTTCTAGGTAATATTATATCTAAATGGAGTTGTTTTTAGTCTCCAGGAGAAAACACATAATACTTATCTGTAGTTTCTCACAGCCTTCATGGTCAGGAAGATCTGTCAGCTGCTGTATAAAATCTTCCTGCTATAATGTATGCACTCTTCTCTGTACTTTTTTTTTTTTAATATATGTTTAAGTCTCTCTTTAGCTTACCCTTCCACAGTTTCCATAGTAATATGTTACTGTCATCCCTTTTCCTTTCTTTCATTAATGGTAGAAAATATTTTGGTAAAAATGGTATCATACTGCATTGCCTCTAGTTTAAATATATTCATTTTTAAAACCACCATGACCGTTATGTTCAAACCTAAATACTTTCCTTAAAAACAAAACAAGCAAGCCCAGCTTCACCATTAATGTGGTTACTTCAGTGAGCTTTACAAACTTCGAGAGCAATGTTTTAATTATAAAAGCAAAAGAAACCTGTTATTTCTCAGCTTTGCAAAATAGTATGTACTATTTCGAGATGAGAAAACGATGTACTTTATGGCAATAAAATATATATATGTAGTGATTCAATCACTGAATACTAATGGCTCTTTGTTTTATGTTTGTATAGCTCCAGTCCTCTGCTCAGGAACTCAAATGACTTAATTATGTTTGGTGGCCACGAGTCCATAAGATTCTACTTACCATAATGGGGAAATATAGGAAAAGTAATTTTATTCCCTTAATGGACCTAAAATAAAAAGGAGCATCAGGAATACAAATATCCGCATTAAATGTATTCTGCAACTTGGCTTCTACTCAGGTTGTTGCCATTTTAAACCCAATTAACTTTTTATGAGATACATTTTTTAATAATTATAGTGTAAATTATGTTATCATTAGAAATATTGCTAATTATGTGGCTATCAGAGTGGGAGGCCATGCACTTTTATTATACTTGCACCTAAATTGATGTTTTTTAGTTGCAAAGGATACAATTTTCATTTTCCTCTCCTGCAGTTACCATATCTTCTGCAAAACAGTCTGCCCAACCATCAGCTAAAAAGAGAGGCAATGCCAAGAAAAGGATTTTTGCCCTTTCTCACAAACCATGTGAGAGCTTTTACCTCTTTTATTCTTAATTTTTCTTACTCTTTACTCTTTTACTTGGAGGTATAATCCACCCAATTATGTATGGCATTGTGCTGATAGGAAAACAAAGCAAATTTTAAAACCTTTTCTAGCTCATTTTTTTTTTTTACAAAGGTATTGACTCCGCTGCATTAAATATTTATTAAATACTCAGAATGACCCATGTTGTGTGTCAAACAAAGGGTTAAGTCCTAAAGTTTAGAATGCTCTCAGGCCATTCCATCCTTGAAAATAGTTTAATTCATAAACTCATCAGGCAGCAGAAAGGAGTATCCTAAGGGGGCTATTCTGAAGAAGGGAAGGGAAGCTGTCTGTTGGAACCACTTTTCCTTGAAACTCCACCTTCTTCTGGAAAGCAAAACTCTTAATATGATTCAACGGCTAGAGCTGTAGAAATGTACAGAGGAAAGGACAGATTGCTACAGAATACTGTGGAGTACTTGGACATGGTTTGGATGACAGAAATTATCTTTACCCCTTTTCCACTGAAGAGGGGTTCCCTGAGGTAACCAGAGGTGTGATGGGAAAAGCAAATTGAGTTTTTTTAATACCTGCATGCCAATGTTGTGATTGTCATAAATCCAATGAGAAGTGGATGCCTGTGGTTTTGAAGGAATGTGCTTAGTTCACAGAACGAAAAGGCTTCTCAGTTAACTCAAAGGCTAAAACCACACAGATTAAAATTCAGAGAATGAGGAAAAGAAAATCCAGGGAAGTCTTTGAGTTTCATTGGAACAAGTATAGATGGTTAGGATTTGATTTCCTGGCATGGTCTGCAAACCATAAGCTTTTATTCCAAATAAAAAGTTCTTACAAAGCTCAAGTGAGTGTAAGTGCTGCAACATAATAAAATTACTTGATTTGCAGCTCAGCTGTTGTAACAATGCATAGACTAAAAGAACTAAAAAAGGTTGTAGACGATGTTTTGAGTACCCAAAAAAAATAAATGAGCGAGTCACCATATACTTTCCAAAAAGGCGAAGATGAGTTGTCTCACAATATAAGCAATGTAATTAAAAGCTTTTTTTAAAAAAATGTTTAGACCCTTACGGGTGTGATTGTGGGGTATGCTTTCCTATGCTTTTTTGTTCCACTCTTTGCTTAGACATAAAAACCAAATTCCGTGCCTTTCTTAGGCCCTTAGAACAATTTCTTTTCATGCCAGATCTCTTAAGCCTCCTCCCTTCCATTAAAAAAGGTGTTTTTTTGAGAAATAATTCACATAACATAAAATTCACCCTTTCAAAATGCAATTCAATGGGTTTTAGAATATTCACAAAGTTGTGCAACTGTCACCCGTATCTGATTACAGAACGTTTTCATCACTCCAGAAAGAAACCCATATCCATTAGCAGTCCCTCTCCCTTTCCTCCTCCCTCCAGCCCCTGGCAACCAACCACTCATCTGCTTTCTGTGGATTTGCCTCTTCTGGACACTTCATGTAAGTCGAATTATACAATATATGGCTTTTTGTGTCTGGCTTCTTTCACTTAGCATAGTGTTTTCAAGGTTCATGTTGTATGTAGCATGTATCAGTACTTTATGCATTTTTTATGACTGAATAATATTTCATTGTATGGATATGCCCTTGCTTTTTCCTGTATTTGATTGAGTCTTATTCCTGGTCTCCCTATGGAATTAATCTGTTGCATTTTATTTTATAATGTTTGTAAAAGAACCTCTGACAGATTCAAGAATGTATTTTAAGCAATGATGGCTTTTTAAAATTACCTTCCCAGGTACAAGTTAGAAAAGTCTGAGAGCAATTTCTTCCTAGCCAGTTATTAGTAGAGTTAGTCTCCAGTGAACTGAGCATTTTATTTCTAGCCTAATTCAAAAGTTATACCAGGGGGCTTCCCTGGTATAATTTAATTTAGAAGATTTCCTACTAAAATGAGGGATGTTCTGTGGGCCTTTTACAGATTTAGAGAAGATAGGAAAGCAACTAAGGAGGATTTATGTCTTTCCATATTCATTTTGTATTTTTTTCACATGAGAAAGGTAAAACTATTAAAAATTTATAAAAAATTGTCTATAATGGAATAGAGAGAAAGGCATTTACTTTTGCCTAAGTTCACTCCTCAGAATATTTTTTTTACTAATTTTGAAATAGAACACTGGTGGCCTCTAGGACAGCATTTTCTGGGTGATGCAGCTGCTGCAGCCACTGCCTTCTGGGCTTGTAAGCTAGTGGAGGAAAGGAAAAGGTATGTAAACAACAATCGATTCAATCAGAGTGTGATTAGGCATAGGAGAAGATACAACAAATAAGGAACTGTGCATACATAAATGAGGGAGGGGGTAATTCTCACTAGGGGCATCAGGAAGGCACTTTTCTCCCCTTGATCGTTTTTTGCTGTCTTGGCAGTTGTGCCCCAATTTACATTTGGAGAGCAATTCTTTCCAGTTGAATACAGTTCGATGGGACGGTCAGACAAGAGACCATGTGCCCTCCGCTCTACATGCTGAGTCCATAAGTCTCTCTCCTGGGACTTTGCAAACTAAGGACTCAGAATGGTTGGCACAAGTTCATTTTAGCGGCAGCCCCGCCAGTTGCTCGATGACTTGTTACATGCCCTCACAAAGTTGCTCCGAGGACCTGGCCTCGGAGCTGCCCCTTGATTCTGCAGGGTGCCTGCCTAATACAATTCCAATAAATTGATTCTCTGCTTCAGTTGGCATCTTAATAATCCTAAATGCTACAGAGGATAACAATTAGATTCATTTTGTAAAATTGCATACTTTATTTCATAAAATGGATTTTTGTAAAATAGCTCTGCAAATTGTCATGCATCTAAAATGTAGGCATTATTTTAGGATGTAGATTGACTGCAATATAGGATCTCACAGTCTAGTTAGAGAGACAAGATTCAAAACATAAAACAGTTTTCCTTCTAATACTGTAGTTTTCCTTTTATGTCCTCTATCGTGTCTATAAACTATTTCCTTAGAACTTGCAATAATCTTGTGGTTTCACTGTAATCATTTTAGTTAGTAGTATATTACAGTTTGCTTGTAGAAAATAAGATGAAAACAGGGACTTCCCTGGTGGTCCAGTGGTTAAGACTCTGTGCTCCCAAAGCAGGCGGCTTGGGTTCAATCCCTGGTTGGGGAACTAAGATCCCACGTGCCACATGGTGCCACAGTCAAAAACAAAACAAAACAAAAAGATAATAACAAAACAGAAGTTGTCAAATGAAGCAGTGCTTGGAATAGTACCTGGTACATCATCGTTAAACAAATTAATGAACAAATGAATGAGTAAATAAGAGTGATGAGTGCATGGTGTATACTATATTCTCTGTGGAACTGGAGGGTAGGGAAAAAGCATTTCAGCCCGGAGTGGTCAGAAGAAGATTGATTCTGAGTTGTTGAGAGGACAGGATTTGAGCAGATAGACAAGCAAGGTGGGCATTCTGAGCAGGAGATGAGGATGAACAAAGGCACAAAAGCAGAAAATCAGAAGCTGCACTTTTTTTTTTTCTTTCTTTTTGCGGGACGCGGGCCTCTCACCGCCGCGGCCCCTCCCGTTGCGGAGCACAGGCTCCGGACGCGCAGGCGCAGTGGCCACGGCTCACGGGCCCAGCCGCTCCGCGGCGTGTGGGATCCTCACAGACCGGGTCACGAACCCGCGTCCCCTGCATCGGCAGGCGGACTCTCAGCCACTGCGCCACCAGGGAAGCCCCGTGAGGTAGGTTTTAATAATAATGATAGTTTATATGCACTTCCTTGGAGAAGCACTCATGCACCTCAGATAAATATGATTTATATGTAATTCTTTTCTATATCTTCAATTCACCTTACTTTATGTTACTTTTTTTTTTTTTCCGGTACGCGGGTCTCTCACCATTGTGGCCTCTCCCGTCGCGGAGCACAGGCTCCGGACGCGCAGGCGCAGCGGCCGTGGCTCACGGGCCCAGCCGCTCCGCGGCACGTGGGATCTTCCCGGACCGGGGCACGAACCCGTGTCCTCTGTATGGCAGGCTGACTCTCAACCACTGCGCCACCAGGGAAGCCCTGTCAGTGGTTCTTTTATTTATTTGCGGTCTGCGGGCCTCTCACCGCCGAGGTTTCTCCCGTTGAGGAGCACAGGCTCCGGACGCGCATGCGCAGCGGCCGTGGCTCACGGGCCCAGCCTCTCAGCGGCACGTGGGATCTTCCACGGACCAGGGCATGAACCCGCGTCCCCTGCATCGGCAGGCGGACTCCCAACCACTGCGCCACCAGGGTAGCCCGAAGCTGCACTTGTATAAGCTGAAGCTATGGAGTAGACTGTGGCTGCTGCTTTCATGGGCCCCTGTGCAAGATGAACCCCTGTCACTGCAACCTTAGATCTACTTCTCCCCTTAGGACCTCATTTTCCTTTTGCCTTTTTGAGTGGGGTTGGTGTTCTCTGGAGCCTTGGGTATCTTCAGGAATGGGACAGGGCAGGGGTTTACCAGCGTCATTTACCGAATGTGTCTTTCAAGCTTTCTCCTTTCACCCTTGTTTCATAGCCCTACTTCTGGGAATTCCCTGGTGGTCCAGCGGTTAGGACTCGATGCTCTCACTGCCCGCGGTCTGGGTTCAATCCCTGGTCAGGGAACTAAGATCCCACAGGCTGTGTGGTGTGGAAAAAAGAAAAAGCCCTACTTCATTAGAATTTATGCTGTTCAGCCGTGCCCTCTTTATCATTTATAGCTGCCTTTCATGTGCTTCCTTGATCCTTCCTCTTTTCTATTCATCTATCCATGCAACGAGTACTTATTGAGTACCTAGTGTATTCCAGAATCTGTTTAAATACTGAGAATACAGTGGGGACAAGAGAAAATCACTGCCCTCATTGAACTTTCAGTCTAGTGGGGCGATGGAGAATTAAGAAAATACATGTCTACTATAATTTCAGGTGCTAAATGCTCTGAAGAAAAATTTTAAAAGAGTAGGGGTTAAAAGTGAGGGGGGTCAGGGCTTCCCTGGTGGCGCAGCAGTTAAGAATACACCTGCCAATGCAGGGGACACGGTTTCAAACCCTGGTCTGGGAAGATCCCACATGCCGCGGAGCAACTAAGCCCGTGCGCCACAACTACCTGAGCCTGTGCTCTAGAGCCCGCGAGCCACAACTACTGAAGCCCGTACACCTAGAGCCCGTCACCACGATGAGAAACCCGTGCACCGCAATGAAAGGTAGCCCCCGCTTGCCGCAACTAGAGAAAAGGCCCTCATGCAGTAACCAAGACCAACGCAGCCAAAAATAAAATAAATAAAATAAATAAATTTTTAAAAAATTCTATTTTAAAAATCTATTTAAAATAAGAGTGAGGGGTCAGAAGGATAAATTGGGAGATTGGGATTGACATACACACATTACTATATATAAAACAGATAACTAATAGGAACCTACTGTATAAAACAAGGAACTCTACTCAATACTCTGT
Organism: Kogia breviceps; assembly: GCF_026419965.1. Lineage (NCBI taxonomy): Eukaryota > Metazoa > Chordata > Mammalia > Artiodactyla > Physeteridae > Kogia > Kogia breviceps. The sequence goes on from NC_081314.1 coordinate 5,507,830, forward strand.
AATGGCCTATGTGAGAAAAGAATCTAAAAAAGGAGTGGATATATGTATATGTATGGCTGATTCACTTTGCTGTACACCTGAAACTAACACAACATTGTAAATCAACTAGGCTCCAGTAAAAGTTTAAAAAAATATGTCCAAGAACATGTTAACCCTCTAAGGTGATATCAAAAGGGTTACAATGTTCTGATCCATATTCCTTAGGCCAGAAAGTTGAAAAAAAGTAAAATTACTTTTCAATCAAAACAACAAACAAAAATGGACGAGGGGTTGAGAGCTGCTATTTTAGGTGGGCTGGTCAGAGAAAGTTCTGAAGAGGTGATGTTGGAGCAGAAACCCGAATGAAATGAGGGGTGAGGATCCCTAGATATCAGGGACTGGAATCGCTAGAGTGTTTGTTTATTAGAAGGTGAAATGACTTGTCCTCTTCACTGACCTGCGGGAACTGTGGTCTGGGAGGCGTCACACAAAGCTTTCTGGCATGAATCACATTTTGTGGAAGTGACTTAGGTTTGTCTGTGTTTCGTAACAATAAAGAAACTCTACAGATTTGAATAGGAAAAATGTATTCTATAGATTTACAGATTGAGTTTAGGGACATTTCGGTGAATCATAGTAAAATAAGTCGTCGTGATTTACAACAGCTATCAAGAACAAGTTCTTAGAAATCACTCATCTGTCATAGAAAATAACTTTACAGTATTAAATTGCTTTATTACGGTTTTAGAAGTGAGCTACATTGGGGAAAAATAATGTGGACTATTTGGAAGAAGAGTATTCAAGACAGAAGGAAAAGTATGTGCAGATGCCCTGAGATGAGAATGAGCTTGACACATCTGGGAGTGTGCAAGGAGGGTGGTGTGGCTGGAGTTAAGTAAGGATAGGCGTGATCAGAGGAGTAGACAATGGCAAGTTTATGTGGGACCTTTAGCTTCCAAGTGTTCTGAAGTCCTCCCATCAGACTGGGGTATGTGGATGGTCCATCCAACACCTTGGCTTCTTGTTTCCTTGATCTCATTTCCTAAAGCCTTCCATGTTTCTTTCAGCCACTTGCTTCCACTGCTACACTCTGGCCCTTGTCTCCACCACAACTATTCTATTTCTGAAATCACAATGTCAAGCATCCCAAGCTCTGAAACTGATCCAGCTCATTGGTCAGTTACCTCCAACACCCCAGTTCTTCAGCTTCAAAGAGACCTTCAATTTTCTTACCCTAACCCCCTCTATTTAACAGCCTCTGCCTATTGGTATTTCCCTCCCTCACCAGCTCGATTCACAACCCATCACTTCAAGCAACGTATCACTGCCAAGATTCTAAATCCTTGCTTTTGCACCTTCCATTGCATGTGTCTTGCCCACCACCATATATGAATGCAGATGTCCATCTTTTTTCTTGCTAGTTCGTGGCTGCTGAGACCCACAGAAGAAATATGGTGAAGCACACAGACTATCCCGGTTTTACATTAATGGTCATCAATCTCAATGAAGCCCTTCCCACTGACTGACTAGCCTACTGTTTCCCTAGTTAGCTGTCTCCCATTTTCAACAACTATTTCAAAACTTCTCCATTCCCATTAAACCTCTCACCCACCCACCCCACCCCCCCTCATTCTCTGTTGATGACTGCCTCCTCCTTCACAGAACAAATAGAAGTGATCGGATAGGAATTCTCTCCACTTCTGGCCAACAAACCTACAATCCTCACTGTCCTCTACACCAATACTGTTTCTCCTATTCCAGTCCAAAAGGTATCCCTCACGTGTCTGGATCCCATTCCTTGCAGTATCCTGACACTTTCGTATTTTCTACTTTATTTATCCATCTTCCTGATTTCCTTCCATTAAAAAAAGAAAGAAAGAAAAGCATTTTCCAGTATATCTCATCTTTTTAAAAAAAGTTTATTTAATTTATTTTATTTTTGGCTGCGTTGGGTCTTCGTTGCTGCGCGGGGGCTTTTCTCTAGTTGCGGACAGCGGGGGCTACTCTTTGTTGTGGTGCTTGGGCTTATTGCGGTGGCTTCTCTTGTTGCGGGGCGCGGGCTCTAGGCGCGTGGGCTTCAGTGGTTGTGGCACGCGGACTCAGTTGCTCCGCAGCATGTGGGATCTTCCCGGACCAGGGATCAAACCTGTGTCCCCCACATTGGCAGGCAGATTCTTAACCACTGTGCCACCAGGGAAGTCCAAGTCTGTCTCATCTTAATATCCCTTGACTCACATCCCTCTCCAGTTACCATACACTCTGTCTCTTCTCCATTTCAGTAACTTCTGAAAAATTTTACCTTCCCTTCTTAAGCCACTCATGGTAACATTTCCAGGAACTTCCATGTTGCTAAATCCAATGTACGTACATTTTTCAGTTCTCATCTTACTAGATCTTTCATCAGCATTTGACATGGTTGACAGCATTTGACTCCCTCTTTCTAAAAAATATACCCAGGACTTCCCTGGTGGTGCAGTGGTTAAGAATCCGCCTGCCAAGGCAGGGGACATGGGTTCGAGCCCTGGTCCAGGAAGATCCCACATGTTGCGGAGCAACTAAGCCCATAGCCACGACTACTGAGCCTGTGCACCACAACCACTGAAGCCCACGAGCTCTAGGGTCCATGCTCCACAATAAGAGAAGCCACTGCAATGAGAAGCCCGTGCACTACAACAAAAGGTAGCCCCCTGCTCACCCGCAACTAGAGAAAGCCCACATGCAGCAACTAAGACCCAGTGCAGCCAAAAATAAACACACAAACAAATAAATAAAATATGGATTCCCTGTGTTTATTGAAAAAAAAAAGAATCTGCCTTCCAATACAGGGGCCATCCCTGGTCAGGGATCTCACATGCATGCCACAACTAAGAGTTCACATGCCACAACTAAGGAGCCCACCTGCCGCAACTAAGACCCAGCACAACCAAAATAAAAAAACAGAAAATATACCCTTTTTCACCCTGTTTTTTTTCAAACACTCTCCTGTTTTGCCTCCTATATCTCTGTCAATGTGTTCTTGTTATTCTTTGCAGGACTGTGTCCTCCCTCCACTGTCCTTTTAGTTGTAGGTGGTCCACAGCTTTATCTTAAGTCATTTCTCTCTACAGACTTAGACCAGGTAATTTAGTTCAATCTCTTGGCTTTATTACCATCAATTTGCTGATGGCTATCAACTGTAGATCTCTCACTCATATTGCTCTCCTGAATGTGAAGCACATGTATCAGCTGTCTGTGCTTAGATGTCTAACAGGTACTTCAAACTCAAGATGAACAAAATTCAACTCATCTCTTACAAACTTGCTCTTTTCCAGTGTTCCTTATTCAACAAATGGCATTGCCATCCACACAGTTGCTTAAACAAGAGACATACGTCACCCTTGCCTTCTCTCTCTCCCCCTCACTGTCACAGCTGGTCAATTACCAAGCCCTATCAATTACACCTTCTTAAATGTCATTCAAATTAGCCCGCTTCTCTCCATCCAATGGCCTCCTTGCTCTTGTCTGCCTGGGCTATTGTATCTGCCCCCAGTTAACTGGTGTCCCTGAGGCCCTCTTATTAAGTTCCCCTTTTCCCCACATGCGTCCCTCCCCTCCAATACGTTTCCTACACAGCAGCCAGAATTATCTTCCAAAGAGAAATTACATCCTTTGACTGCTTAAAACCCTTCAGCTGGTTGCCACTGCTTTGGGGAGGAAGTCCTGGCCCCTGCCTTTCTCTCTGGCCTCATCTCTCTTGCATTCTCCTCTGCCCCTGCTGCGTCCTTTTAGTTCCTTTACTTCCGCTGTCTGGATCCTCTTCCGTCATCTACGAAGGTAACTGATATGCATTCCTCTGGTTTCACAGTAAACATTTCCTCCAGGAGGTCAGGAGCTCCTGTTCTGTTTACACGGCGCCCTGAGCTGACCTTATCATAGGGTCAGCAGGTTTTGTTGTAATTACTAGATTAATTACCTATTTTTCCTGGATTGTAGGAGCTTTGTTTTTCCTTGTTTTCCTGTTGTCTGTCACTGTGACTGGACATGGTAAGCTCCTATTAAATGTTGAAGGGAGAAAGGGAAAGACAAGAAAGAACATAAAATGGAGGAGAGTACAAAATTTGCATACATTTTAAAGGTAAAACAAAACTCCAAATAAATTTTGCTTTTCTGTCATACAAATACGGTTTGCATTAACCTTACGAGTTACATGTCAGCTTTTTTCTCCCCCTTTAGTGGAAAGACATATTTTGGACATTTAGTCAGCAGATACCGTTAAATGGATAGAGCTAGATATTTACTTAGACTAGTGGCTCTCAGTGTAGACTGCCCTTTGGAATCCCTTGGAGGGGGTTTAAAAATTCTGTTTCCTGAGCCCCACCTTCATAGATTTTCATTTAATCCGCCTGAGATTTTTAAAGGCTCTCTACATAATTCTGATGTACAGCAAAAGTTAAGAACATGACAGTTCCTGGAGTTTTTGTCTTGGTGACTTGCTTCACTGACTGACTTTTGAGCCTATCGGAAAATAAGAAATTCAAACAATCCAGGTTCAGAGGTGCCCTGATTCACCCACTAGTGCTTTCAACTACAATTAAAAATGGTTGAAACAGTGAAAAGAATTCGTTGGTACAAGTAACTGTCAAGTCCAGAGGTAGTGTTGGTTTCAGGCAAACTTGGTCCAGTGGCCCAGTGATGTCCCCAGTCACCCCATATCTTTCTGTTTCTCTTTCCTGTCTTGGTGTGGGCTTTCTCCTAATTTAGGCCCTCCTCATGGCCAAAGATGGCTGATAAAGACACCTGGAAAGTGAGCCCAGGGTTTCCCTGGTGGTGCAGTGGTTAAGAATCTGCCTGCCAATGCAAGGGACATGGGTTCGAGCCCTGGTCCTGGAAGATCCCACATGCCGCGGAGCAAGTAAGCCCATGCACCACAACTACTGAGCCTGCACTCTAGAGCCTGCGAGCCGCAACTACTGAGCCCACGTGCCACAACTACTGAAGCCCCCGCGCCTAGAGCCCATGCTTGCAACAAGAGAAGCCACTGCAGTGAGAAGCCCGTGCACCACCACGAGAAGAGTAGCCCCTGCTCGCCACAACTAGAGAAAGCCTGCGCGCCACAACGAAGACCCAACGCAGCCTAAAATAAATAAATTTATTTAAAAAACAGAGAAAGAAAGAAAGTGAGCCCATCTTTGTCCAAGTATCATTATTTTTACAAAAAGTTCTCAGATTCACTCTGATTGGACTGGTTTAGGTTACAAACCAATTGCTGTGTTCAAGGGGTTGGAATGTGTTAGCATGAGACTGTAGCCCTCTTCCCAGGAATCATAGCAAACCCCAGGTGAACAGAGGGTCTGTTGGAAAGGAGGAGGGGAGAAAAATCAATGCTGAGACCATTAGAAGTCTGCTGTAACCACGCAGTGGTTTGGCCTAGCAGCAGAATTTGGTCACAAAACTGTAGTAGTACTTCATAGTATTGTACTGTATGCTATACTATAAAGTACATACTACTGTATAAGTAGCATAGATACATTTCCACATTGAGTCCCACAGTTAGTGACTAATAATAAGCTAAATAAGGTTATATTCATCACAAAACTGTTTAGTAAGAAAAAATTTGAGAACAGAAAATTTGATTTGGGTCTCGCAGATGTAAGTTGCCTCATGTATGTACGGCTTCTGCTTGGTGCCTCAGTGAATTTTGAAAAAACAAAAAATCTTAGACCCTCCAGAGAGTCTGATTTGTGGACTGCCACCCTCCAAGCTGAGTGTCACCAGCCAAGAAGATTCTGTTGAGCTTTGCTTTTTATAATTGTCATTAGGAAAGCAATAGGGTTTAAATTTCCCCCCTGAAATATATTATTGAATTATAGTATTAGTAATGCCATTTCTAATGACATATGCTAAAAAAGAAAAAACAACAACTCACCACACACAAAAGTTTCCCTAAAAGCCCCCTTCCGTTTACCTATCGCCCAAGGGAAGTTAACTCTCCCTAGTTGAAAATTCACTGTGCTAGAACTTGCTCTCCCCAAACACTCTTCTGATTATAATTTGCTTTGCATAAAAAGTTTCCCATAGTAGAAAATGTGCTGACCAGCAAACATGGATTTGGGGTCTGCTCATAGCTATGTTTCCCATTGCAAGTTAAGTTACTGGCATTCATCAGCCCTTAGAGTCTCATTGTGCCTATGTGTGCTAATATTTAAGTTTCTGAGTTTATAAAACCGAGGATCACATTCCAGAGCAAGGTCCCTGCCATAAACTTTACTAAGACCAGAGATGTTATCTTGTCCTGGTGGCCAGCCATTCTTTCAAGCCACCCTCACCAGACTCCTTTCCATTCACATTGTACCCGTAAAATGCGGTTTTTTTTTTTTTTTTTTGCGGTATGCGGGCCTCTCACTGTTGTGGCCTCTCCCGTTGCGGAACACAGGCTCCGGACGCGCAGGCCTAGCGGCCATGGCTCACGGGCTTAGTTGCTCCGCGGCATGTGGGATCTTCCCGGACCAGGGCACGAACCCGTGTCTCCTGCATCGGCAGGCGGATTCTCAACCACTGCGCCACCAGGGAAGCCAAAAATGCGTTTTTTTTAAGTGGAATAAAATGGAACAGGTAAAGTTTCCTTTACCATTTAGAAATACAGTGCCTGAATCCTTTGTCTATATACCTAGTGTGATGGCACACATCCCTAGACATGGTGAAGGGAGAACAAGACCTTCAGGTATCATCAACTTAAGGCTAATTATGAGAAATTCCCTTGAAAGGAGTGCTTCTGATAAGGAAGAACTCAGTAGCTAGAATGTGAGCATTGAATAATTAATGGCCCTAAAACCTCTGGAATCATCTGTGGAGAGGGGAGAAGAAGCTTATTTGCAGGAGATGGAGACTGAATTCATCTGCAGAGCTACAATTTCTCTTACGCTGGAAAACAACAAAGAGAGATCTTCCAGTGATGAAATATCACGGGCAAGGGGCTTCCCTGGTGGTGCAGTGGTTAAGAATCTGCCTTCCAATTCAGGGGACAAGGGTTCAAGCCCTGGTCTGGGAAGATCCCACATGCCGCAGAGCAGCTAAGCCCGTGAGCCACAACTACTGAGCCTGCACTCTAGAGCCCGCAAGCCACAACTACTGAGCCCGCACCACAAGTACTGAAGCCCACACGCCTAGAGCCTGTGCTTCGCCACAAGAGAAGCCACCGTAATGGGAAGCCCGCGCACCCCAATGAAGAGGAGCCCCTGCTCTCCGCAACTAGAGAAAGCCCGTGCACAGCAACGAAGACCCAACACAGCCAAAAATAAAAATAAATAAATTAATTTTATTTTATTTTAAAAAAAGAAGAAAGAAACATCATGGGCAAATCCTCTGCAGAGATGCTGTTATTGTTTTTAACTATAGAAGATTTCAAGCATATACAAAAGTAGATGAATAGTACAATGGAGCCTCATGTATCATCACTTAATTTCAGTAACAATCAATTCATGGCCATTTTTGTTTCATCAAAACCCCTACCCACTTTATGCCACCCAGTCCTGCTCCCATGTAATTTTGAGTCAAATCTCAGACATCATTTCTGAGATGGAGATTTTTCAGTTGAGGAGCAAAGTTGTTTTGGCTGCTAATATGAAAATGGTCACTGTGGTTAGAACACATGTACTTCTTCAGATAATGATTCCCTTACAGTAATGTGTCTTTGTAAATATGGGATTAGGCTGCATTATCCCGGTAAAGTTTCACTTGTTCTTGGGGAAGTATGATGTGTGCCGTTATTTGAGGGATTGTTCACAAGAAATCAAGAGCAAGACTGAGGGCTCCAGGCAAGGTGCTCAGGCCAGAACTTCACCTTGAGCCTTAAGGAACTGGCCTGGGTTTGACTAGGTTTGACCCATAGTGGGCCACAGGAGACCTTTACTGCCACGCATGGTTTTGTTCCGAGACTGAAGAATCCAAGCTGTGGAAAATGTCCTGAGTTCTGACTACCTTTGGTTCAAAAGCACACTTCCCTGAGTGGAAAGGGAAAGACATTCCCTGCAGGAACTGAACATTCCCATTTTCATTTGGAGATGGACAGTCACGGTGGGCTTTGACTGAAGTTAAGACCTATTCCTTTCTCTCATGGCCTGCGGGAATCTGGGAGCCTGGATTCCAGTCAGGAGAAACAGGCCCAAGGGCCACCTGCCAGAGGGAGGAGACTTGGCCCCTGTCTTACTATGACTGGCTGAGGGTTAGGCAGAGAGAGGCTGCCAGGCTCTGGAGCTGAACATTCTGATATAGGCCACCTCTAGTAAGAATTGTAAGTGGTCTTTTGTGCTGTATTTTCCTTCGGTTATCTCTGAAACTTCAACAGAATCACATTAGAAGTTGTAGTCTGGTTTCACCAGTCTGGTGTGAGATTAAGAAAAGAGGTTGAGCACACACGTGAGAAATCAGTACCAGGGAGAAAATCAGCAACCTGCTGTGAGAGGCAAGTCCTGACATCTCAGGACGGTCTGCACAGAGGTTTACCCGCTGGAGCCAGATGCAATGACCATGATGGTCCTATGGGACGGGAGGATGTTCCCAGGGATTCTTGGGGCTATTTGGAAGGTAAACCTGGTAAAAGACTGGACTTCCTGTTACCCTTTAGGTAGGAGGGAAGGAAAGGAAACATGCCTTTATGTTAATCTCCAAGACCTGTGAGACCTGAGACTACCAGAGATAAATATTGACATATATAAATGTTTGATGTGGATAGCAAATTTTAGAAGGTTACATAAGAAACTGTTAACAGAATTTTCTCTGGGATTTCACTTTTATTCTTCTATACAGTTAAAAAAAAGTTTATAAAATATATGTATTAATTTTATAATATAAATTAATTAAAATAAGGTAAATATATATATTAAATATATATTATGTATTACCTAAAACCTATATCCCAGATGAACCAAGAAGTTTATGCTACATTAGGAATTAAATAGTGGAGAAAAACAGCATATTTTATGTTATTTATTTATTTTTTGCGTTACGCGGGCCTCTCACTGCTGCGGCCTCTCCCGTTGCGGAGCACAGGCTCCGGACGCTCAGGCTCAGCGGCCATGGCTCACGGGCCCAGCCGCTCCGCAGCATGTGGGATCCTCCCGGACCGGGGCACGAACCCGCGTCCCCTGCATCGGCAGGCGGACTCTCAACCACTGAGCCACCAGGGAAGCCCGAAAAACAGCATATTTTAAATATTACCCCAGGGTGGTTTACATTTTCCAGGTTCCTTCTAAATTTTCCTTCTGAAATTTTCCTGCCTTAAAAAGAAAAAAAAAAAGGACAAAAATATATCTGTTATTGAACTACAAGCTGTGGAGCAACTTTAGTATTCTCCCAGGCTTCCACCACTAGTAATGATGTTACTTCCTTGCACATGGCATCACAGCAGGATTCTTACCCCTGGTTGCAGAAGCCTGACCCCAGAGTTACTAAACCTGGAGCAGGCTGATATGAGCCCACCTCTTTTCAGGATTTAAAAAACTCTATGGTCGATTCTGATGTACAGCCACAGTTGAGGCCCAGCCCTAGAAGAACTGGGGAGAATGATACAGAATGATACAGAATGATATCAACCCAACCTTCTACGCTAGGTGAGTAAGCATTAGTTCACTGGTCCATCCCAAAGATTCTCCACAAATGAGCACAGAGCAGAACTGAACATAAATTGAACCCTGACAAAGAAACATAGACACCTTTGCAGCTAAAATATACTTGTTAAAAAGTTGTTTTGAATTAATTTTTCAATTCCAATCTGGTTTCTGGGTCTGTTAGTATATTTCCTCCTTGCATTTCATGAAAATCCAATGTCCCATGAATAAAGAGAAGGGAGGAGACAGAATGAGGTGTGGTGAAGAAGGTATTTTTAGAGTGGGTGTTAGGCCTGTTTTGGAGTTGGTATTAATTCATGTCAGAGGGGCAGGGAAGTATCCAGAGTTAGCATGGGGTTAGTGTGACAAATGCTGGCAGAGCCTCTAGTTCTGTTGTTCACACTCCAGGATTTGTGGCCAGCACGTTAGTTCTTTATGTCTAGTAGCCACAGTAGCACAATAAAAAGGGGGTGGAATGGAATTCTTCCCGCCTTACAGGTCTGTGTATCTGTGGAAGAGAACCACATGCAAACGGCCAGGCAAGGAAGGGGGAATCTACCTTTTAGAGTAGACAAAAACTGGGATTCTTAACCTGGGATCTTTGGAGAGCTTCAAGATGTCCATGAACCTCCTGAAGTTGTATGTAAAATTATGTGTGTGTCTTTTTTGGGGAAATAATTATCCATGATTTTCACCAGACTTTCAAGCCATTAAAAAGGATTAAATGCTGCTTTCTTTTTCCTTTTTGGTTGTTTTAAAAGGCATCTGGGGCATAGGGGTAGAGGGTATAAAAATTAGTCAAGTTAAGAAGATAGAAAAGAGGGCTAGTTGATTTAGTCAGGTACTTAGAGGAGTCCCCTTGGTTCTAGGACCTGGAACAGAAGGCAGGTAATCACATTGTTTGAAGCCAGGCATGGGGAGAAGGACAGGGAAGAGATGGGTAAGAAACCCTTGGTGGAAATTCAAGGTGAAACAGCCAGGTAATTGGTAATTGTTGAAAGTTCATTGTGGTACATAGGAATTCAATATATCATTCTCTTCACTTTTGATTAGGTTTGAAATTTTTCACAATAAAATGTTTTTAAAAATAAAGGAGAGGATTCTGAGTTGATGGCAGAGTAAGAAGCACCAGAGACCTATCTCCTCACCTACACAACAGTTATACCAGCAGAATCTGTCTGATGTAATATAGAATTCTCAAGTCGAAAGCTTGCAAATTCCAGGGAAATGGTTAGATGATAAACTGTGGTTAATTTTTGGTCATTGTCAGCTTCTAGCAAGTAGCAGCTACCCATTTGTCACCCATCAGCCCTGTGGCAAGCAGTCATGTACTTGTTCCTGGATTACCTTGCACGCAATTTGTGGGAGCTAGGGTGGGCACAAAGGACCCTACCCTGCAAATATCGGGGATCTGTGCTCTGATTGCTGATTGCTACCTCTGATCACAGAGGTGCAGACAAAAAGGTGGCACCCATTGTTGCACCTCCCTCATGCTGCAAGCCCCTCCCCTCTGGCTGTAGCAACCTCCAGGAGATTTAAAGGGCCAGTACCTTCCCCCCCACACACACACCCTTCAGTTTTCTCTTTTCCCCCTTTTGGGAGCCATATATGGGGAAACTAGAAAAAAATCACCCCACATCCCCAGGGGGAGGTGCAGGCTCAGAAAAGACCTGAAAAGACCTTAAGTTTACACCTCAGGCTGACCCCCAAGGATCAGCCTATAACAGAACAAAAGAGAACAGCCACAGAGACAGCCTGCAACAAAAAACAAAAACAAAACCCAGCAAATCTTGGGGAAGGGGGAGAATCTGATTTTCAGTTACCACATTATTAGACTCAGGTGTCCAGTTTTCAACCACAAAACCACAAGGCATAGAAAGAAACAGAAAAGTATGGCCCATTGAAAGGAAAAACAGAAAGCTGCAGAAACTTTGTGAAAAGGACCCGATGATGGATCTGCTAGACAAAGGCTTTTAAACAACTGCTTTAAAGATGCTCAACAACTAAGGGAAGATGTAGAGAAACTCAAGAAAACGAGTATGAACAAAATGGAAATATAAAGAGATGGAAAACCTAAAAAGAAAAAAAGAAATTCTGCAGAAAAGTACAATAATTAAAGGGAAAAATTCACTAGAGGGATTCAAAGGTAGATTTGAGCAGCAGAAGAAAGCATCAGTAAACTAACTTGAAGATAGGACAATGGAATTTATAGCATATGAAGAACAGAAAGAAACAGGTATAAGAAAAGTGAACGAAGATGAAGGGGCCTGTGGGACACCATCAGTGGACCAATATATGCATCTTCAAAGTCGCAGGAGGAGTAGAGAGAAAGAAGCAAAGAGAACATTTGAAGACATAGTGGCCAAAACTCTCTAAGAATTTGGAAAATTCACAAATTCATGGAAATTAAACAACACATACCTTAAACAACCAATGGATCAGAAAAGAAATTAGAAAATACATAGAAATGAATGAAAATAAAAACATAACATACCATAACTTGTGGGATACCTTGAAAGCAATGCTAAGGGGGAAATTTATAGCTACAAATGCTTACATTAAAAAAAAAAAAAAAAAGAGGGCTTCCCCGGTGGCGCAGTGGTTGAGAATCCGCCTGCCGATGCAGGGGATACGGGTTCGTGCCCCGGTCCGGGAAGATCCCACATGCCGCGGAGCGGCTGGGCCCGTGAGCCATGGCCGCTGAGCCTGTGCGTCCTGAGCCTGCGCTCCGCAACGGGAGAGGCCACAGCAGTGAGAGGCCCGCATACCGCAAAAAAAAAAAAAAAAAAAAAAAGTATCTCAAATCAACACCCAAACTTTACAACTTAAGGAACTGGAATGAGCAAAGTAAACCCAAAGCTAGCAGAAGGAAGGAAATAATAAAGATTAGAGCCGAGATAAACAAAATAGAGGATAGAAAAATAATAGGGACAGACAGTAGAATGGCGGTTGCCAGGGCCTGGGGGCAAGGAGGAATGGGAAATTATTGTTTAGTGGGTACAGAATTTTGATTTTGCAACATGAAGAAAGACTTCAGGAGATGGGTGGCTGCACAACAGTGTGAATATAGTTAATGTCACTGAACTGCACTCTTAAAATGGTTACGATAATAAACTTCGTTATGTTTATTTTACCACAAGAAAAAAAAATGAAAACATTTAAAATAAAGGGCACCAGGTGAGATAGCAAGAAAAAGTCCCTGGGAGCCATTGAGCTGGTGATGAGAGCAGAGGTGAGTGGCCCATGGTACCCCCTGGCTGGAACTCTATGGCTGAGTGAGTGGCTAGTAATGATCTCTCACTTCCTGCCATCTGCTTACTTTTCTTCCTCAATTCCCTTTTTCTGATCTGCTTCCGGAGAGAACCATCTCACTTCCTTGAGATCTTAAATTCCAAGTTGGATGTGATTATGAAAAAAAAAAAAAAGAAAAGGAGGGGAGAGTGTGAGGTTACTTTGGAAGGCCCTTTAATTTTCTGATAGTCACACAGACTTTTTTAAAAGCCTCTAGGGGGCTTCCCTGGTGGCGCAGTGGTCGAGAGTCCGCCTGCCGATGCAGGGGACGCGGGTTCGTGCCCCGGTCCGGGAAGATCCCACGTGCCGCGGAGCGGCTGGGCCCGTGAGCCATGGCCGCTGCGCCTGCGCGTCCGGAGCCTGTGCTCCGCAGCGGGAGAGGCCACGACAGTGAGAGGCCCGCGTACCGAAAAAAAAAAAAAAGGCTCTAGGGCCTGATAACTTAGTAGTTTCAACACAGATGCATCAGGCAAAAGAGTAAGCAATTTTGTGATATATTTGGGTTGATGGCCTATTTCTCCTGAGTATGCATTTCAGGGATGAAATTTTGTATAATTCCCCCATTCACTTATTTTTCAGTATAAATACAAACTTGACAATATGATAATTTCTGTTCTTTCCAAAATGAGGATAATAATGTTACTTGTTTTTACTAACAGTAACATAAAATCTTGGGGAGAAACATAAATGCTTAAAAAATGTCTGAATACTCACAAGTTACTAATTTTTTTCTAAACTTTGTGAGATCTTCCAAATATGTGAATTTTTATGTCTTTACCTCAAACTAAGAATATACTCCTTCGCTACTATCCCCTCCCCACACCTAATCAGGGAGGTAAAGTTCTTCACCATATTTCACATTTACAAATTGGTTACATTGGAATTGTCACCCTTGTCCTTCACCTCTTGGGCACCAGAGGGCAGACGTCTAAGTCTCACTTCATCTGGGACACATATCCTTTTTCCCTCCACAGCAGTTTTCTCCTCTGGATTTGCTCTAGCACCTTGAAGAAGCTTAAAGGAACAATTCAACTTTGCTCTTCCTGATAATTAACTGTCTTCCCAGTGGTTCAACACACCCACCAGAGACAAAAAGTAGTGATTACTCAGAAGGCTGCCACCCTTTATCAATCAGCACAATCAAAAGAATTGTTCTTGTAAATAGTCTTTGTAAACAATCAGTTATAATCTTTTGTTGTTGTTCTTGTTAACTTTTCACTGTTTTTAGGCTACAGACAATCTAAAATTCTATTCATTACTCTAGCCTTCAAAGCTTATAAAGTGAGATAATAGAAGTGAAACTGCTTTCAAAGGGAAAGAAACCCCATATAATTGCAAAGTAGACTTACCTCTAGGAGATAGTTAACAAGACCTGGCCATTTGCCAGACAAGTAATCAATAAACGGTCCATAATAATTGCTGGGGACACATTTTTATTTTATTTTTAAAATTTATTTCATTGAAGTATAGTTGATTTACAATGTTGTGTTAATTTCTGCTGTACGGCAAAGTGATTCAGTTATACATATATATACACTGTGTTTTTTTTGTTTTTTTTTTTTGCGGTATGCGGGCCTCTCACTGTTGTGGCCTCTCCCGTGGCGGAGCACAGGCTCCGGACACGCAGACTCAGCGGCCATGGCTCACGGGCCCAGCCGCTCCGCGGCACGTGGGATCCTCCCGGACCGGGGCGCGAACCCGCCTCCCCTGCATTGGCAGGCGGACTCTCAACCACTGCGCCACCAGGGAAGCCCCACTCTTTTTAATATTCTTTTCCATTGTGGTTTATCACAGTATATTGTATGTAGTTCCCTGTGCTATACAGTAGGACCTTGCTGTTTATTTATTCTATCTGTAATAGTTTGCATCTGCTAATCCCAAACTCCCAATCCATCCCTTGCCTACCTCCCCTCCCCCTTGGAAACCCCAAGTCTGTTCTCTATGTCTGTGAGTCTGTTTCTGTTTCCTAAGTTCACTGGTAGGGACACATTTTTTAAAAAGAGAAAAGTTAATATTTGGTCTTTGTGAATGTAGTTCTCATAGTTTTATTTTTTCTTATGATTTCTCTGTTGAGCTTCCTTTATGAAAAATTTTCATTTTCTAAACCAGTTAACTCTTGTGGACTTATCCTAAAAAGCACATTTAGAACCATCCAAATAGCCATCTGTACACGTTTAGGATGTTGTGGATATTAAGAAGTCTACAAATAAAAATTTTAAAATATATGTGACTTTTTTGTTTACTGTGAGAAACCTGGTCTCAACCATCAATGAGTAAATGGTCCCAAGAGAAAATGTAAATGTACAAATATGTATAAATACCTTTTTTTCCATCTAATACCAAATAAGAATATTTTTATTTTCCTTTGGGCCATCCCTCAATCACAGTATGCTTAGTTTTCTAATTTCTTAGGATTCTTTTTATCTGTCTTCTTTGTCTCTGTGACAAGAGTAATTAGATTTGGCTGGAAGTGTCAGAGACTTCAGAGCATTCACAACAGTCCTGAGTTCAACACAAATAGCTTTCAGTGGTAAGGAGCTTTTATACTCAAAATTTTGTCAACATTTTCTTTTCTTTTAAATTTATTTTATTCAAGTATAGTTCATGACAATGTTGTGTTCATTTCTGCTGCACAGCAAAGTGATTCAGTTAAACATATATATATTATATATATGCTTTTTCATATTCTTTTCCATTATGGTTTATCACAGGATATTGTATATAGTTCCCTGTGC
This sequence comes from Kogia breviceps, assembly GCF_026419965.1. Taxonomy (NCBI): domain Eukaryota; kingdom Metazoa; phylum Chordata; class Mammalia; order Artiodactyla; family Physeteridae; genus Kogia; species Kogia breviceps. Next base: position 5,523,419 of record NC_081314.1, read on the forward strand.
TGTACAGTAGGACCTTGTTGTTCATAGTCAACGTTTTCTTTATAAGCAAAGTTCGGGGCTTCCCTGGTGGCGCAGTGGTTGAGAGGCCGCCTGCCGACGCAGGGGACGCGGGTTCGTGCCCCGGTCCGGGAGGATCCCACGTGCCGCGGAGCGGCTGGGCCCGTGAGCCATGGCCGCTGCGCCTGCGCGTCCGGAGCCTGTGCTCCGCAACGGGAGAGGCCACGACAGTGAGAGGTCCGCGTACCACAAAAAAAACCAAAGTTGGGACCAATATTCCTCGGAAAATGATGTTATAAATGTTGGTGGGGGCTCCCCAGCTCATTTCCACCAAAATAAAACACACTGAAACATTATGAGTACATTGTAGTTCCCTCGGGGATCCGCACCACTCCTTGCTATTGTCATTTTGACTGTTTCTGTGGTAAGCGTAAGTAATGGGGAAAGAAGTTAATATTTGTAGAGAGCTTTATTCACATGCACCGAGTTGTACTTATCATTGTCTCCCACCTCCCACGTGAGATACATCCTGGGGGTACTGTTATCTCCATTTTATGGGAGGGACAGCTGCCTCTGGGAAGCGAAATAAACCGAAAAGATTTTAAAATTCAAGATGCACCTCATTACAGGAGAGAATTCGTTTTTTTGTTTTATTTTTTAGAATAGGCACAGGTAGTCCTGAATTTCTAACCATTTATGGGTGGAGTTTTTTTTTCTAAGCCAAATATTTGAACTTGAAATATATTTTTATATTAATACTGAGTACATGGCAAAATAGATTCTGAACTTCAATTCCCCCAAATCCAGCCCAAGCCCAGTCATAAGTTTCAGACCCCCTTCTCTTTTCCCAGTATTACCTATCCTCTCCACCCACATACCCTGCTCACCAGGCATTGCCATTGCTGAAATGGTAAAGATGTACACCAAGAGTTCATTTTTGGTCATATTAATTGTGAGATTCCTTTCAAATACCCAAATGGAGATGCCAAGCAGTCAGCTAAATATATGGTTCTGAAGCTCAGGAGAGAGAATAGAGCTGGAAATATAATGTGACATTTGTTGGCATGGAGACTGAATCATTTATTTTAAAAATATATACTGAGTGCCTATAATGTATTCGTGGATATATTCTATACTGATGCTAGAGTAGTCAATTATGCAGTATCCTAGAAGGTGAGGAATGTTATAAAAAAGAGAAGAAAGAGGAGAATTAGGATTGTGAGGGGTGGAATTGGCTTATGGTCTTAAATAGGGAGGTCAGGAAGGCCTTGCTGAGATTTCCAAGAAGTGAGGGATTTAGCACTGGGGACACCCAGAATAGTGTTCCAGGCAGAGCCAGTGCAAACTCCCAGAGATGAGGACATACCGGGCACATAAACAGCAAGCAGTGCAGCAGGGCTGTGAGCTAGGTACTGCAGAAATCCCTGTGGGCCCTGGGGCCCTCCGTCTTTAAGAGGTCAGAGAGCCGGGCAGGGAAGCTGTCAAAGAAGACTGAGAAGAAGAGCCCCGAGTGATAGGTAGAAAATATGGTGCCACAGAAGCCAAGAGAAGAAAGTGTTTCAAGAAAGAGAGACTAGTCATCTGACGCTGCTGAGAGTGATCAAAACCACAAGTGACTCTGAGAGGAGGCCTTTGGTGATATGGGCCAAAGCAGGGTTCGGGGGGGGTGATCTGGACGGAAGCCCAGGGGTTGAAGGTTGAGGGGAGACGTCTGCAAAGGATGGAAACCAGTGGTCAGGCTGCGTGTGCCCAGAAGCAGAGGTAGATTTTTCTCTGTGAAACAGGGTAAGTTCCAGCGCCCTTCTCTCACAGAACACACACAGCTTGCAGCTCTCTTGGGTGTAACTGCACAGCCTTTTGTGGCCCTCGGGGAAACATCTGGCTGGGCCGAACCACTTTCACTCAGAATGACCACACCACCAAATTTATCCATGAGCTCGTCTTCCTGACAGTCTAGAGTGTAATACTAAGCTCTCTGAACAGGTCACTTATCTTGTGTAACTTCTCCACGCGCGATAAGCAGGATTACTGGAAAACTTGTTAGCAGTTTCTATGACTGTTGCAAGCCTTGCGAAAGATAAGTACTGAACTTAAAGGCGTGATTTAGTTGTAAAATATTATTGATTGAAGATGTTACACCTCCTTCTCCATAGGCACTTATTTCTTATAAAAGTGGTCTTCCTATAAGGCCCTAAGGAGAGAAGGGAGAGAGAATTAACTTCGTAGTGAATGTCAGTTGGCTGATGAGGTGAAGGGAGCCAACATTAAATAACGTCCCACCTCCACTTCCGGGCAACACACACAGACGCTCATACCCTCACTCCTACTCACAGACACACACCCTAGAAGAAGCTGCTGACAGTTGGCAACTCAAAAATAAAACAGAGGTGAATCTACTTGGTTTCTATCACTTCTGATGTTGTGCTAGTAATGATAATAGAATTATTTGTTTCAGTTTTACTACTGATTTCATATACTTTTTTTTAAGTACTTATTTTACTTCTTATTTATTCAGTTATTTATTTTTGGCTGCGTTGGGTCTTCCTTGTGGTGCGCCGGCTTCTCATTGCTGTGGCTCCTCTTGTTGCAGAGCGTGGGCTCTAGGCACGCAGGCTTCAGTAGCTGTGGCACGTGGGCTCAGTAGTTGTGGCTCACGGGCTTAGTTGCTCCGTGGCATGTGGGATCTTCCCGGACCAGGGCTCTAACCCATGTCCCCTGCATTGGCAGGTGGATTCTTTTTTTTATTTTTATTATTTTTATTTTTGGCTGCGTTAGGTCTTTGTTGCTGCACGCAGGCTTTCTCTACTTGCGGCGAGCAAGGGCCACTCTTCATTGCGGTGCGCGGGCTTCTCATTGCGGTGGCTTCTCGTTGCAGTGGCTTCTCTTGTTGCAGAGCGTGGGCTCTAGGCACACAGGCTTCAGTAGCTGTGGCGCATGGGCTTAGTTGCTCCGGGCATGTGGGATCTTCCCAGACCAGGGCTCAAACCTGTGTCCCCTGCATTGGCAGGTGGATTCTTAACCACTGTGCCACCAGGGAAGTCCCTGATTTCATATACTTTTGACTGTTATAACAAGATTCTGATTTTTTTTCCCATGGATGTAAGACTTCCTCCCTTTCCCCTCCCCCCATCTTCCTCCCAAACTGTGTCCATGTAATTGAATCAATACATAATCAACTTGGGTGGAATCCATCAAAGCTGGGGAGGGAAATCACTTTGGCACTGTGATAAAGAGAACAGACTTTGGCTATGAACCTGAATTTATATCCTAGCTCTGCTCTTTACTAGGTATGTGAACTTGGGCAAGTTACTTAACTTCTTTATGCCTCAATTTCTTCCTGTGTTAAAAGGAGATAATGATAATGTTTTGTGAGTGTTTTGCGGGTACTAATTCATTGAATCTTCACAATGACCCTGTAAGTACTATAATTGAACCTACTTTACAGTTGAGGAAACCAAAGCACAGATGTTAAGTAACCTACCCTAGGTTAAAATCTAGTAAAAATAGATTTACCATATAATCCAGCAATTCTACTTCAGACTATATACCTATAAGAATTGAAAGCAAAGTCTCAAAAGGATGTTTGTACACCATTCATAGTAGCGTTATTCACAGTAGCCAAAATTTTGAAGCAAGCAAAGTGTCCACCGACAGATGAGTAGAAAAACACAATGTGGTATATGCGTACAGTGGAGTCTGACACATGCTATAACATTAATAGATGAGCCTTGAAGACATTATACTAAGTTCAATAAGCTAGTCACAAAAGACATTGTATGATCCTACTTATATGGGGTATTTAGAGTAGTCAAGCTCAGAGAGACAGAAAGTAGAATGGTGATTGTAGAAAATAGAAGGGGCTTGGGGGAGAGTGAAATGGAGAGTTGTTTAATGACTACAGAATTTCAGCTTCGCAACATGAAGAAGAGTTCTGGAGGTTGATTGTACAACAGTGTGAATGGACTTATTTCTACTGAACTGTACATTTAAAACTGGTTAAGCTGGTAAATGTTATGCTACGTATATTTTACAACAATTAACAACAAAACAAACAAAAAAGGAAAAAAACAAACAAGAAAAAACCCACCAGCCTTGTTGAGAACATAGTGATTCTGTACCGTTGAGAGTGACAGAGAGTTGGGAAAAGCATGCCTGTTGGGTGGGGAAGACACGAACTCAGTCGTTGACAAGCCCAGGTACAGTGGTCTTTAGTGACCCAAAAAGAAATATCCAGTCATTAGCTAGGGGTGCAGGTCTGAGGTTGGAGATTCTAGGAAGACGAAGCAGTAGCCCTTTACTACAAAGGTGGATTAGATGGGGGAGGATGGAAATGAAGATAAAGGAAACATGGAAGATGACTGCCATCATTCTTGTTTAGGAGAATGGTGATGGTACTGCCATTTGCCAGGAAGGGGAGGCTGGAACCTGAGGAGGTGAAGAGGCAACTGTGAGTCCAGGAATGGATGTGTGAGGTTTGGGGATACGCAAAGCTGTTCTGTTGATGGTGAGTTTGAGGTCTGAGATGGTGATTGGCACAGAGAAGCCTCTGGTCTGGTCCTGCATTTCCTGTAGTCCTCTGAGAAATGGTTTCCTCTAATATACATGATACATGTGAACATTTCAGAGGTCCTGAGAGTACTTTGGGAAAGCGAATTGCTTGACTTTGTTTAACCTGGGTTTTTCTAAACTCTTTTGTCTGCCCAACTTTTTTTTTTTTTTTTTCATAAAACATCTATTAATTAACTGAGGAGTACGCTTTGGGGAGTTGTTCTCCGGTCTATGCAGATATTTTTCCGTTGACAGAGTAGAACAAAGGAGAAGCTGGTTAGAGGGTTGATAGATCTGTGGGTATCCAGTGTGTCCCTGTTAAGTCACCAAAACAGTGAGGAGGGTTCCAGAAACCCCAGCCTGACCTGGGAACTGAGGTCACTGACCCCTCTGCGTGGGCAGCGGTGAGGAAGGCTGCTGGAGTTTTGATCAAAGCCAGCTTGCTGGTTTAGCTTTCTACCTGCTCTACATGTGCCAGTAAAGCCCTGATCCAATCCCTCCCCTGGTTCTTTTTTATCCTCTACATTGGCTTCTTGTCCTTGCTTTTCCATTTGCATAACGAATGCACACAACACAGAATTCCTGCAATTTTAAAGACAGCTGGCCAGCACGTCTTGGATGCTGATGTCAGGAAACATCTGGAAAAGGGCTAAAGTTACTGCAGCCCAACTGAGAACAATGGAAACACATTAATACTGAAAATTCAGTATGGCGGGGGCGGGGGGGGGGGGGGGCGGGGGGCCTTGTGTACATGAAAATGGCTGCCAGGGTGACTTATAAAAGCCTGTACAAAACTCTCTTGTTAATTTGGGCATTGATGCCACTGAGTGGTCGATCAGCTAAAATGAATATATTGCTACTCTTTTGGGGACCCTTATCTTTGACGCTTTCCTTTTCTTACAAGGTTTCCTAGAAATCTTGCCAGCTAACCAAGACATTCTTTTCCAAAAAGTCATGAAGTAGGATTTTTATTTTATAATAACTTTAAGCTAATCTCCCTCTTATACTATATGTCTCACAATACAAAGATATAAAATAGAATTCTCACATACATATATATATATACTTTTGTGTGTGTGTGTGTGTGTGTGTGTGTGTGTGTGTGTGGTACGCGGGCCTCTCACTGCCGTGGCCTCTCCCGTTGCGGAGCACAGGCTCCGGACGCGCAGGCCCAGCGGCCACGGCTCACGGGCCCAGCCGCTCCGCGGCACGTGGGATCCTCCCGGACCGGGGCGCGAACCCGCGTCCCCTGCATCGGCAGGCGGACTCTCGACCACTGCGCCACCAGGGAAGCCGTCACATACATATTTTTGCTGTCTCTAAGCAGTCAGTGTTGGCAGAAATATTGAGCTTTATAAAAGCTGTGATTGAATATGAAGATTATGTCCCAAGGTTGCATGGCATAGTGGTTAAAAGAATGGGTTTTAGAGTTTGGATTCTGGCTTCTCCTCTTAACCAACTATGTGAGGCCTTGGTAAATTACTTAATGAACATAAACTAATCTGTAAAATTCCCTTCGTTATTTTTGCCTATTTGGATTGACATGAGGAGGACACAAGCTAATGTGTGTTAGAAGTGCTTAGTGAGGAGTGAGGCCCAGGTTAGCTATTATGATTGTAGTTTTGTTGATACCCAAGGATTAAGAAGGAATCCCTGCTCTAATCTAGTTCTCAATTCAACTTTAAACCATTGAGCACTTGCTTCCGTTCCCTGTCCTACAGATGTATGTTTTGGAATTAGGGTTTCTCCGGCAAGCATTCCCCTAGAATACCACCTACTGTTTCACTTTATTTTGTAGAAACTGAAGTGGTTTTCTGTCTCTTGTGTGGATTAATAATTACCATCTCGTACTGTTTTCCAATCTTTGGACCCCTCCTAGTCCTTTGTATGACACCCACTTTTTCCCTCTAAAAGCTGGTTGGATTTTCTCCTATCTCTAGAGTTCTGAAATTTCTCAGTGATGTGCTTTGGTTTTGGTCGGTTTTAATCCATCGTACCAGGTGTTTGTTGGACCTATCAATCTGGCAGCTCGTGTTCCTCCTTGGTTTTGGAAATCTTCGTGAATTGTTCATTTATTATGAGTTCCTCCCCGTTCTTAATTCTCTCCTCTCTTTTTGGAACTCCTATTCATTAGAATATTGGACCTTCCAGACATCCTCTGACTGTCTTCTCTCTTCTTTCCTATTTTCCTTTTCTTTGTCTTTCTACTTTATTTTCTGAGAGTTCCTCAACTTTATCATCGTACACCTTCTGTTACGTTTTTAAAATCTATGATCATATTTTAAATTTCCAGGAGTTCTTTTTTGTTTTCTAATGGTTCTTTTTTTCTTTCTTATAGCATCATATTTGTGTAATATCTTTTTACTTCTCTGAGGATGTTAATAATAGCTTTGGGGTCGGGGGAGCTTTTATTTCCTGGCATAGTCTGTTCCCTCTCTAGTTGGGTTTTTTCACCTTGTATGTTGTGTCTCTATATTCTTTGGTAGAGGCTTGCTTTCTTCAGATGTATGGTAATCATTACCCTTCACTCATATTTTAAAGCTGATGGGAAACTCTGTGCCATGGGCAAAGCTCTTCGAATTCAGTCTCTACCCTAGGGGGAGCTGCCTCGGGCCCTTTATATGAGGGGAAATGTCATTGCCCTTACGTCTTTTTTCTTGGTCTGTTTAAGTTTTTCAGGGAGGAAACGTCGACTCTCCTGACTAAAGGGCTTAATTATACCTGGCTGCCAGTGTTCTGAAAGTTGAATGTGAGCTGGGAATTATAACACTTCATTATACAAACTTTTTTTCAAACCTCTCTGCTTTCAGTATAGTGTTCCCAATCTTAATCATGCCTAGTGCCCTGAATTCTGGCTTAGAGACCCTTATCCCCTGCAGAGGAAAACCTCAAGTCTTCTGCTGTTTTGGAGAGAGGCAGTTGACTAAGCTGCATTTGGGGCTTTGGGGTGGCCGATCCTGGGAATTGAGTTGCTTCTTGGTTTTCCTCTTTGCTAGTTTAGGATTTAGCTTTCTCAGTTTGCTAACTCAGATACCAATTCTCCTATTTTTCAGCTTCTAACATTTTGTTGCTATTGTGATTTCCTCCTCTTTTTAATTTTTAAAAATCTCTTTATTTCCATTTTGTGTAAATGCATTTGTTCAGTCAGCCAACTTTAATCAATATTTTTTCAAAAAAGATATATATATATTTTTTGTGGTACGCGAGCCTCTCACTGTTGTGGCCTCTCCCGCTGCGGAGCACAGGCTCCGGATGCGCAGGCTCAGCGGCCACGGCTCACGGGCCCAGCCGCTCCGCGGCACGTGGGATCCTCCCGGACCAGGGCACGAACCCGTGTCCCCTGCATCGGCAGGCGGACTCTCAACTACTGCGCCACCAGGGAAGCCCCCAAAGCCCCCACAAAAGATATTCTTAATGTAATGAAGTGTCTGAAAAATTAGATTTTCTATGCCAGAATTCCAAGTCAAAGAATGCTGATGAGATCAACTAATCTAGAATAGTTTTGTAAATGTATTCATTAATTTCTACCAGTTCTTAATATTCTGGCCTGTATAACTGCTGCAGCGTAAATGTTTCTATTTGTTGGCAAAACTCGCTTGGGTTGTTCATCACCTTTTATGTGGTTATAGATGTAAACAACATGTGTGCCCCAGATGGGCTCTGAAATCCAGACTCCCACTTTGTGACAAACCTTCACAACACCAGAGGCTTCCAAACCCAAGTCCCTAAATCCACTCATTTCAGCTCACATCCTGGCAACTCGAAGCGAGAAATCTCTGAGTGACTAAAATCTCTATAGTGAGAAAACTTTTACATTCAATATCTATTTTGGTGGGAGACTATATTCTACCTTCTTTCTGTAGAGTGAGGTGTGGAGGTAGATTTGGACTTAGGGCGGATGGAGGCAGGGGAAGTAACAAGATGAGTAACTGGATGTGGGAGGATTTAGGTCCATGGTAAATGTCATGTGCCAGCGTGGGGATTCCTGCAGCTGATACCCTCCTGGCAGAGCTGATTTCACGGGAGGCGACCCTGGCAGCAGCTTTGAGTGGGCCTGGGCTGGGTGCATGTGGCCAGCCTAACAGCAAAGCAGAATCAGCAGAGCCCTTGCAATCTCAGAAATGCCATGGCCAGCCTGGTAAGCAATAGTCAAAACTGAAGTTCCTTAAACTGATTTTTGGCCTCCATAGTTAAAGGAAGCCTAATCTTCCTTGTTTTATTTTATCAGTCAAACAGAATGTATCCATACATTCTGCGCACAGCTGTTGGATATTGAACTGCTTATGACATTGGGCACAGCTCTTGGACAGAAGTGCTTGTGACACTGCACAAGGCACTGTGACCTCTCTACGTGTCAGTTTTCTCACTGGCAAAATGGAATAAAAGATGGATCGAGGGGCTTCCCTGGTGGTGCAGTGGTTGAGAGTCCGCCTGCCAATGCAGGGGACACGGGTTCGTGCCCTGGTCCGGGAGGATCCCACGTGCCGCGGAGCGGCTGGGCCCGTGAGCCATGGCCGCTGAGCCTGCGCGTCCGGAGCCTGTGCTCCGCGATGGGGGAGGCCACAGCAGTGAGAGGCCCGCGTACCGAAAAAAAAAAAAAAAAAAAAAAAAAAAGATGGATCGAGGGCTTCCCTGGTGGCGCGGCGGTTGAGAGTCCGCCTGCCGATGCAGGGGACGCGGGTTCGTGCCCCGGTCCGGGAGGATCCCACGTGCCGCGGAGCGGCTGGGCCCGTGAGCCGTGGCCGCTGAGCCTGTGCTCCGCTACCGGAGAGGCCACAACAGTGAGAGGCCCGCGTACTGCAAAAAAAAAAAAAAAAAAAAAGAATGGATCGAGCTTTTCGAGAGCAGTGACTGCAGGCGTGGAGCCGCCCCAGGAGATGGAGCTGTCGTATCCCCATCCTCTTGCAAACAATAAATGCCATTCGTACTGAAAAAATCTAAATGGGAGTAATATAGTATCTACCTCATAAGGTCATCATAAGAATTAAAGAGAGAATTCCTGTAAAGACTTTAGTGTAATCCCCATATATAATAAACATTTAGAAAATGTCAAGGGAAAGGGAAGAGCCAAGTATGTCTTCCTGGTTGCAACCTGAGTGGATGGTGGTGCCAGTCTCTGAGTTGAGAAGCACAGGAAGGACACATCTGGGGGAGGGTGATAAATTCAGTCTGCATTTGTCTGGTTCCAAAGCCCGTATCTCTTCACTACACCAGTCTCCTTACAGACACTGCCACTTCCTAGCTGCAAGGTCTGGGTAAATCACTCAACTTCCTGTGCCTCGGTTTCCTGTTCTGCAAAATGGGAATTATAATAAATAGCCCTTCCTCAGAGGATTGTTTTAAAATTTAAGTAAATTAACACATAAGTCTGGCACATAGCACCATTATTAGCTGCTATAATTGTGTACAAAAGTGTGGAAGTGGGCTTCCCTGGTGGTGCAGTGGTTAAGAGTCCGCCTGCTAATGTAGGGGACACGGGTTCGTGCCCCGGTCCGGGAAGATCCCACGTGCCGCGGAGCGGCTGGGCCCGTGAGCCATAGCCGCTGAGCCTGTGCGCCTGGAGCCTGTGCGCCCGGAGCCCGTGCTCTGCAACAGGAGAGGCCGCAACAGTGAGAGGCCCGCGTACCGCAAAAAAAAAAAAAAAAAAAAAAATTAAAATACATATATTAAGAATATGTTAGAAATCACAACCTTTCCAATTATTCAAATAAAAGAAACATTTTAGGCATCAACTAAAAATTTTGCAAAGGGTTACATGTTTGTAAAAAATTGTTTTAGGGGACAGGTCAAAAAACGCCTCTTCAAAGAACCTTTAAAAACTCAGAAACAAACCTCTGATGAAAGCTTCCTAGATTCATTGGGCTGGAAGAACGAGCAGGGGCTTTTCTGGTTCACCTCTGCCCTTTTCAAAATCCTGGGTCTAGGTCGTCTTGGACAGCGTTCCAACACAGGAATGTCATTACAGGTCAGGAATCCTGACAGTGGTGTCCCTCTGCTCGGTGCGGACTCATTTCTTCTGACCTCAGATTTCGCACTGAATCATGAGGATGAGAGCTGCTTTCTTTCTTTCATTTCAAAAGTTTTCCTTTCTTGGTTGTTCTGAGGATTCATAAGTGAAACATTTGTTAAGTCCTTCGCAATATTTGTCTGAAAGTATAAAGTCTTATTTATTATTGTTGGATGAGTGAAAGGTATACAAGTGCAAAGTATCATTTTCTTTCCTGAGCGCAGCGCATTATCACGCTTAATCCCGAGGAAATTTACGACCCCATTCTCATGCAGTGCCTCCTCATTTACAAACCTGCCACAAACTGAGCTAACAAAGGACTCCTGGGAGGGGATTTGCAGTTTCTTCTGGTCTTCAGAGAGTTTCTATTTGCCTGACAGGTGTAATCACTTTTTCGTCTGGCTGGACTAACAGTCCTTACTTAGTCCTTCTTTAGCAGTGAGTGGCAGGGAGCAAGGCCCCGGGCAGGAAGAAGGGAATCAGGAGGATTTGAATCAGGAGGAATTGAGCTCTTATTTTGATCTGTGCTTGTCTACTCACGTGACCCTGGACAAGTCACTTCACTTCTCTGAGGTTTATTTTCCTCAATCTGAAAAATGAGGGAGTTGAAATAAGTAATTTCTATGATTCCTTCATATTTAAAACCTCCTCTCCACATGTCAAAATGCTGAAAAACTGCCCTGAAAATGTCCGCGGATTGGTGTGTATCATTTGGTAATACGTGATACACACCCAGAAAAGTACAAGTCAATTAAATGCATAAGAGATACTATTTTCCAAATAACTTTAGGGTGAAGTTCTTTACTTAATTCCAGTTTTCACAGTAAATGCTGTTAGATCCATGTGGCTGCTGATGGTTGTGGTAAAGGTGGTAAGTGTGCTGAGGGAGGTGTGGAGGTGGTGGTGTAAGCTTCACAGTAACCTGCAATGAAAACCCATATATTAATGCTTTCATCACGGAGTCTTCATCTTCATGATTCCCATATACCTTTAGCACCCCGCCTTGCACTAAGCAGGTGCTCGATACCTGTTTGATGGCAGATAAATACAGAGGCACCTTGTCTTAATATCTAGGGCAAAAACCAATGCTCCTGTAAAGATCTCAGATTTAATTTCACTTGATTAACAGGCTTTCTAAGAAAGCTGTGAAAATACTATCACTGAACTTATTTTCATTGATGTTACTCGTCCTTAACTCTAGGGGAGGATGAAAACTTATGCGGATTACAGGAGGACCTTTTTTCAAAAGTAGTGGGAAGACAAGGCTTTCCGGGTGGCGCAGTTGTTGAGAGTCCACCTGACGATTCAGGGGACGCGGGTTCGTGCCCCGGTCCGGGAGGATCCCACGTGCCGCGGAGCGGCTGGGCCCGTGAGCCGTGGCCGCTGAGCCTGCGCGTCCGGAGCCTGTGCTCCGCAACGGGAGAGGCCACAGCAGTGAGAGGCTCGCGTACCGCAAAAAAAAAAAAAAAAAAAAAAAGTAGTGGGAAGAAAGCCATTGAAGTAAATCTACTCAACAAGGGATCAAAATTTCATAGGAAGAAGTTTGACTTAGACTATATCTGAAAATGAAAACTAAAACTATAAAAATAATTTAATCTTATATGTAACAAAATTTAGGTTATAGTAGAAACTATGGGCTGGTCCTTGAAATGTACAAAGACTGAATCAAGTATTGTTTTTATTTGTTGTTGTTTGTTTGGAGGGCACGTAATTTTTTCAACAAAAGTTAATGACACAGAACACTCATAACGTAGAAGGGTTTCAATGACTTTTCCCTAATGCCTTTCTTCTTAAAAAATATGTATGTATGTATTTATTTATTTATGGCTCTGTTGGGTCTTCGTTGCTGCGCGCGGGCTTTCTCTAGTTGCAGCGAGCGGGGGCTACTTTTTGTTGTGGTGCGCAGGCTTCTCATTACGGTGGCTTCTCTTATTGAGGAGCACGGGCTCTATGTACGTGGGCTTCAGTAGTTGTGGCACGCGGGCTTTGTTGCTCTGCGGCATGTGGGATCTTCCCAGACCAGGGCTTGAACCCGTGTCCCCTGCATTGGCAGGCCTATTCTTAACCACTGTGCCACCAGGGAAGTCCCCCAATGCCTTTCTTAATCTTTGGATTTTTAAATAGTTCCATTGACACATGATCATCCTTACTGATTTTTTTCTTCTCTAGTTGTTAGCTGCTCTACCAGTTACACAAGATTCCAAATACTCCCCTAAATATAGTTGACTTGGGACTTCCCTGGTGGCACAGTTGTTAAGAATCTACCTGCCAGTGTAGGGGACACAGGTTCGGTCCCTGGTCTGGGAAGATCCCACATGCCACAGAGCAACTAAGCCCATGCACCACAACTACTGAGCCTGCGCTCTAGGGCCCATGAGACACAACTACTGAGCCCACGTGCTGCAACTACTGAGCCCATGTGCCACAGCTACTGAAGCCCGTGCACCTAGAGCCCGTGCTCTGCCACAAGAGAAGCTACTGCAATGAGAAGACCGTGCACCTCAATGAAGAGTAGCCCCCGCTTGCCGCACCTAGAGAAAGCCCGCACCCAGCAACGAAGACCCAACTCAGCCAGGAAGAAAAAAAAGAAATAAAAATTGTTGACTTAATGAAAACATTTCTTTTTTGCAAGACTGAACCCTTTCATTTTGCATTGTATGGGGGGATCTTTACAACTTCCAATAATCAGAGATACTGTCAGGGTTAAGAGGGAAGAGATGCTTGAGTACAGTTAGGGAATATTTTCATTATATGGTGACTTTTGCTTTCCTATAACATAATGTTTCAGTGGAGGTCCTGACATTAATATTCATATAACAAAAACAACTTGTATCCACTCAGCCAGCACCTATTCAGCATTATTGAAAGAAACTTACTGTGGCAGGTGATATTCTCCAAAGGTGGCTGTAGCAATATTACTCACCCCACATGCTCATTTGACCATGCGACCTTGCTCTTCTCTGATCAACAGAGGGCACCTGTAACCCTCCCATTGAACCTGCATGGACTTTTGTGACCCTTCTGCCAACAGAACGTGGTGGAAGTGACTCTGATTTCAGAGGTTAGATCATAAAGGGTGATACAGCTTTTGCCTAGCTCTCGTTCTCAGGACGCTATTCTTGGGACTGAGCTACCATAGTGTGAAGAGAGCCAGGCCACGTGGAGAGGACACCTGTAAGCGTTCCAGTTGACAATCTCAGCTACGGCCTCAGACAACAGCCAGAATCAGTACCAGACATGTGAGTGAGGCAGCCTTGGAGATGACTCCAACCCCAGCCACCACCTGGCACCAATTATATGAGATCCCTTGAGAGATGACCCCCAAGCGAAGCTCAGTCAACTCCCAGGACCATGAGAGATAGAATAACAAACCACTTGGATCATTTTACATCACTAAGCTTGGGGTGGCTTGTTTTGCAGCAAGAGATATCTGAAACACTTACTTCAATATCATTGGCCTTTTAAATGCTTTTAATGTAAAATTGCTTTAAAATGGTAACCCTGGAACCATAAGGATTCCAGAGTTCCTGTGCCCAGGTCTGTTGCCCAACCCTAAATACTCTTAGAGTGGTGGTGAGAAGGCCAAGAAGTAGGTCTTCATTTTCCTGAATATCCAGACATTCCCATGAGGCACTAAAAATGATAGCAAGGTGACAGGAGTGTGGTTAGTGCTGTTAAGGTCTGTCTCCATCTAGAGACACTTCTAAGAGGGTGGGACTGAATAGGTAGTACTGAGATGCTCTGGCTATAAGGAAATTAAGCCCTCCATGATTTTTATCAGGAAATATTCCATTTCTCATACTCCAGCCACTGGTTGCTGAGGGAAGCTTCCCTCCCATTTTCCAATCCTGGCCTCTAGACACAGGCCAAGACCATGACTCATTAGACGTTGTTCTTGGACCCATTTTACTCAGGTCAGGGACCTGGTAAATGTGAAGGACCAGTACTAAAGAAAAGATCTATATCAGAAGGAAAGGAGCCACCATTGAAATATCAAACAGGGTGAATGGTGAAAAAACAAGTAAACATGTGAGACAAAAGAAAACATACAGGGCTCCCCTGGTGGCGCAGTGGTTGAGAGTCCGCTTGCCGATGCAGCGGACACGGGTTTGTGCGCCGGTCGGGGAGGATCCCACGTGCCGCAGAGCGGCTGGGCCCGTGAGCCATGGCCACTGAGCCTGCGAGTCCGGAGCCTGTGCTCTGCAACGGGAGAGGCCACAACAGTGAGAGGACTGCGTACTGAAAAAAAAAAAAAAAAAAAGACCTAAATGTAAAGCCAGACATTATAAAACTCTTAGAGGAAAACATAGGCAGAACGCTCTTTGACATAAATCACAACAGGATCCTTTTTGACCCACCTCCTAGAGAAATGGAAGTAAAAACAAAAATAAACAAATGGGACCTAATGAAACTTAAAAGCTTTTTGCACAGCAAAGGAAACCATAAACAAGATGAAAAGACAACCCTCAGAATGGGAGAAAATATTTGCAAATGAAGCAATTGACAAAGGATTAATCTCCAAAATTTACAAGCAGCTCATGCAGCTCAATATCAAAAAAAGAAACAACCCAATCCAAAAATGGGCAGAAGAATTAAATAGACATTTCTCGAAAGAAGATATACAGATTGCCAACAAACACATGCAAGGTTGCTCAACATCACTAATCATTAGAGAAATGCAAATCCAAACTACAATGAGGTATCATCTCACACCGGTCAGAATAGCCATCATCAAAAAATCTACAAGCAACAAATGCTGGAGAGGGTGTGGAGAAAAGGGAACCCTCTTGCACGGTTGGTGGGAGTGTAAATTGATACAGGCACCTTGGAGAACAGTATGCAGGTTCCTTAAAAAACTAAAAATAGAAGTACCATATGACCCAGCAATCCCACTACTAGGCATATACCCTGAGAAAACCATAATTCAAAAAGAGTCATGTACCACAATGTTCACTGCAGCTCTATTTACAATAGCCAGGACATAGAAGCAACCGAAGTGTCCGTCAACAGACGAATGGATAAAGAAGATGTGGCACATATATACCATGGAATATTACTCAGCCATTAAAAGAAATGAAATTGAGTTATTTGTAATGAGGTGGATGGACCTAGAGACTGTCATACAGAGTAAAGTAAGTCAGAAAGAGAAAAATAAATACTGTATGCTAACACATATATTAGATTCCATAATCTAAATTAAAAATGGTTCTGAAGAACCTAGGGGCAGGACAGGAATAAAGACACAGGTGTAGAAAATGGACTTGAGGACACGGGGAGGGGGAAGGATAAGCTGGGATGAAGTGAGAGTGGCATGGACTTATACATACTACCAAGTGTAAAATAGATAGCTAGTGGGAAGCAGCCACATAGCACAGGGAGATCAGCTCTGTTGTGACCACCTAGAGGGGTCGGATAGGGAGGAGACATGGGGTCATATGTATATGTATAGCTGATTCACTTTGTTATACAGCAGAAAGTAACACACCATTGTAAAGCAATTATACTCCAATGAAGGTGTTAAAAAAACAAAACAAAACAAACTTATATGTAAATAAATAAATAAATAAATAAAATAAACTCTAACCAGAATAAAATGTTAGGTGCATATATATGAATAAAATCATTTTTAAAAAAGGAAAGAAAGAAAAGAGGATCAGGGCTTCCCTGGTGGTGCAGTGGTTAAGAATCCATCTGCCAATACAGGGGACACAGGTTCGAGCCCTGGTCCTGGAAGATCCCACATGCCGTGGAGCAAGTAAGCCCCTGCGCCACAACTACTGAGCCTGTGCTCTACAGCCTGCAAGTCACAACTACTGAGCCCTCGAGCCTAGAGCCCATGCTCTGCAACAAGAGAAGCCACCGCAATGAGAAGCTTGCGCGCCGCAATGAAGAGTAGCCCACACTCGCCGCAACTAGAGAAAGCCCATGCACAGCAATGAAGACCCAACACAGCTAAAAATAAATAAATTAAATAAATTAATTTTTTTTAAAAAAGAAAAGAGGATCAGAACCAGTTTGCATTCATGTGGAATAGACAACATTTATTTATAGTTTTGCCCCAGGGATATGTTAATTCTCTACCCTCTGTTATATGTGGTTCAGACACAGAGCTGGACCATCTAAACATTCCAGAGAACATCACTCTGATCCATGACATCAGTGACAGTGTGCTGATCAGGCAAATGAGCACGATGTGGCTAAGATGCTGGCAGTCTTGGTGGGAGACATGTACCCCTGAGGATGGGAGACAAACCTATGAAGATTCAGGGATCTGAACCTCAGTGAGGTTTTTAAGGGTTCGGTAGTCAAGGGTATTCTGGGACAACCTCTCCAAAGTAAAATACAAAATACTACATCTTGCATCTCTTAACTCTAAAGAAGGAACCACGATGCCTGGTGGGTTTCTTCATGTACTGGGGGCAACATATTCCATACCTAAGAATGCTATTGTAGCCCAAACCCCAGGTGACATGGCAGGCGCTATCTTTGAGTGAGGCCTAGAGCCAGAAAGGGCTCTATAGCAAGTACAGGATGCAAGCAGCCCTGTTACTTGACCATACTCCCTGGCAGAGCCTATAATGTTGGAGGTGGGAAATGACACTGTGGAATTTGTAGCAAGCTCCAGTAAGAGAATCACAACACAGACTCTAAGATTTCTAGAGCTGGGCCATGCCATCTGCAGCAGAGAGTTTTACATCTTTTCAGAAATAGCTCACTGGTATGTTACCAGGCCCTGGTAGAGATGGAGCAGTTGGCCATGGGGTAACATGTGAGCATCCATTTAGAATTGTCTTTTATAAACTGGGTTCTATTTGGTCTACCGAGTTATAAAGTTGGACAGACCCAAGAGCAATCCATCATAAAATGGAAATGGTACATCCTGGATTGAGCCTGAGCGGGACCAGGGGGTGTGGGCCCACTGCATTAGCAGGTGTCCCGGACACCCATGTCATCCGCTATGGATGCACCAGCTTCCTTCACTCTCTGTAGGTTCCCAACCAGCTGAAGGGGGATGAAAACTTCAGAGCTAGGGTTAGCTTATGGATAGGTTGGCTCTGTATGTGGGTGCAAGACAAAAATGGACACTGGCTCATAAACTTCCCAGTGGGTAGAGCTTCAAGCATTGCAAGGTCATTCACTTTGTATGGAAGGAGAGGTAACTGCTTGAGATGTGAATACATATACTTTCCTGTGCAGTGACTCTGAAAGGGAAAGCACTGGAAGATTTTGACGAAGGTCAGAAGCAGAGGCATGTAGATGGATATCTGAGAGTGGGCATGAAGCGTGAAGATTCTGTGTTACATATTAATGCACACCCGAAAGTATTAACCATTGAAGAGGCGCTAAAAAACCAAGTAGACAAAATGGACTTGGCCAGTTGACATTAGCCATTCTTTGCCCTCAACCACCCCAGAATGGACACAATGGACAAGTGAGAGGTGTTGGAGATAGAGGCTCTGGGCCCAACACTGTGGACTCCCACTTGCCAAAGCTGAGCTAGTTCCTGCTGCCTCTAAATGTCCAGTGTACCAACAACAGAGACTGAGCCTCCAATGTGGCACTATTCCTGGCAGAGTCCGACCAGCCACTTGGCAAGTTGACTGCAGTGGGCCCCCTCCATCCAGCCTGCACAGGAATGTATACCTATTCGGGGTATGAATTTGCCTTCCCTGCCCACAGAGCCTCAGTCAGCACTGCTATCTGGAAACTTACAGAATGCCTGATTCATTGGCATAAAATCCCACACAATATCGCATCCGATCACGAAACCCACTTTGCAGCAGAGGAGGTGCAGAAATTACCCCTTAGCTATAGAATCCACTGGTTATATTACATCCTTCAATATAGAGAATTAGCTAAACTTGTAGACAGAAGGCACAGCTAAAGCACCAGCTTGTAAACAAGACTCTGCAGGGATAAGGTGCCATCCTACAGAG
This sequence comes from Kogia breviceps, assembly GCF_026419965.1. NCBI lineage: Eukaryota > Metazoa > Chordata > Mammalia > Artiodactyla > Physeteridae > Kogia > Kogia breviceps. The sequence goes on from NC_081314.1 coordinate 5,541,908, forward strand.
TGCAATGTATACACCAGACCAGAGACGTTTATTTGATATCCCGTCACTTATAGGAAGAATGCACGGGTACAAGAATGAAGGGGTGGAAATAAGAGGAGACCTGTTTAACATCACTCCTAGTGACCCATTGGGGAATTTTGTGCTTCCCATCCTCACAACTTTGGGCTCTGTAGGGTTAGAGGTCCAGGTCCCCAAGGGGAGTGCGCTAGGTGACATAATGGTATGATTGAACTATAATCTGTGAATACCTCACAGGCACTTAGACTCCTGTGTCCAGGACCAACAGGAGAGAAGGGTTGCCATCATTCCGGCCAGAACCAATGACCCTGAGCACTGGGAGGGCAAGGGGGAGGGAGAAATGAGCTCAACCAGGTGATCTACCTGGTACCTCTGTGGATTCGTTCTCTCAGTTATAACTGTGGATGGACTTACACAGCATCTTCACTCTGAGAAGGGTCCAATTCCAAGGGCTTGGGCCCCCTAAGAATGAAGGTCTGAGTTGCACTACCATGTAAGGGAGCCACAAACTCCTGCAAAGGTGATAGAGTAGGATGTGGAGTCTTCAGAGTGGATAGTTGAGGAGAGAGAAGATAAATGCCAGTTATGGCCTCAAGGCCAACTGCAGCATGGGGGCTGTGGTCTGTGTCACTAAACTGCCTCTTCTAAGTTTCCCCTCAAGAGGAGAGGTCCACAGGAACTTGGGAAGAACTGTACCACCCTGAAAATGGATAGTGAAGTCCGTCCATGTGATGCAGTCTGTATAGACCAGGGTTTAAACCATGCGGGTTCACTGCTTAGGGCTCCCTTCAACAGAGAATCTCCTGTGAGGAGGGCAGGGAGCTGACAGCCCCAGCTGCTGCGTCTGTGAAATTCACTGCTGAAGGCCTTGCTCTCCTCACCCTGCCAGTGATTGTGCTCAGCAGGGTGCTAAAGCTGGGCCCTTCCTGCCCACGTGGGCCACCTGTCAGTCAAGCATTGCCTTGAAGTTCCGCATCAGCTGGGTCAGGACTTTCTCAGGGTTGCACTACAGTCTGAAGCTCTTCACACCCAATCCTCCTTCCTTCTTTTCCCCATTCACAGGTGTCATATCTGCATTGCAATCCTGCCTGCTTTTCTTCCTTCTCCCCTCCATTCTTTTAGAGGCCTTTCCTGCAATACATCTCTTGCTCATCTAATTCCATCTTGGCATGTGCTTCCTGGTGGATCTGAACTGACCCACAAGTCACACTTCTAAATGGTTCTTTTCCAAGTAACCAACTGTTTTTCTGGGTTTTTTTCCTTGATGAAGAGTTTAAAGCTGAAAGTTAAACAGACGCCTACCCTATAAATACAGGTATCTCTGTTGGCCAATTTACTGTCATTTAACTCTGCAGAGGAGTTACAGGTTATGTCAGTGTCTTCTAGAACTTGTACTAGGGAAACAGAGTTCTATTTTGTCTATTTACCGGAGGGCAAGTTCACCTCCAAACTTTCCCTGGATTACTTTTATGGTTGCCTCCCTTTTCCCTGCCACTGGACTCTAGTGGTAGGAATCCTTTTTGTCTCCTGTAAACCACAGAACTGCTAATTCAGATGAAATGGCATTTCCAGAAGAACAGAAATTCCTGATTTAAGTGAGGCCCTTTGGAGTTCAGATGGATTTGTGTTAAATAAAAGGAAGAGCACTCTTGTTCCCAGACTGCTGCCCCAAGCTGCGGATTAATGGAACTGGTCCAGTAATAAACTTGGTTGTGATTTTCTTTGCTGAGATTTTGTGGCCACCAAAGAGGTTCCCTTGCAAGTAAATGAGTCTGGGTAGGAAAATACCTATATGTGGGGTTCTTATTGCCTCTCCTACAAAAACAAATCCCCTGGCAGTGATGAAACAGAAAAGACTGACTAAAGATAAAAACTTGGACTCTGCACAAAGGCTTTTGGTAATTTTAGGGAAAATGGGCTGGGTCTCTCCCATACCAGCAAATTGCTTTGGAGGCTGTAAAGTTTGGTTCTCCGAACTCATTGGGCCGAGCTGCGCAGAAAATCAAAGGAAGATTCATTAGCAAGGATGAAATTTACCACCAGATTTTGTCTGTCTTTTCAACCAAACAGACTGAGACTTATTTCTTGTGATGTTCAAACACTAACACAAAATGTTTTGAAACTGCTGTGACGTTTTTTGGTGAGTAGAGTGTCTAAGGGAGTTTATGTGGAAGAATCAATATAACTATTCCTCCAGAGTTGTCAGGGAATTCACCAAAAGGGACCCCTCTCTGTCAGTGACTAATTTTATTCTAAGAATGGGATCCATCACTTCTAATTTAAGACCTTAACTTGTGATGTAAAGTAATGAAGCATCAGCTCTTGGACACTTCAATATAACCTATCTCCAGGGCAGATAGAAGAGATAGATTTCTCACCTGAGATGTATTTAAATCAGAATCAGACAAAGAAGTTTGTCATTCCTCATTGAAAGGTACAAGTTGCCATACTTAATTGAATAAGGCAGTCTTTTTTTTTTTTTTTAATATTTATTTATTTGGCTGAGCAGGGTCTTAGTTGCCCTGTGCTAGATCTTCATTGCGGCATGAGGGCCTTTTAGTTGCGGCACGTGGAATCTGTAGTTGCGGCATGTGAACTCTTAGTTGTGGCATGTGGGATCTAGTTCCCTGACCAGGGATTGAACCCGGGACCCCTGCATTGAGAGCTCAGAGTCTTAGCTACTGGACCACCAGGGAAGTACCAAGTCTTTTAACAATTGCAAGAGAAAACTAAAATTCGAGGAGTTTTTTCCCTTGAGAGACATAACCAGTTTTATTTTTACAGATATTGATACAATGTCTACTAGCCAGGCTGAATTATATTATCATCTCTAACCTGGAGCTCCTGGCTGTACGATCAATACCAGAAAGAGCCTTGATTGTCGTTTTTTTGTTTTTTAAAAAAATGTATTTATTTAATTTATTTATTTTTGGCTGCGTGGGGTCTTCATTGCTGCACGTGGGCTTTCTCTTGTTGCGGTGCACAGGCTTCTCATTGTGGCGGCTTCCCTTGTTGTGGAGCACAGGCTCTAGGCATGCGGGCTTCAGTAGTTGTGGTGCACGGGCTTAGTTGCTCCGTGGCATGTGGGATCTTCCTGGACCAGGGCTCAAACCTGTGTCTCCGGCAGGTGGATTCTTAACCACTGCACCACCAGGGGAGCCCCTGATTGGCAGTTTAATAGACAGTAGTTACAGAATTTTTTAGTCAGATGGTGGCTACTTCTCAGGGATCTTCTTCTTCAGTTTTTTTTTTTATCTTTTTGGCATTTCATCAAGGTGTTCTAAGGCCCTTTTCAAATATTTTCAGATTATTTTCTCTCCTGTGAAACATAAAAACAATGGCGGTTGGGAGGAAATTCACAGAATGAACAATAAAATGTCTCTTGCCTGCAGCCACTAGGTTGGTGCCCATGTAGTCCTAAAATTGTTTGGCTGTAAGGGCATATCATGTGATACCTCTAAGTATTTTGTTGGTGATTTGTTTCTAAAAGGTAAAGAGCTAAGAGATTTTTGTTCCTGCTAAGAAATGCCAAGCATATGAACACAGGCAGCTATTCCGTCTCTGAGTTTCTCCGCCTGGGTCTTCTTTCTGAGAGCTTCCTGCCTTCCCTTTAGAATCATGCTCATTGTCCTTATTCTTGACCTTGCTCTGCCTCCTCCCCACCATTAAAGGTGATTAGTCCAAATGGACACCTGATTCAAGCTAAACCAATCAGACACCTTTCCCTGGGAATTTGGACTTGAGGCAAACGTCCATTTCTCTTTCAAGAGAAACTGTATAATATGTGAAATTGTGAGGTGTAGACAACCATGTAGCATGTGGATTGAAGAGCATAAAAAGCTGGTTGCAGAAAGAAGAATGAAATAGATGTGCAGAGAGAAGTGGGGTGGGGGAGACAAAGAGAGGGAGAGAGAGAGAGAGAGAGAGAGAGATGTGGAGTTTTTCAGGTTCTAGGCAGTATCCTTGTAATTGCTCACTTTTGCTTCAGTGAACATAACTTTTTACCTGCAGCCAGGAGTCTTAACTTTTTCTCTCCAAAACTGGCAAGCGTATGATATAGAAAATATGAATTTGCCCAACCAGGTAACCCTGGACTCACAGGAAACACTTTGATCCTGTAGGAGCCTCTTCTTGCTGTAGGAAGAAATCTGCCTGTTTTCTGAGCTCTTTCCCCACACCAGCCCTTGAAGGGTCTAGACAGACTCAATCTCAGGATCAGACAGACTGAGGTTTGGGGGCTCCCAAGGATTGGGGGCTGTTAGAGCCCCTAGTTAAATGGCTAGGCTATAGTGCCCAGTCATCATTTGTGATATATTTTTTCTGTAACAAAATGCATTCTGAGTTCCAAATGACCAATTTACAAAATGACTTGAGGACTACAATCCTTTAAAAAAAATAAAAGAAGCAGGGACTGCCTGTTCCATATTAATTAGTAGTGATGATTCACAACACAGAAGGGGTTCTTTAATACACACAAGCACTCCATTAATCAGGACTTGATTGCATTTTAAGTTCCCTCCAACACATTTGACTTTTCATTTATTTAATGAGAAGGAAGAGACAACTAAACTTCAATTTTCTGTGCGTTGAATGGCCATTAGATGACAAGGCATTTGTGAAATGATACTGTAAGTCAGTGGAGGAAAATTAACTTTAAAAATATCCTCTCTCTCTCTTTTTTTTTTGGAGGAACAGACAGAATTCTGTAATGCTCACAAAGGAAGAAGCAATTAAGATTGAGTCAGTTACGAAGTTATAAGAGAAATATAATTTGAAAGCCTGGAGGCACTGGACAGTTTGAGTTCTGGCTCTTTTTTTTTTTTTTTCAATTTGAAAGCAGTCACTGTTTATTAACTGACCAGATTACAGAAATAATCATGGTAGATACCTTAGTTCATCCTTCTAATAAGCCTGTTGATCTGGTCTTCCGTGTTGCCAGCAACTCCACCTTCAACAAAATGGGTGGTCATTTTCTTCATTCAACCCCGTGGAGAAGACAATTTGAAGGGCCACAGGAAGTTGTTTGCAGACGTTTTCCAACAGTATAGATCTCATGAATCAGATCCTCCCTGCAGATAATACCATATTTGCCAAGAGATCGAGCAATCAGCATGTTATCTGTCAGGGCAATTCGCTTCCTGTTGATTTTGCCCTAACCACGTTTGTAGATCAATTCATTTACTGACTTCAGGTCTGGGTACCTCCAGGCAATGTACGGGTCCACAATTCTCAGCATGTTAATTGAAGCCTTGTTAAGCTTCGCAAAGGTGCCATTGAAAATCTGACAGAGACGGAGAAGCTGCAACACCTTTCGAACCTTTGGGCTCACACTATTGATACCTCTGATCCTGATGACAAACGCCAATTTGGGTTCTGTGGGTACGTAGAAGTTGCCGGCTTTTCCTGCCATCCTAGCCATTCGAATTTCAGTTCTGTACCTCTGCCCGTATTCCTTGTGACAGTGCTTAGCTTTTTCATAGAGAAGCTTCCTCCTTGCCTTTCGAAGCATCTTTTAGGCAAATTTCTTTCTCAGGCTTTCTCAGATCTTAAGCTCTGTGCAATTCTTTCGCTTTTCCTTAAGGGTTTCCGGCACAGCAGGAACCTCCTTTTTCTTCTCTTCCTCACCCTCCATGGTTCTAGCCGGAAAGAGCTGAGTTCTGGCTCTTTTGTCACAACTCAATGACCTTCAGCAAGACACAAATTTATCTGAACCTTTGTTTTCTTATCTGTAATATAGGAGTTCCAGTAAGGCTTGCCTGCCAGTTCTTACAGAGTTACTGTGAGATTCATGTGTGACTGTACATGTGAAATTCTTTTGTAGTCTGTAAAGTATGATATAAATATTATTCACACTTATTGTGACAATTGAAATACTAATGACTTTTAATTATTTTGACTAGGGGGAAATGTCTACAGTCATATGGTCAAATTAGGAGTTACTGTATGGCAGACACTACATGAGAATAAATTCACCCTCTGATGCAAGATTATATGCAAATATAGATTTTTATTTTTATTTATTTATTTATTTTTATAAGCCAATCTTTTTATTTATTTATTTATTTATTTGCTGAGTTGGGTCTTTGTTGCTGCGTGCGGGCTTGCGAAGAAGGGGGCTACTCATCATTGTGGTGCGCGGGCTTCTCATTGTGGTGGCTTCTCTTGTTGTGGAGCACGGGCTCTAGGCACGCAGTCTTCAGTAGCTGTGGCACACGGGCTCAGTAGTTGTGGCGCACGGGCTTAGTTGCTCCGCGGCATGTGGGATCTTCCCAGACCAGGGCTCAAACCCAGGACCCCTGCATTAGCAGGCGGATTCTTAACCACTGCGCCACCAGGGAAGCCCTCAAATATATATTTTTAAAGGAAACTTTTGTTGTTTTTAAGCATGTGTGAGTTGAACTCATGCCTGTAGGGTTAGCTCTCTTGTGGAGCAGCATTTGCCTCCTGGGTCCTCCTTCCACCCTGTCTTGGTTTGGCTGGTCCTCTCGTCTCCTTGGCTCCAAATCACGGTTGACTTTTCTTTACCAGGCACGAAAAGTGACCTCACTTGAGTCTGGACGGTTCTGAGACAGAGAGATAACAGTAGAGCTTGTATATGCTTGGCTCCTGTCAACATGACAAATAAGACAGGGGAAGAGAGGTGGCTTGAACAGCTGGTGTAACCAGATCTGGGACTTATTTGGGTAGAGGGAGGAGTTGAGTGACATCATCAACCAATGAATGTCCTGTCAGGTGGTAAACTCTTCCAAGCTCGGCTTGAAAGACCACTTCTGGTCTTGCACATAATGGGCATCCCATTTTTTGTCTTTAAAAAAAATTTTTTTTCCAAATTTATATACATATATATATATAACACATATATATATATTTCTTGAATATATGAATAATACCGAGCACCTTGAAATTTCCCCCCAAACACTGCTAATTAGTTCTTTCATCACACAAAATAATATTAATAATATGGTTTGGGCTTCTGAGGGTGATGATTCTATTTCTGTATCATGGACACATTTATAGATCTACACAGATCTAAGTACATAAAGAGAGACATTTATCTATGTATTTTATTTTTACATAGACATTTTATTTTTTGGTATTACTTTAGCATCTTATTTTTTATTCATCTCCCACCCGCCTCAATGTTTTTGAACAAAGTTATAATTATGGTATTCATTAATACTTGCTTCTGGATGTTTTTTCATCAAAAAATTATTTAAAAAAACATTTTCACAGTGATATATTGTCTTCATAAGTACTACTTCAGATAGCTACCAAAAATTCACTGGATATATTGAGCCGTCACATATACTTACCCAATCTCACGTTAAGTGTTTAAGAAACTTCTAATTTTCCCCTACTATAGATTATGCTGCAACTGGCAACTTTCCAATACAGCTGCTAGTAAACCTCCAAACCACGCTTTATGTTGTTAAGCATTTTCTTTTTCTTTCCTTTTTTTTTTTTTGTGGGGAGGGCGTGCTACGCAGCTTGCAGGATCTTAGTTCCCCAACCAGAGACTGAACCCACATCTTGGCAGTGAAAGCATGGAGCCCTAACCACTGGACCTCCAGGAAATTCCCGTGTTAAGCATTTCCCAAAGTATATTTTTCTTTTCTAAAAATATATTAATTAATTAATTTTTCCATTTAAAATTATTTTCTCCAGTCCAAAAGAAAATATGTACAGTAAAAATACTAAAGGATAAACAACTCGTGCACAGTACCCAAGACAAGACTAAATCTCAGAAATTACTTCTTCCTCTTGTCCAACTGCATTGCTGAAGTAACAGATAACATTACGCAGACCACAGTCCTATCCATCATCACTTTTATCAAAATTATCTTCCTTATGATCATCCCAGTGATGCATTTTTTTAGGAACACCGAAGTGAAGCCTGACAGTGAGACCTGCATCTGGGGAGAGTAAATGCAAAACCGGGTAGCAGCACCAATCATTGTTAAGTATTTGTAAACTTGCCATATGCTGGACGCTGTGGTAGACACTTGAGATGCGGTCAATTATGAATACACAAGTACCACGTCAAGGGGTCAACTCATAGCCTCCGGTGGAAAGAATCTTTTTCAACAGTTTTCTGGACTCTTTATTATTCAAACCCTTATCTGTTCAAAGTCCTTGTCTGTTTTGCTCCTCTTCAGTTGCTAATGGTGATTCTACTCTGGGAATTTTCTTCATACTGGTTCAGCAAGTCCAGGCAGGTTCTGCCCCAAGGGCTCCTGGGCTAGAGTCCTTTAACAACTCACTCACCCCACCAAGTTTCTGACCATTCACCTGAGCTGGAATCATTCACTGGCACCAAGTCAGTGATTCAGAGCTGAGAAAAGCAGCCTGTGGCTTTCCTCAGGCAAAATGGCGGGTAACAGCCACTGGGCTTGGCTAGTGTACTGGACACTCCTGTGTGGAGGACACCTTGTTAGGCATGGGGAAGAGAAAAAAGGAAAATGAAGTCCTATTAGAACTGTCCTCAAAGAGCTTGCAATCCTTTTCAGGAGCTGAGTCCATATGCAGTGCCAAAATTACAGTGAATGGTGAGAGGGTACCTTACAAACTGTTAAGAGTACACCAGTGGGTGCTGGAAGAGGAACAGGCAAAATCATGTGAGGATCATCTTTCCCTCAACAAGGAATTATGGCCTTCAGAGAAGCAATTCCATAATGAAATGCAAGATGTGTCTAGCCCTGCAGCTATTTACAATCCAGTTGGCAAGGCAAGAGATACAGAGGTAAAAGTTAAAACGTAATGTAAAGCAGTGTTACGTGTGATTATGCGTCAAGGGAGTGAAAAAGACAAGAACCACCTGAATTTAAGGGAAAGGAGGGATGGGTGAAGGTTTGACAATGGAGTATGGAGGGCAGTTTTGAGCAGGGTTCAAACACAGAGATAGGTGTAGTGAAGGGCTGGGCCAAATGTGCTTGGGTCAGAACCTCGCTGGAGTGGATGAGGACACAGCTGTGTAAAAATTAAGGTCAGAAAGCTGTGAAGATGGCAGTTTGCTGGGGGTCCTCGGGTGCTGGATTGACAGCTCTGACTTTTATTCTTGTGGGTAGTTGTTCAAAGCTCGTGAGCCAGGGAATGACATGAAAATGGGAGGCCAGAAATGAGGGACTGGAGGGAGAGAAATCAATGAGGAGGCCACTGCAAGGCTTTGAAGATAAGGTCCTGTTGTGGGAGTGGGAAAGGAGGGATGGGCTTGAGGGACCTCAGCAGGAAGAATGGACAGTCGTCTCTGGGAAGCTTTCAGTAGGAAGAGTGTTGAGGAGAGGCTTTGGAGGCTGGAGATCAGCTGCCCGTGCAAAGTCTTTGCAAGTAGAAAGATTTACATATAGGCAGGAGTGTACTCTCAATTGATTATCTTATAAAAATTGTGGAGTTTCTTCTCTATGAGATAGGTAGGCAGTAGGTATCTCACTGATTAAAAATGACAAAACCAGAGAGCAACTCCTGGCTCAAAGGAAGGGAGAGTAGAAAAAAGCACTCCGATCTAGGATTACAAACCCTGGGCTAAGTCCCAGCTTTTTTTTCCCCCCCAATAATTCATTTCACGTATTTGGACAAAATATAGGCATACCTCGGAGATATTGCCAGTTTAGTTCCAGACCACTGCCATAAAGCGAATATTGCAATAAAGTGAGTCGCTCGAATTTTTTTGGTTTCCCCGTGCATATAAAAGTTACGTTTACACTGTACTGTAGTTTGTTAAATGTGCAATCACATTATGTTTTTAAAAAAAAACAATGTATATACCTTAATTAAAAAATACTTTAGGGCTTCGCTGGTGGCGCAGTGGTTGAGAGTCTGCCTGCCGATGCAGGGGACACGGGTTCGTGCCCCGGTCCGGGAAGATGCCACATGCCACAGAGCGGCTGGGCCTGTGAGCCACGGCCGCTGAGCCTGCGCGTCCGGAGCCTGTGCTCCGCAACGGGAGAGGCCACAACAGTGAGAGGCCCGCGTACCGCAAAAAAAAAAAATAACTTTATTGCTAAAAAATGCTAACCATCACCTGAGTCTTCAGTGAGTTGTAAACTTTTTGCAATAGTAACATCAAAGATCCCTAATCACAGATCACGTTAGCAAATACAATAGGAAAAAAGTCTGAGATATTGTGAGAATTACCAAACTGTGATGGAGACACGATCTGAGCAAATGCTGTTGGGAAAATGGAGCCGGTAGTGTTGCGTGATGCTGCGTGATGCAGCGTTGCCACAAACCTTCAATTTGTTAAAAAAAAAAAACCCGCAGTATCTGTGAAGTGCTACAAAGTGAGATATTCCTGTACTTTAAAACTCACTGGGCCAGTCTCCTTACCTGTAAAATATTTGTCTATTATCTACTTTATGGGTCTCAGCCCACATCACAGCCATTATTTATTAAATACTTTAGCGTAACAGAATTTGTGTTAAGAACTTTATTTGTAATTTCTTATGTAATCTTTAGAATGCCCATTCTGCATTTAAAAAAATTCCCAAATTTAGTAGCTTAAAACAATATTCATTTTATTTGTTCTACAATCTGGGCTGGGCTGGGCTGGGCTCTGGTTCTACTGGTCTTGATGCTGGTCACTGATGCCCTTGCAGTCAGCTGTTGGGCCGGCTGGGGGCTAGGCTCAGCTCCGGTGCTGGATAGCTGGAGTTCTCCCTGTCTCCACCTATCTCAGGGCCTCTTCCTCTGCACGTGGTTTCCCCAGCAAAGTAGTTGCACTTCTTTCCTGGTGGCTCAGATCTCCCAAAAGTACAGAAGCAGAAACTTCCACACCTCCCTTGGGGTTAAAAGAGGGAACAAGCACAGATGCAGGCCTACGTTTTCCAGGTGAAGGCAAGTCACTGGCCCAGTGCAGATTTAAGTGGGAGGGACTCCATAAGGGTGTGACCAAAAGAAGGGTGCTCCATTGAAGGCCAGCAGTGTCACAGACTACCCCACTATTTTCTCCAATTTGTAAATGAATGATCTATGATTTAAGGGAGGTTAAATTACTTGCCCAATGTAGAGAGTAGAGCCAGGCATTTCAAAGCTTGTGTTCTAAATCAGTGGGAACAGATAAAATTTGTATTTAGTCGTTTCTCAGTATCAGCAGGGTGTTGGTTCTAGGACACATCGCCCCCCCCCCCCCCCCGCAACCAAAATCTGAGGATGTTCAAGTCCCTTATATAAAATGGCGTAGTATTGAAATATAACCTACACACATCCTCCCATATACTTTATTTTATTTTTTTTAATTTTTATTTTATTTTTTATTTTTTGCCGTACGCGGGCCTCTCAGTGTTGTGGCCTCTCCCTTTGCGGAGCACAGGCTCCGGACGCGCAGGCGCAGCGGCCACGGCTCACGGGCCCAGCCGCTCCGCGGCACGTGGGATCCTCCCGGACCGGGGCACGAACCCACGTCCCCTGCATCGGCAGGCGGACTCTCAACCACTGCGCCACCAGGGAAGCCCCTCCCATATACTTTAAATCAGCTCTACATTTCTTATAATAACTAATACAATTAAATGCTGTGTAAATAGTTGTCAGTGTGCCACAAATGCAAGTTTTGCTTTTTGGAACTTTCTGGAATTTTTTTTTTTTTTTTTTAATCCACAGTGGATGTGGAACCCAAGGATACAAAGGGCCAACTGTAATTTGTTTTCATCTAAAATCCTGTGAGGTGGGTACTGTTATTGTTTCTAATTTACAAAGGAGAAAACTCAGGAATAGAGAGTTTCAGTATCTTGCCTCAGGTATTTTCCTCCAGAGATTCATTATACACTTACCTGTTACACTATACTGCCTCTTCCGGCAGTACCTGATACACACAAGGCACCTGTAAATGTTCTTTAATCTGAAACTATTGTTTGAAGCACTGAAGCAAATCTCTTTGGCCATCCACTATCATATCGTATAGACTGTTTGAGAACTGGGAGTTTTCCCTTTGAGCTATCACGTGATCAGAGCAGTCTCCATTTCAGGCATCTACTTTGTCCTCCACTTATCTATGTCTTGAAGTTTGGCAAGGAATGACGGCATCCTTGCCCACCCAACCTCAATCCTGATTCTCCCTAACTGATTAATCTCATGGCTCCCTCAGCATCTTCCTCTGTGCAGCAGCCAGGAACTCTTTACAAAGCGAGACCCTCCTTCCTGGGTGAGGACCTTCCTGGAGTTGGGCTGGCCTCAAGGTTGCATCTGTTTGTCAAGTGGCTTCTGAATTAGTAACCTTTGGGTCCCAGTCACTTCCTCTAGTTCCAGAGCTGATTTGCCCATTGTTGCAATGGTGGTGGCTTCTGACGATAGCTTGTACAGATGCTATTTCCCATGGAGTGACCTGTAGCAGCTTCCCTTTCCCTCTGCTGTCCTATGGGCAGAGGACTTGCTGATGGGAAACAGTTCCAGAGGCTCCTGAAGGAGCCGTATGCTCTGCTCACCACTGACAGTGATCCACATGCCTCTCTCTCTCTCTCTCTCTCTCTCTGGCAGTCTTGATTTTCCCATCTGTGGGGAGTTTGGAATCAGAGCACACCCTCAAACACAGACAATGGGGGGGCGGGCTCACTTAGGTGGCCTCTGCCCCCTGTTTTGGGCACTGACAGGGAGAAGCCATTCAGGGAATGTGCCCCAAATACTCTTACCTTTTCCAAAGCAAAACTATGGGGTGGCCTTGTCTTTCCCGTAACCTTTCCTCCTTCAAAGCAACTCCAGATTTTAATTTTGACTTTGTTCCACCCTTATAAAACTGTGAAGGCACAATACTTGCACGTGATACAATTCTATTTTATTTAACAAAGAGGTATGTAGGCAGGTATGTCTTCCAAGTGCTTTACATATATCGCCTCATATGACTTATTTCATAAACTTATGTTTGAATCAAATGGGGTCGGGTAGGGACTTTTCTGAAGCCTGGCTTACCTCGCAGCCAATTTCCCCTTCCCCCCAATGGAGAAGGGACAAGGGAAAGAAGGAACTGAGCTGCTCCGGAGGACCAGGCCTCCTCCTACTTCCCGCAGCTGTCTTGCCAGTCTAGATCTAGCAGGGGGTCTCCACCCCTCGCCTAGATCCAGTCTGTGGGAGGGTGGGTGGTTTTTTCCGGGTCACTGGCGCACCCTCTCTGCTCCCAGCCACCTGTTCCGGTTCCATCCCAACATCCAGGCTCTCTGGAGGGCGTCAGGGACATTCCAATCCTCCTACTACCCGCGCGGATGTCGCGGGAGAGGGGGGCACGATCGCTGTCCCTTTCCAGCGTCCAAGCTTTGACCAGGTTTCTTCTCAACCCCTAGTGACCTGAGTCACCCTGGAGAGGAAAACAAGGATTGATAAATGGTTTGAAGGTTGTTTACAATGAACCAGTTGGCGAAGCCGCATCCCTAGCGACAGAGGCACTTTCTGGGCACCGTCTGCGCACGAGCAGACAATTGAAAGCCAAACAGCCGAGATGCCTCCTCGCCAGACCAAATATGGTCACAAGCGCTAAGTAGCCTCCCGTGGAAAGGCTGGCCTCGCTGGTGTCTCCCCGCTCCGGGGCGCACCCGGGCCCGCCCTCAGGCAGAATCACGGATCAGTGCAGCGCTCCGGCGCCCCCGGCCTAGGCACCCAGCACTACGCGAGGTCGCGGCGCCCAGGACCGGCCCTTGCACGGTCTGGGCCCCTCACCCGCGTGCCCTCCGCCGCCCCCAGCCTTGGTTTCGGTCCACAAGTCCTTGATTAAACAGGCTTGGACCACTTTCCCTTTGATCCCGCCCCAAGTCCGTGGTAAACTCAAAGGAATGCAGATCCAGGGCTCCGCGGGAGAGGTCCGCGCGACCAGGAGGAGCGGGTGGAGGGCCCCCGTCTCCTCTTACCCTGCAAAGTACCCAGCACGCCCAGGGTTTTCTGGAGCCGTGGGTGGGAGGAGGAGGAAGAGGAGGAGGAGGAGGAGGAGAAAGGGGAGAGACGAGCGGGGGCAGGCAGGCTGGGGACTTGGAGGTCATGCATAATTCAACAGCTCAACTTTCGGCCCCGCCTCTTTCCTGGGAGTGGGAGTTTGCTCCAAACTTTGTTTATGGGACAGTCCGGGAGCCGCGGCGGCCGCGCTGTCTGCTTCTCCTCCGCCTCCTCGCGGAGCGCGAGCGCCTGAGGCCGGTTCGGGGGATGTGAGAGCAGAAGCCCCTCGGCTGCCAGGCACCGAGTCGGGTCAGGATTTGCCAGCCGGGCCCCGGCTCCAGCCCTGCAAGCTCGGGACGCACCCTAGCGACCCAGGCCCGTCGGCGAGTTCGGGCGGGACGGCGGCCGCCGCACGCCCAGACTCGGCTTCGCTGCGCGCCCAGGTAGTGCCCGCTGGCGCGCGCCCGCTCACCCGGCACCACTCCAGGGCGCCCGGCTCCTCGGGCTTCCGGAGTTGAGATGTTGGAGTTGGCTCCGGTTGAGACTTCGGGGGGCTGACTGCCCTGGAAAGTTTCGACCTGTCCTTTGCCACCAGCAGTTCAGCAGCGTCTCCAGTACAGTTAACTCCCAGCAGCCACCCCATCCCCCCTTTCCTGGTAACTTCTTGGCTTCAAGAAAGTTGCATAATTCTCGAGGCCAGGAGGGACCCCTCCCCCCATCCGGCTGGTCTTAACTGCTGGGTGTCTGGGATCCCGAGGCAGACACCTATCTGTCTCTTTTGCTTTTTCTCTCTATTCTCCACCCCCCGGACTCCCCTCTCCGACTCTCAATGAAAGGCTAATCTGACCTCCTTTCTCCTTGCAGAAGATGAATCCGGCCTCGGCGCCCCCTCCGCTCCCGCCACCCGGGCAGCAAGTGATCCACGTCACTCAAGACCTAGACACGGACCTCGAAGCCCTCTTCAACTCGGTGATGAACCCCAAGCCCAGCTCGTGGCGGAAGAAGATCCTGCCCGAGTCGTTCTTCAAGGAGCCTGACTCCGGCTCGCACTCGCGCCAGTCGAGCACCGACTCGTCCGGTGGGCACCCGGGGCCCCGACCGGCCGGCGGCGCCCAGCACGTCCGCTCGCACTCGTCGCCCGCGTCTCTGCAGCTGGGCACCGGCGCGGGCGCTGCGGGCAGCCCGGCGCAGCAGCACGCGCACCTCCGACAGCAGTCCTACGACGTGACCGACGAGCTGCCGCTGCCCCCGGGCTGGGAGATGACCTTCACGGCCACTGGCCAGAGGTACTTCCTCAAGTAAGTCAGCCTGGAGCTAAGGGGGACACAGAGTCACGATACCCAGGGCGTGCACGCTTGGTCTTGAGTGTGTGCGTGTGTGTCTGTGTGTGTGAGAGAGAGACAGAGAAGGGAGAGAGAGAGAGAGAAAGAGAGAGAGAGAGAGAGAGAGAGAGAGAGAGAGAGAGAGGTGATGTGTCACCTTCCACGGTTGTTTCCCAGAAATCTGGGAGCCTGGAAGTAGGGAGTGAGTCTCTGGGTGTTGGAATTGTACGAGATCAGAAACGGAGTCTGGTGAAGTTCTTCCAGGGTCCTGGAAGTCACAAGAGATTCGGGACATGGAAACTCTTAGAGGTACAAGAAAAAGAAAAAAAAAAAAACTTTGGGGAGAATTCTCATGAAACACATAGGTGACCATACCCTGCAGCTGGAGTACTGATACAGACTCCTGGACCCGAACTGCCCACTCTAAGTCAGATAACTCAGAGCCTGGTCCCCTGGGATATGACACCAAGATAAATGCTAGAGCAGATCTGAGGCTTGGGGAGGAGAGGGACTCTTGGTAGTGTAGGTGGCCTCCAGTCTCTCCATTCTTGGGAAAAGCAGTCTGGAAAAGTGAACACGGCCTGCTAGGCCTTACTGGTGACGTGATGACCACGCAGCACCTGGGATGTAATTAGTAACTGCCTGGTGAGGCAGCTGTAGGCTGGACAAATCAGTTGTGTGGAAACTGCGTCGGAGTTTTATTATGTCGCCCTTGGTAACCTAAAATACCATCGAATCAGGAGCCTTTGTCATTCTCCCTTCCCTTTGTTCCAAATTTTTGATGTAATGAAGTTTACATTTGAGTGGAATTAGACTGTATGGGAAAATATATTCATAGGCATAAAGAAGGTGGTTTCAATTGTGGTACCCTAAAATAATTATATTCTGGAGGAGAAGCCAAGCTGGAACTCGATATGTAATTAGTGAGGTCATGGGGTGGGGGGTCAGGCTATCAATGGCCTGTATTGAAGTCGCGCCAGCTGGACCACTTGGTCCAGGATTGCGTGCACTGGCCGGCTGTTCACTGCCATGGAGGGAAACTCCTCCTCTAAGCACTTGCCTTGGAATTTATGTTAAAGCCCATATTTCTTTGATTGAGTAGCTTTAGTTTAGACGTTATGTGCTGTTTTAAAAAGATAATCAAGCCTTTCTTTGGCACTAATATTCGATACTTTGATTGCTGTGAGAGGACCCTAATAACAAATACACAATGATGGATGAGGTTTCTAATAGCCAACGCTTTGACTCATACTGGTGGCCAGTTATTCCTTTCCCATCCCAAAGCTGTTGATGTCTTGTGCAAGGAGGAGTGCTTTATTTTTTTGCTGGGGCTGATGCATTGCTGAGAAGCCCTTGTCCTAAAACAGACTTGATGGTCATTTTAGTCCACAACTGGTCTTCTCCTGGTTTTTGAGTGACAGTGTGGACACGTACTCAGTGCTTTGATTTCTTTTTAAAAAAAATTTATTGGGCTTCCCTGGTGGCGCAGTGGTTGAGAGTCCGCCTGCCGATGCAGGGGACGCGGGTTCGTGCCCTGGTCCGGGAGGATCCCACATGCCGCGGAGCGGCTGGGCCCGTGAGCCATGGCCGCTGGGCCTGCGCGTCCGGAGCCTGTGCTCCGCAACGGGAGAGGCCACAGCAGTGAGAGGCCCGCATACCGCAAAAAAAAAAAAAAAAAAAAAAAAAAAAAAAAAAAAAAATTATTTATTTATTTTTGGCTGCGTTGGGTCTTCGTTGCTGCGCACAGGCTTTTCTCTAGTTGCGGCGAGCTGGGGCTACTCTTCGTTGTGGTGCACGGGCTTCTCGTTGCAGTGGCTTGTCTTTGTTGCGGAGCACGGGCTCTAGGTGCGTGGGCTTCAGTAGTTGTAGCACATAGGCCCAGTAGTTGTGGCTCACGGGCTTAGTTGATCCGCGGCATGTGGGATCTTCCCAGACCAGGGACGGAACCTGTGTCCCCTGCCTTGGCAGGAGGATTCTTAACCACTGCGCCACCAGGGAAGTCCAGTGCGGAAGTGCAGTGCTTTGATTTCTAAATGGCTGGTGGAATTCAAGTATGTGATGTAATAGCATGATGTTTTTCTAAGTGTGATAATATTGTTCCAGAGGATGGCATTAGTTTGTATGCCATATAAAGATCCAAAGTAGCATCTTGTATTGCTTTACTTAGGTAAATGCAGTTTTGAATATCTTACTGTGCCTTTTATAGAAATGGACTTAGTAGTACATACAAGTAGAAAAAGACCCAATAATTTCTGATAATTTTGGAGGCTATTTTTGGTCCCAAATGATTTTTGAACTGTGTTTATAAATATACACACACAAATATACGTATGATTGGTATAGCTGGTTGTTAAAAATATGAAATAAGAGCTGGGCTTGCCTAATACCTGAGGAAAGCTAGGGGGAGAAGATCCCTAAACAGAAATAAAACAAAAGAGTTCCCTTTTATACAGGCTTTGAATGATTGGAGTAGCTCTAAAATATGTTTGTGAAACTAGGTTAAAAATGGAGGTTAGGGCTACCCTGGTGGCGCAGTGGTTGAGAATCCGCCTGACGATTCAGGGGACGCGGGTTCGTGCCCCGGTCCGGGAAGATCCCACAGGCCGCGGAGCGGCTGGGCCCGTGAGCCATGGCCGCTGCGCCTGCGCGTCCGGAGCCTGTGCTCCGCAATGGGAGAGGCCACAACAGTGAGAGGCCCGCGTACCACCAAAAAAAAAAAAAAAAATGGAGGTTAGCCTTGGGTTTAGGGAAAGTTGATCTGCGCCATTTGCCTCGTTCCCCCAACTGAAAGTCACTCCTCAGTCCAAAGCTGGGTGCATCTTCATTTCGCTTTGGATAGTCAGTAAAGACAACAAGTGGAAAAACGTGTAAGCGGTAGGCCTGTAGGCTTGATCTGATGCTATCCCTGGACATTTTTTGGCCAAGTAGCTAAGGGAATTTAAGAAATTAAGTCACTGTGACTTTTGTTTTTTGAGATAAGCAATCTGCAAAGAGTTCTCTGAATTTCTTTTGGAGCTTTGTTTAAAGTTGGAATAGGATAAATGTTTTAGGCCACATTTTCTTACACAGCCTCAAAAAAGCAATGTCTTTCGGTGGATTTAAGTAGAAGCTTGGAAAATGGTGGCAACTAAACATCTGTGAAATGGGGCCAGCAATAGAATCCTATTCTTGATTTTGTCAGGAGTTGAGGGCTTTATAAATCAGAAATCAAAGTATTGTATAATTGACAAGGTCATTTTCTGTGGGGGAAGGTTAGAAAACTGAGGCCAGGGAAGGGTATTGATGTGACTTGGGGCTGTTTGTGGTTATTTAATGGTGGACCCTGGACTGGCCCTCTAATCTGTTGTCATCTACTTAGGGAACAGTTTTCCATTTTCTCCACTCCCACCTTTATCCTCATGTCACTTCCCCAGCTGAACAATGAGCTTTATGGGATACAAAGCCTGGACATGTAAGAAGCTTTAAAAAACCTTTTTGTCATTTTCTCAGGCAAGATTGTTCCTCGGTATATGGTGTAATCACTTTCTGGTACCTGTTACAGGGCACCTTTTCTAAGCATTCACACTTTCCCTGTGGCGTTAGGGTAACATTTAACAATGGGGAGGATAGAATGTTAAAACGCATGGCCTCTGAAGACTGACTGCATTGTTCCTGCTGTTCTCCAAATCAGGCTGGTGTGTGTAGGTGTTGGGCTCTTAGCAACTGGCACACTGTGAACACTGATCACATTAAAATTAAAAAAAAAAAAATTCTGGTTATAAACGGAATACATGTTTGGTGTGCATAGACCAGAAAATAGAGAATTGTAAAGAAGAAAGTGATCTGGTTTCAGTAGAACTTTCCATTCTTGTAGAAAATTTTGATTGGAATAACATATTCTATAAGAAAAATTATCCCCACTCTTAAATATAATTCCAACTATAACATTTGCTGCCACTCTCAATTTTTAGTAATAATTTTTGTGTTTTGTCTTTTCTGAAATGTGTGGTAGAAAATTATTTTTGTCAAGTGATCTGTGCAGTTGGTAACAAACCCAATAGTATAAAAGGACTTTTGTTGAAACACAATGGTTTCCTTCACCTTCTCAAGGCTCACAGAGGGAACCTTTTAATTTTTCATTTTTATTTTATTTTTTAATTTAAAAAAAATAAATTTATTTATTTATTTATTTTTGCCTGCATTGGGTCTTTGTTACTGCTTGCGGGCTTTCTTTAGTTGCCGCGAGTGGGGACTACTCTTTGTTGCGGTGTGCAGGCTTCTTACTGGGGTGGCTTCTCTTGTTGCGGAGCACGGGCTCTAGACGTGCGGGCTCGGTAGCTGTGGCGCACGGGCTTAGTTGCTCCGCTGCGTTTGGGATCTTCCCAGACCAGAGCTCGAACCCGTGTCCCCTGCACTGACAGGTGGATTCTTAACCACTGAGACACCAGGGAAGCCCCTTTACGGTATTTCTCACTCCCCATTTTGTAAGTCAAGGAGGTTTGGGTGGCTATCAGTTCCACAATTTGCTTTTTGTTAGCGACACCTTAATATTCCAAAGCTCTGAACCCATAACCAATCAAGGTTTTGTGCTTTGTCCCCAAATTGACTTTTTTATTCATAAATTATTCTTGAAGTTGAAAAACTGGAGGCAACATTTACTATAATTTATTACCTTGTGTATTAACATTGGATCTTAGACTTGCACATTGTGTCTGGTGTCAGGACTCCTGGGACACTCAAAGGAGGATATATCCAGCCCCAAAGTCATAGGGATTCTTTCTTTTCACTCTTCATCAGTTGTTAAAATTTGTGTTACCTTTTAGTTTCTTCATCTTTGGAACTTGACTTTATTAAACATTTTTTCCTATTATTTCTAATTGCCTTTTTATTTATTTATTTATTTATTTATTTTTTTTTTTTTATAGATTATCACTTGCCCTTCCCTCTCCTAGAACTTGTCGTCCCTGCTGTCACCCAACACTTATTTTCCTGACCCTGATTTTTCTCCTCTTACATAGTATCATTAATGGTACTTTCTTTATTATTATTTGTGTGTGTGTGTGTGTGTGTGTGTGTGTGTGTGTGTGTGTGTGTGTGTGTGTGTGTGTGTGTGGTACGTGGGCCTCTCACTGTTGTGGCCTCTCCCGTTGCGGAGCACAGGCTCCGGACTCACAGGCTCAGCCGCTCCGCGGCATGTGGGATCTTCCCGGACTGGGGCACGAACCCGTATCCCCTGCATCGGCAGGCGGATTCTCAACCACTGCGCCACCAGGGAAGCCCTCTAATTGCCTTTTTAAATGTTTATATACTATTTGCCTTTATTATGATCTCAAAATTTTCCAGGCTCTCAAACCCCTGGGTTCTGTCAGGTCTCCTTTCCTTAAGCTTTTATGTCCAGATTCCCTCATCTTTCTGTTCCATTCTTGTTGCTCTCTAGATCTACAACAGAGCTGCCATCCTAGGGCTTCTCTTTACTTCTTTCCATGGCTAGGAGTGCTGTTTGTTTGTCTTCCTCTTTTTTGGTTTATGCCCTCATTTTGCTGGAGTACATACTTGAGAAACTTTTTTTTAAAAAAAATAAATAATTAATTAATTTTTGGCTGCGTTGGGTCTTCGTTGCTGCACATGGACTTTCTCTAGTTGCGTCGAGCGGGGGCTACTCTTGGTTGTGGTATGTGGGCTTCTCATTGCGGTGGCTTCTCTTGTTGCGGAGCACAAGCTCTTGGTGCGCGGGCTTCAGTAGTTGTGGCTTAGTTGCTCTGGGGCATGTGGGATGTTCCCCAACCAGAGATAGAACCCATGTCCCCTGAATTGGTAGGCGGATTCCTTTTTTTTTTTTTTTAAAGAAAGATGGCTTTTATTATTTATTTATTTAATTTATTTATTTTGGCTGCGTTGGGTCTTTTGTTGCTGCGGGCGTGCTTTCTCTGGTTGCGGTGAGCAGGGGCTACCCTTGGTTGCGGTGCACTGGCTTCTCACTGCGGTGGCTTCTCTCATAGCAGAGCACGGGCTCTAGGCGCGTGGGCTTCAGTAGTTGTGGCACATGGGCTCGGTAGTTGTGGCACATGGGCTCGGTAGTTGTGGCTCGCGGGCTCTAGAGCAAAGGCTCCGTAGTTGTGGTGCACGGGCTTAGTTGCTCCGCGGCATGTGGGATCTTCCCAGACCAGGGACGGAACCTGTGTCCCCTGCATTGGCAGGAGGATTCTTAACCACTGCGCCACCAGGGAAGTCCGATTTCACGGTATTTCTAAAGATTAGATAACATATTTGAAGTGTCTGGTACATAGTAGACTTTCAGTACAAGTTCGTTCTTGCTTCCCCTTGCCTCCCCACATGCATATGCCGTCTACCTGGCCAAAATCAGATGCAGAGACCTTGCTAGTAGGATAAACTAATTTTGACTCTCAGTTATAGTTTGGTGCTGAAAGAAGCCTGGATCTGGAATTGCAAGCTGGTTTTTAAGATTGTAAATAACGACTGAGAATCAATTTTCCTGTTACAAAACCTAAATAGGAATGCCCACCACAGATGCCCTTTTGCTGTAGCATCTTGGGCAGAGGATATCTAACCTCTTCTGAGGAGGGTCTTCTTTCTGATGTTTGGAATCTGGCTTGTAGCTACTAGTCGAGCCCCTTTTGTGTGTGGGAGGGGGAGTGAGATTGAGAAGTGGGGTGAGAGGAAGAGGGGAGGTAATTGACATCGGTTGATTACCTGCTCTGTTCCAGAGGAGGCAGGGAGCTATAAGTCAGTACTTCCCGGAGAGGCAACACCAGAATCACCCATGGAACACACTCCTGACACATGTGTAAGGAAACTTTATTCATAACCCTAGGTGCTTTTCACATGTTCTTTTAACTCTCACAGTGACCTGCGAACAGGTACATCTTATTTTCTCATTTTACTGTTGAGGAAACTGAGGCACAGTAAGATTGAGTAAATGGCCCAGGGTCACATAACAGGCGAGTTGCAGAGATGGGATCAGAATTATGTGATTCTCAGACCTGTACTTCTGCACTTGTACTGTGCTGCCTCATGTCAGTTGCATGCCCATAATTAGGCCCTGTAACTAGGTATCCTTGGTGACCAGATAACTTTGGAGTGGTGAATGGAGCATTAGAGTTTGCTTCTAAACTCAGTCTGGGTGATGAGCTCTCAGTGCTGGAGAGAGAGAGAGAAATGATGAAACAAACCAGAAATGGATAGTATACCTACGATGACTATTTTTTTGTTCTCGTTGAGATTTTCACCATTAATAAATCCACATCATTTTACAGGGCACACAGATGTGACATGGAGGGCGGATGACCTAATTTATGTCGGGATTGGGTATGTTGCTGAGGACTTGTCGAGAGGGTTAGTTAGATATTAGTAAAGTAGCTTACAGAAAAAAAGGTTCTTATTGTCTTTATAATTGCAGAGATTGATTAGAAATAAATTGCTTAAAGGGTTGATTCAGTGTCACTTTTTCTATTTTTTTTTTTTTTTTTTTTTTTTGTGGTATGCGGGCCTCTCACTGTTGTGGCCTCTCCCGTTGCGGAGCACAGGCTCCGGATGCGCAGGCTCAGCGGCCACGGCTCACGGGCCCAGCCGCTCCGCGGCACGTGGGATCTTCCCGGACTGGGGCACGAACCCGTGTCCCCTGCATCGGCAGGCGGATTCTCAACCACTGCGCCACCAGGGAAGCCCCAGTGTCACTTTTTGTTTGTTGACAAATTAAGACATGTAGGAATGACACCCTTACTTATCATCTCTGCCTTTCCCGTCCTCCCTCAATGAAATATCTAAACACAGGAGAGGGTGGTGGAAGTACATGAATCCACCAATCCAGGGGATAATTGTTTTTTAAAGGGTGATTTGGAGGACTGAGGACTGAAGTAATAAACTTTTTTTTTTTTTTTTTTTTTTCGGTACGCGGGCCTCGCGCTGTCGTGGCTTCTCCGGTTGCGGAGCACAGGCTCCGGACGCGCAGGCTCAGCGGCCACGGCTCACGGGCCCAGCCGCTCTGCGGCACGTGGGATCTTCCAGGACCGGGGCTCGAACCCGCGTCCCCTGCATCGGCAGGTGGACTCTCAACCACTGCGCCACCAGGGAAGCCCCCATAAACTTTTTATTGAAGGGGAAATTCTGAGGAGATGGCCCTTCCTCTGGTCAGTGGGGGACTGTGAATGTTTTAATGCATTGAAATATCAGCAGAGCAATGTTTCCCAAAGTGTATTCCTTGGAACCCTAGTCCACTCAGATACTTTGTGAACAAAAGGTTCCTGGACCAGTAGATTTCGGATATGTTGCAGGCTCTATCCCTCTCTTGGAATTTCACAATACACGTTCAAGACTTCAGAGTCACTTGTTACAAAACTGGTTTATTTTTAAGCCAATATTTCACAAGCGTATTTGACTTTTGAACATTTTTATTCCAACTATTATCTCATACTGTCCACCTAGGAGTGTCCTATGGACTTTGGGAAGCGTTTTTGTGACTTCCATTGTTACTTCTCTAGTTGAGAGTTTCATGTTTAAATCAAGTTACAGTTTTTCTTTTCAGTTTGCTTTGTGTAGATGTATTATGTTTTCATTTCTATTTCTTGATTTAACAGTTAGTTACCAATGCTTAGAGATAAGAAATGGCCCTGAATATCAGACAAGTGGGATATAACACATAAAAACCCAATAATTATGGTACATTGTGAAAGGGTCATAATCCTGATTTTATTTTAAAAAGTGTGTGTGTGTGTGTCTGATAGAGGGTTACATACCAAACTGTGTTCGATGGTCATTTGTGGGATTATGGAGATTTTTCTTGTCTACTTTTTGCCATTCTGTATGTTCCAAATATCACATAATAAACATATTTCTTTCTAAATCGGGGGAAGGGGGAAGTTATAAAAACCACAGGAGAAAGCAAGCAGAGAGGCAAGGGAAGATGGAGTGGTAGATTTGGGTAGGTGTGTGGGGCTTGGGAGGGATCTCGTAGCCTTAGCTCAGTAACTGAAGCCTGGAGCTTATGTTACTAAGGAGATCCTCTTTGGGGAGTGCTTGTGTTTTTCTTGTTTTGGGTTCTTTTCTTTTCTTTCTTTTCTTTTTTTTTTTTTTTTTTTTTGTGGTATGCGGGCCTCACTGTTGTGGCCTCTCCCGTTGCGGAGCACAGGCTCCGGACGCGCAGGCTCAGCGGCCATGGCTCACGGGCCCAGCCGCTCCGCGGCATATGGGATCCTCCCAGACCGGGGCACGAACCCGTGTCCCCTGCATCGGCAGGCGGATTCTCAACCACTGCGCCACCAGGGAAGCCCCTTTTCTTTCTTTTTAAAAAAATTTTTATTGAAGTATAGTTGAATTACAATGTTGTGGTAATGCCATACAGCAAAGTGACTCAGTTATACATATATACCTTTTCATATTCTTTTCCATTATGGTTTATCACAGGATATTGAATGTAGTTCCCTGTGCTGTACAGTAGGACCTTGTTGTTTATCCATTCTACAGATACCAGTTTGCATCTGCTGATCTGTTTTTGGGTTATTTTCTTTAGAAATGAACACAGTAATTGCTAAAATCTTAACCAAAAATTCTCCAGAAAAGTCAGGATAAGAAGTAGAGTTAGTGGCAAATCTTCTGAATTTCCTTCAACATATTCTTTAGTTGCATACACTTCTTCCTGGACTTCCAGATTTTATTGAATGTTCCATCTAGACCCAGCAGATGATAAAGGGAAAAACAATGTTTGCTGTTAGATGAAGCAAAATCAGGAATATATGATGCGAAGTGCTTTGCTCTGTGCCTGGCACAGGTGAGCAGCCCTGAAAGTTTACTTACTCCTGTCTTGTTCCTGGTTGAGATGGTGATGGGGGCTCTGCTTTCCCAGGGCCTTGCCCCTGTGCCATCTTAAAGGTCTTTAGCCGTCTCAGCATTTACAACAAAAAATCATTGCACTCTTCTTGTGTGCCAGCGCAGTGCACTGCGCCGGGAGGGGAGAAATGTGGCAGCTTTTCGGACCTCAGGCAGCTGACAGTCTAGCTGGAGAGACATGGGGAATACACACAAAACCAGGCTACATAGCCTCCTTCCGACCTGTGTGCAGCTGCTCTCCTGGGTTGGAAGCACTTTGAGGTGTGTCACAATAAGGCTCTCATTTCCATTATGGTTATAGGTCTGAAACTTGCAGCTGGGCTGACCGTCTTTTGCTTTCTCCCATTGGCTGTACTCCTGGCCTCGGGAACTTGGCACAAGCTGCTATCTGTGCCTAGAATATTATTTCCCTGCTCTTTGCCCGGTTAATGCCTACACTACCTTTAGGCATCACCTTAGATGCCAGCCCTGCAGGGGTTTTCGCCTGACTCACAGCCCCCGAACTGGCTTAGATGCTCCTGCTAGGTTCTCCCGCAGCCCTCTGCGTCTCCGCAGATGTAGCACTGCTGCTATGATACTGTTGTTGTGTGGTTTTTTTTTTTTTTTTTTTTTACCACACCTTTTGGCACATGGGATCTTGGTTTCCCCGACCAGGGATCGAACCCACACCCCCTGCAGTGGAAGCCCAGACTCCTAACCACTGAACTGCCAGGGAATGCCCCATATTACTATTGATTTATTTCTCTTTCTTACTACACTGTAACCTCCATGAGGGCAAGAAGATGTTTTTCTTGCTTGTCATTGTATAACCTGAGCACAGCGCCTGGTACATAGGTAGGTGCTTGAAAAGGAAAGAATCCCATAATATTTTCTTTTAAATCTTTGCAAGCTTGCACCCTGGAATTCTTCGTAGGAATCTGCCGTGTTCAGAACGTAGTTCCATCAGGTCTGTGCGCATCCTGGATTGAAAGTTTAGAATCCTAGCTCCACGTACTAAATGCAGTGGGGAGGGAGATAGATGAAGGGTGGGTGTTCAAAGAAGTCTCTGTAAAGGTGGTTGGGCATAAATGGAGTCTTGAAAAATGGAAAGAATGTGAGCAGGTGCGCAAAAGGGCCTTCCAGGAAAGAGGGGATAGGAAGAGAAGTGCAGAAGCAGACATGCTAAGGGTCTGTTTTTGAGGCCAAGAAGAACCTGGCCTGACTTAGCTTGAAGATAAGTATTGGTTGTTAGATGACCATGCATCTCACTGAGGCTTTAGAACCTCAGCTAGGATGGGTACGCGGACCTTTCACTAGTAAATGCCAGCTTCCTCATCCCTTCATTGAGATCCACCAATCCTAGAGTTACCTGAATGTAGCATAAGACCCCACCATTGTCCCTTATGTTGAGGTCTTCCTAGTTCCTTAGGGAACTAAGCACTTTATACTAACGTATGGGTCTGAACTGATAGTGCTTTCCTTGCAAAGCAGCCGTTCCTCTGTCCATCTATAGATCCAGTCATTGGTCATATGTTTAATTTAGCCTGTGCACTTCCACCACAGTGGGTGGTCTTTGCTCTCCAAGTTAGTGGGGTACGGGGCTACCCTCGACTCAGGCCCACCCCCACTGAATCTGCCATCTCTGCTTGTAAATGAATAGCTTGCAGGTCTGGTTGCTCCCAGAATACTCTTGTAGTTTTGGGTGAGGCTGGTCACCTGGGCACACACAAAATTGAGATTCTGGAACCACAGTTAATCCACCAAAGCCCACCTAGGCCCTGAGCAGCCCGTGGCCTCCCTCTCAGGGGAACCCTTCCGAAACTCTTAGTGAAGCCCACTGGGAGGGAGCCTTTTCACTCTCACTCATGATGCTGAATCCCATGTTAATGTTTTCAGATGACTTCACATTAAAAAAAATTTTTTCGGGCTTCCCTGGTGGCGCAGTGGTTGGGAGTCCGCCTGCCGATGCAGGGGACATGGGTTCGTGCCCCGGTCCGGGAAGATCCCACATGCTGTGGAGCGGCTGGGCCCGTGAGCCATGGCCGCTGAGCCTGCGCGTCCGGAGCCTGTGCTCCACAACAGTGAGATGCCCGCGTAGCACACACACACACAAAAAAAAAAAAAAAAAAAAAAAATTTTTCAAATAGGTAATAAACACGTAAATGACAAAATTTTGAATAGTACCAAAGCATGTACTGTGAGAAGTCTCTCTTACCCTCCCTCTAGTCCTCTGGTACCCTCCCCCGCATACCAGTTTCTTTTGTCTTTCCAGAGAAAACTCTATGTGAGTCCAAGTATGCATATGTATATGTAAATTAAATATGTATTCCCACCTAGACTATTTTCAATACAGTACAAATGGTACACACGCTTCTGTACCTTCCTTTTGTCATTTAGTATATCTTGGTGTTTATTCCTCTTCTGTACATAAATATCTGCTTTATTTCTTTAAGGACTACATAGTATTCCATTGTATGGATGTACAATGAATTTCTTAAACTGATCCCCTATTGATGGACACTTAGCTTGTTTCTGATCTTATTTTTAAGTCTAAAAATATTATATGCTCAGCCACTACTGGAGGGAGGAAAGTGGAAAATAGATGCTTCTGATTTTCCCTGGATCCCTATTTAGAGACAACCGTTGTTAACGCTTTATCTAGAGAATTCTTTGCATAAAGAGCAGAGACTCTCTGGCTGCTACCTAATTTATTTTCTGTCTAGCTTGTCTGTTCTGTAATTTCTCTATCATCTACTGTTCTACCTATTAACCAATATACCTACCCTTCTTATACAAGGGTCATACATGGGCTGGCAAATGCACTGGCCAGTTAGATGGATGCCCAACCAATCAGAATGAGTGACATAGCAGTGTGAAGTAGCTGATCCTGTATCTCAGTGCTACTCAAAGTGTAGTCTGTAGACTGCTAATGTTATGGGCCTGTGATGAGCTAGATACAGAAGTCCAGAGTGTTTAGAAACTTTTATAGCAAAATAACATTGCTGTGACATAAGTCCATGATCAATGGGCTTGCCTTGTGGAACAGGGTAGTTTCGGTGCATCAAACTTGCGTGATAAGTCACATGTGGCCTGAGCTACACACAAGCCATCTACAGTAGAACCACATACTTGTCTTGACGGATTGAAAATAAAAAACACTAGTCCTTTACCACAGATAGTTTGAGAAGCACTAATCTGTTACTCTCTCCTTAATTCTATCTATCTATCATTTATCCATCCATCCATTTACCTACCTATCATTTTATTTTTCCATCCACCCTTATAACTATCTTTTAGATATCAACCAACTAATCAATCAATTAATCACACCTTTCATTAACTTAAGAATAATCAACCAAAGATGTTGAATAACGGGTCTCAATATGGAAACAAATTCTATGGCACAAAGGTTGTATATGATGAATTTTTCAGTAAATAATAGAGTTTATGTCTTTGTGGCCCCCTACACTAACTCTTTGTTTTACAAATATGCTTTGACACACTTCAATTCTGAACACTGAAGATAAATTCAAATACTGTTCTTTTTGGAGACTAATTTACCTGTAAACAGGGCTAGCTATAGACTCAGTAATTAAAACATGGTTCCTAAGCCAGGGATTGTGGGTTCGTGTCCTACCTGGGGTGCCAAGACAAAACAAAACAAACAAAACATGGTGACTGGGGAAAAGTGCATATGCTGGATTGTTTATTAAAATATATATTCCTTTGTGATGGGTTTTCTGCAAATACTGAGATATGAATATTTGTCTTTCTCCCATTTTGTCCATGGAAAACCTTTCTTGGCTTAGGTGTTCACAGGTTGAGGAAGCACCTGTGATAGTCCATCAAAAAGTAGAGGGCTTCCCTGGCGGCGCAGTGGTCGAGAGTCCGCCTGCCGACGCAGGGGACACGGGTTCGTGTCCCGGTCCGGGAGGATCCCACGTGCCGCGGAGCAGCTGGGCCCGTGAGCCATGGCCGCTGCGCATGCGCATCGGAGCCTGTGCTCCACAACGGGAGTGGCCGCGGCGGTGAGAGGCCTGCGTACCGCAAAAAAAAAAAAAAAAAAAAAAAAAAAAAAGTAGAAAACACAAGCAAATGATAAATATAACCAAAATGACCAGACTTAACTTTTACTGACTTGATTTTATTTTTGAATTTCTTCTTAAAGATGGCTTTTTGGGAATGCCCTGGCAGTCCAGTGGTTCGGACTCCGAGCTTCCACTGCCGGTGGCCCAGATTCGATCCCTGGTTGGGGAACTAGGATCCCACAAGCCGCATGGCCAAGAAAAAAAAAAAAAAAGACTGCTTTTTAACATACTCTCATCAAAAAATTTAAGCAGAGCTGAAGGATATAAAGGGAAAAAAGTACTCCACCCTCTAGTTTTACTCAGGTAGAACCACTGTTCACAATTGCTTGTGTATCTTTCAGGGATTTATTATGTATACACATGACCTCATTTATACTTGCATCAGTTGGATGTTTGGGGATCTTGGGAATCACAGCTTCAGTGGTCTTTGTTTCTGGTTGACCCTCACACAGCCTCAGGACTGAGAACAGATATGGGTTAAATTCTGTAGAAATTCATGTGATGCCTGAGGGGGAGGTCTCAGGGTGAGAAACCTTGTTGGGGTAACTATAGTTCAGAGACTGGGATTTGGCTTTGTGGTTCAGAAAACTGCTGCCCTCGGTGCTCCAAAACTGATCAGGGTTTCCAGGGCTGTCTGATGTAGGCTGTGCTGGGATAGACATTGTAACTGCAGTTTCAGGATTCACAAGCCGTGACTTGAATATGCTGCCACTATGGAATGAAGGTACTCGTACGAGCGATTTTTGTTTGTTTGTTTTACTATCTCTCTCTTTTTTTTAATTTAAAGACTTTTAAGTTAGGCTCCATCCTAGATATTTTATATTGCCTCCTTCACAATCGTTTTTGGAACAAATGTGTATCGTTTCATTGGTGATATGCCATCCCTGCAGATAGAGCATATGAGTGGTTTAATCACGGGGAAGTTGCTTTGGTGTTGCTGGAAAAGGGAAGAAGTGAAATCAATCATTTGAGGGATAGTGAAATCATTTCAGGGATATTAGAGAGGTAAATTTGAAAGGGTTTGCTGATGGATTAGATAAGGGCAGTGAGGAAAACAGGTGAAATGGAAAATTTGCAGGTTGCTGGCTATATAATGGCTTGAATGGTGGTGCTTCTAGTTGTAAAAAGCAGTACTGGAAGGTTTATTTATTTATTTATTTTTGTTTTTGCGGTACGCGGGCCTCTCACTGTTGTGGCCTCTTCCGTTGCGGAGCGCAGGCTCCGGACGCACAGGCTCAGCGGCCACGGCTCACGGGCCCAGCCGCTCCGCGACATGTGGGATCTTCCCGGACCGGGGCACGAACCCGTGTCCCCTGCATCGGCAGGCGGATTCTCAACCACTGGGCCACCAGGGAAGCCCAAAAGCAGTACTGGAAGGTTTAGAAGAGGTTGAGAAGTGTTTTAACATGTTGAGTTTGAGGTCACTCTAAGATTTCCAAGGGAGATATATATATATATATATATTTTTTTTTCAGGTGACTATATCTACCTACACATATTATCTATATAACTATAACCGTATATATATATTTATTATTATTCAAATCCAGGTGTGGATGAGATTCCTTAGAGAGAGGTTACATATAGATTGAGAAGAAAGGAGAAGTGCTGTTAGACTTGGTAAATGAAATGGAGAAGAAACAGTCAGAAATATATAGGAGGAAATCCAGAAAGTAGCGCCCCAAATCCAGGGAAGTTCAAGAAGGAGGAAGGGTTGATTTTGTGGCATGTTTCTCAGAGGTCAAGGAAGATGAGAACTGAAAAATGTCCAGTGAATGGTTTTTCCACTGAGGGCACTTTCTTTCTCCAGGGTTGGGCCAGGTCAAGGGCCTGGGGCGCTAATTCGGATAAGATAGCTTTTGAAGAGAGAAAAATGATGAAAATAAGCATCTGAATTAGATAAGGCGTGTCCCACAAATTCCCACCTCCGCTGAGGTGTCTTGCTAAGGAGCAAGATCTCCCTGTAGAGATCCGCTGGCTGTCTAGAGGACCACACATTTGCTTATTTAAACATCTGTTTAAAATGAGGTCTGAAATCAGTGTTTTGTAACTGAGATAAGTTATAAGACTTGGGTAAAAATATTACACTAACTGATATGATAGTCACTTGCCATGAGGAAAATTGCCATCTCCAGTCCTTGCTGTGGTCAAACCTTTGTCACAGTTTCTAGCTCACAGGACTTTCACTGCTGAGACGCGTCATACTTAACTGCAGCCGTAAAAATAGCAGATTATGTTTGGAGAGTATCAGTTAATAATTTATTGTTCAGAATATTATGTAACTATAGTTTCAGATAAACGTTTATCGTTCCATCTTTGTTTCTCCATTTGCCGGAACTGATTTTGATAGCTGGCAAAGGGGATTCTGAAATTAACGCAGGTAAGTGCCCTGGGTCAGTTTACCCTCTCACAGTGTAAGTAAATGAAACATGCTTGATTTTATCAAACTGGTTTGAGTTTGAATACATTTTATAGTTAAAGCTGGGATTGTAATTAAAAGCCTATTCTGCTGCATTTTGCTAACATGGGAGCATCTAGTGGCCCTGTTACTGGTTTGGCACTTGTGTGAACATGTGAATTTAGTAGGAGGGATTAAGAGTCATAAAAGAAGCAGTAAACTTCAGTGCTGCCTATAAAATTACTTATGTTTTCTGTAGACGCACTCTCTAGTGCAATTGTCACCACTTTTATGGGTCTTAGTTTTAGGTACTATGTGAAATATAAATCTTTGCATATAGGACTTTTGGCAAATATGAATTCTTGTTACATAACTGTATCATCCAGAATATATTTGGCTCTTTGTGCGTTTTAGCATAAAATCCAACCATAAATATGTACTGTAGTAAAAACTTGTAGGAAGGAAAGACAGGAATGGAGAAAGAACACCTACTTAAAGGTCAAGCTGTACCCAGATGTGTTTTTAAATTATGGTCCATTTTTTCCATATGCTTTTAAAAAAGTTTAGTTATCTTATCTATGGTCTGAAACAAGTTAAACTTGCATTTATTGATCTGGCATTTCTGTAAGCATGAAGATGGCAAGGACTGTGTTTGGGGCTTCGGAAAGTTCTCAAGCAAAGGTCCAAGGGCTGTAACCCATACGGGACACAGTGGAGACATTGTTCGTTCTGTTTGTCTGTTGCTTACATTTTAATAATTATCGAGCAGTCGGTGATTATTAACACAGATTTAACAGTAGGAGCAGAGGAGAGGGTAGAGTCATTATGAACAATTTGGAGTGTCAACATTAAAGAAATGATTTTAAAGGTTAGACTCAGAATTGTTGAAACTTTTGCCTGAAACTTTGGCAGGTGGCTAGACCAACACAGCCTTTTTAAATTATTAGCCATAGTGAAATGAGTCAAGTTTTGCCATAGTGCTTTTCATTTAACCTAATAATTGGCCAGCCCTAGTTAATTGGTTGAAAACCATTACAGGACTTCGATTTTCCAGGTGCTCATGCACTGGAATGTCCATCTTACCTTATGTGTGTGAATAAAAAAATCCCACGATCTAAGTGCATTGTCCATACTCACCTTAAAGCTGAGTGTCAGTAGCACGTTAAGTTTCAAGAGTTCTCTGGGAAGGTCCTTCTGAGGCCTGGTAAACACCTTGGTGACTGGTACATATCTCTTTGGAGTCTAGTTTTGAGAGCTGCTGAAAAAAAGAGTATTATAAACTTTCAAGTGATCATGGAGGTGTAAACTGATGCTGTGGAGCTGCTTCAGCTGAAGTGAAAGATTATATTTACTGACACGACAAATGGGTTTTTAAAACAATGTCTGTTTTGTACAGTGACAGTCGAGTCTGCCAAGAGTAGAACAAGAAAGTTGCATTGTGGAACAAGATAAAAGAACACTGCATAATAAATAATATCTAATACCATTAAAATATAAAGTTTCCTTTCCAAAATGTAAATAGCAGCTTCTAAATGAATGTTTTAAAAATCTGATTTTACTTTGATTTGTCCAGTGACTTGATGCATAAAGTGATTATGACTCAGAATATGTCCAGATCTAGACTATTACAGTAAATAATACATCTGTATAGCATGTAAAAGATAAATAAACCTTCAATGACATTGTGTTTTAGTGATAGCATAGAAATTGTTTTTTATTAGAATAGGTCAAAAGTAGTTCATTGGCCATAAGCAAAATGTTTTCATCCACCAGTTTCTAAGACTAGAATAACATATCTGATCCAGACTCTACTGGTTCTAACCTTTATCCGTAGAGAACATCACTGGTCTATGAAAATCAATGAGGGAACATAGGTAAAGGGGTAAGCTATAGAAACCTTTACTAAGTCTTTTAAGAAGCAAGGGTGGGGGGTACTTCCCTGGTGAAGCAGTGGTAAAGAATCCGCCTGCCAATGCAGGGGACACAGGTTCCATCCCTGGTCTGGGAAGATCCCACATGTCAGGGAGGAACTAAGCCCGTGCGCCACAACTACCGAGCCTGCGTGCTAGAGCCCGCGAGCCACAGCTACTGAAGGCTGCGTGCCTAGAGCCGGTGCTCCGCAACAAGAGAAGCCACCGCAGTGAGAAGCCCGTGCACTGCAACCAAGAGTAGCCTCTGCTCGCTGCAACTAGAGAAAGCCCACGTGCAGCAACGAAGATCCAACACAGCCAAAAATAAATAAATAAATAAATTTATTTTTTTTTAAAAAAAGAAGAAGCAAGGATGGGGATCTTTTACACCCTTGTTGTAAAGATTGTTTGGCTCTTGCCCTGAGTGGATTTTGAACACAAGGAGAGATTGCATGGAATTAAAAATTGTTTTTTTAAAAATGTCTTATCCCAGTGGAGAAGCATTTATCTGAATCCAGTGGGGAGGACCAAAAATGTTGCTTAAAAGGCTTTTAAGAAGGGTAGGCACAACTCTTGCCAAGTGGGCTAGCTGAATAAGGGAGATCCAAAGATTCAGAGTCCTGTTAGTGTCTTGTGTAGTTAGGAAATCGCAAAGGTGAACTTTTGGGGAGGTGGTTTGTTGAGAGGTGGGGAAGATAATCGGATGAGTAACAAGTGTTTAGAAAGATAAGGGTTTACAAAAGACCTTCAAGATGTTTGTAGATGTCCTTTGCTATAGGACAAGGCCAGAAATGTTACCTGAGTTGTTTATGGGAAGATGGAAAAGCTAACTTTAGTTTGCTCAGAATAACAAAGAAGAATGATTTATTCATTTAAAGAGTGGACTTTGGAGTCCATCACTGGGACTTTCTGGGATGGGCTGACTTGAAAGCAGAGAAAATATAAGCAGGTGGCCCTTCAAGGCAGCCCAAAGATAAAGTATCTGACTTCAAAATAAATAAATAAATAAATAAAAGTATCTGACTTCATTTCTTCTTGGCTGGACGTGCAAAGATGCCGAGATCTCTGTTCAAGCCAGTGTTTCTGCTCTCAAGCCCGATGGTAGAGTGGCTGTGGCGGCTTTGATTTGCTTCCTGCCCCAAGCTTGCTTTGGGTGAATTTAAAAACCTGTTTGTTTCACCCGTCATCCGGCTGGGCCTTACCCATAATTCCTGCACTTTGATTATGGGGGTTATTATAGGACAAGAGCTTCTTTGTAAAAGAGCATGTTTAATACTCTGGGGTGTAGCGTGACTAGCGGATATAAATTGTATGGAAGCAATTAAACTCGAAGGAAATGTCATGTGGGCTGAATTTAAACATACAGACTTGTGGCATTGATTTTTTTCTTTTTTTTAAACTTACACCGAGAAGGGTGGAGAGGGAAAAATAAACGAAGAAAGGAGAGAGATAGGCCAAGAGAGTGAGGGAGACAAGAGAAAATGAATTATCTTGAACACGTGGTTAAAACTCCGAAGTTCAGAGCCAGTATTATGCTAAAGCCATTGCCCTTCATATGAACTCTTTAAAAATACAAATGTCAGGGAATTATACTCTATTTGGGGACTTGTCTACCTTTTTGCAGTTGGTCGGTCCCTTTTGATTCAGGGCATGTGTGTATCTAAGAGTGGAGTGATTTTTTTTTTGGAATATGTTAATAAACAGGACTGAGGGTAGCCAGCCCATAATGACTGTGAGGGTGCTTATCACTTCAGTTTTCTCTCCATTTTGTGCTCATGGCCTCTGTATATTTCATACAGAGTGGCTCATCTTTGGACTTCTGCTTAAGAGCAGTATATCATTTCTCTCACTGGCCTGGAATGTTCTCCATCTCCTGCTTGGTCTAGCCAACTCCATGTCCTCTCTGACACCTTATTGGGCCAACCAGCTAGAAAGACCTCCTCCTCCTCCTCCAGACTCCATAGTAATTTGATCTGTATGGGTAATTTGGCAATTGATCTTTCCTATTGTCCATTAAAATATTGTGTAAGGCTTGTTAAATGAATGGATTTATTTCACTTTACCCAACATGTCAACTCTCGGAACATGGACCTGGTGTTGTGTTGTCCTTCATGCCTAGTGCCTGTTTTTTTTTTTTTTTTTGGCTGTACGCGGGCCTCTCACCGCTGTGGCCTCTCCCGTTGCCGAGCACAGGCTCCGGACGCGCAGGCTCAGCGGCCATGGCTCACGGGCCCAGCCGCTCCGCGGCACGTGGGATCTTCCCGGACCGGGGCACGAACCCGCGTCCCCTGCATCGGCAGGCGGACTCTCAACCACTGCGCCACCAGGGAAGCCCCCTAGTGCCTGTTGATACGAAGGAATATTTTTTGAGATCAAGGCTAATGCTGAACATGCTTTTGAAATGATCAAAATGTTACTGAGTGGTCAGAGGCAGAAAACGATGCTTTTCTTTTATTTGGCTGTACCATGCGGCATGCGGGATTTTAGTTTCTGGACCTGCACCCCTTGTAGTGGAAATGCGGAGTCTTAACCACTGGACCTCCAGGGAAGTCCCAGAAAAGGATGCTTTTACATTAGATGTAACAGTACAACGAGTTGGATTTGAATTTGAGTGTTAGAAGTTATAGGCAAACTTGATTTTTTTTGCACCAAGGGAGAGTGCTTATGCTTTATTTTCATTCTTTGTATTAAGGACAAAGAAACGAATTTTATCCCATTTGTATCTCTCCAGTGCCCAGCCCAATGCCTGGCACACATGATAGGAATTCAATTAATATTTGCTGAAAGAAATGTAAATAATTAAAAATTTCTCCATTATTTAGATCATCTGGTGCTTCTTCCTTATGCAGTAAGCCAACAGATATTTATTGAGCACATACTGTGTGCAGATACAGGTACTGTGCTTATTAGCATAGTGGGTCCACATGAATTGTACTACACTTTGGAATATATTTTATTCTTTGTATTTAATTATTAGTTTGACTATAAATTCCAAGAAATCACTTCCTTAAGCAGAACAATAATGAATTAGGAGAGGCAAAATTGCTGGGAATAAATCCAGTATATTCATCTGTTTCCAGATTATTTCCATATTCCACTCCATGCTGGAAATGCAGCCCCCACTCCCAACCCCCTTTCAAAGGATCCTAAGA
The DNA here is from genome assembly GCF_026419965.1 of Kogia breviceps. NCBI lineage: Eukaryota > Metazoa > Chordata > Mammalia > Artiodactyla > Physeteridae > Kogia > Kogia breviceps. The sequence continues at coordinate 5,578,442 of NC_081314.1, forward strand.
TTGTAATCTTTCCAAACAGAGCTGGAGAGGTAGTAGACTGTTTAGATTTCAAAGGACTTTTCAGGATGCAAAGTAAATAAGGGGAATTTGAGATATCAACAAAACTGTAATTAAGCAGATTAACGGTGTCAGTAGTGAATACAGAGAGATGTCAGAGGAGCTCGTTAGAGTAGCAAGTATTTAAACACAACCTCAAGTTCATCCTCAGTGGTATCATCAGCATCCACAAACAAACCTTAAAGGAAGTTTAGCCAGATAAACCCAGGAGAAATGGGATGTTCTCCTGGGAACATCACCTTCGAAATCATATATCTATTATTAATATCTTTATTTTAAATTTTGGCTTGGGCTCTTTTATTTATTTAGGCTGCCCGGGGTCTTAGCTGCGGCATCTAATTCCCCGATCAGGGCTCGAACCCAGGCCCCCTGCATTGGGAGCACGGAGTCTTACCCACTGGACCACTGGCTTGGGCTCTTTTATTCCTTACAAGTCCCTTAAGGTCACAGGTCACACACAACCAGGATTTAATTTTATTATCTTTTCAGATCTCCAAAGAGCAGGAATTGAACCCTCTTCTGATCAGGATAAAGGGTAGAAGAATTGAAAGTTATAAATTAGGTTTACTTTACCCATAGATGGTCGTGTATTTAAATGCAACAGTATCTATTTCTTATTTTAAAAAATTACCCAAGTTATACATGAATGCATTTTGTTTTAAGAAATCCAGCCAGAGACAGTCTCTGTTGACTCCTGTGCTCCCAATCGTGCTCATGTCCCCGGAGGGCGAGCCACCTTCTCAGTTCACAGTCCGTCCAAGTGCATGTGCAAAGCTGTGATTCAGATTTTTTTTTTTTACATGTTGTACCTTAATGTCCCATTTTTCTTTTCACTGAAAAGTATGCTTTTCCGGGCTTCCCTGGTGGCGCAGTGGTTGAGAGTCCGCCTGCCGATGCAGGGGACGCGGGTTCGTACCCCGGCGGTCCGGGAAGATCCCACGTGCCGCGGAGCGGCTGGGCCCGTGAGCCATGGCCGCTGCGCCTGCGCGTCCGGAGCCTGTGCTCCGCAACGGGAGAGGCCACAACAGTGAGAGGCCCGCGTACCGCAAAAAACCAAAAAAAACCAAAAAGTATGCTTTTCCATGACAGTAGCTAGAGATCTATCTAAATATATTATTCCATCATAATATTCCATCATCATAAACTACTACAGTTTATTTACCCATTCTCCTAATAATGGGACTGTAATGTTATTTAAATCTCATCTGAAAGACCTGGTATAAATTAAATTCTTACTTCTTTTGAGTTTTTTGGGGTTTTGTTTGTTCCTCTGTTTTTTGTTTGTTTGTTTGTTTTGTTTTGTTTTTGTTTTTTGTTTTTTTTACGGTACGCGGGCCTCTCACTGTTGTGGCCTCTCCCGTTGCGGAGCACAGGCTCCGGACGCACAGGCTCAGCAGCCATGGCTCATGGGCCTAGGCTCTCCGTGGCATGTGGGATCTTCCTGGACTGGGGCCCGAACCCGTGTCCCCTGCATCGGCAGGCGGACTCTCAACCACTGTGCCACCAGGGAAGCCCCCCCTCTGTTTTTTTTAAATCATTTTGAAGGGAGATTTTTTAGTAATTATCCAAAGATAGAAGACTGAAGTCCAATTACTAAAAATACATTGTGTTTGTATGATAGTTTAACCTTCTTCTCAGTAGGGGCATGATACCCCAGCAGCCTGGTGGGTATGCATGAGGGGGTGGGGCTGGGTGCGGGTGTGGGGAGACAGCACCGCATCATCACAACCGCGTGAAGGTGAGGACAGGTCAGATGTCTGTCCTTCCCGGGCTCTTTGGTCAAGAGGCAAAGGATCCCGTCTCTCCTCTGCGGTCTACAAGCTCTTCCCAGAGCTCTCTGGCCAGCATTGTCGGTTCAAGGGTTGGCCTCAGAGTCTTTGATTTAAGCTGGGAGGGGACAGGCATGGTGGCGAGGTAGTGGGGGCGGGCCCGGAAGATGAGCTACTAGGAAGCAGGGCAGGGAAGAGTTGTCCTGGCTGGAAGGCAGGGCCTGGAAAGGGCAACCCCAGGCGAGCAGGTGAGCTGTTTAAACAGGAGCCCCAGAGGCCTTTCTGGTCCAGGCTCTTTCACTTGCTGTTTTGGGCTGCTCACCAAGCCTGTGGTTCAGCCATTTATTGTGCCTGGATCCTGGTGGAGAATAGTTATTGCTCTTTTTTTTCTGTTCAATTTTTCCCAGAAGGCCCACCCTCAAGGACAGGGAGCATGTTTTATTCTTCCCAGAACTTAGCACCCAGGGGTGAATGAATGGGGAAGAGAGAGTGAAAAAGGAAGCTTGATGGGAGATAATGAGGCTTTTCCTTGTTGCTGATGTTGTCTTCAGAAAGTGAGGTCCTGGAGATCTGAATACACATTTACATGTATTTATTGAACAAACGGTACAGAGCACTTACTCAGCGCCAGGCATTGTTTTAAGCACTGTCTGTATTTAATTCTCTCAACAACTGTTTGACAGACAGAAACACAGTTTTTATCCTCACTTTACTCAGGAAACTGAGGCGCAGAGCATTTAAGTAACTTGACCAATGTCACACAGCTGGTAAGGTTTGAACCCAGGCAGTTCGGGCCCAGAGTCAGTGTCCTGGCTGTGCCTCTGTTCCTTTCCACAGGTCTTGATACGGTTGGATTTGGTTGTTTTTCTCCTCTGTGATCTCTCTTCCTTCCTTCCCTCCTCTCCATTCCTGTTGCCCCTACACTAGTACTCGATACTTCACTTGTAGATTGTAACACGCTGGCCTCCGACCTCCGTCCCTTGCAGGCTGCAGACAGGCTAGACTTCTGTAGAGACAGCTCTCACCCTGTCGTGTCCTGCTCAGAACTCTCCCTGGCATCCTGTCCTGTCAGGGCTGCACTCTCGCCTATTTACCCATTCTCCTAGTAATGGGACTACAGTTTTCTTTTTCTCCACCGCGCCTTGTGGCTCGAGGGATCTTAGTTCCCTGACTAGGGATCGAACCCGCACCCCCTGCATTGGGAGTGGGGACCCTTCACCCTGGACCGCCAGGGAAGTCCCAGGACTATAATGTTGTTTAAACCTCATCTGAAAGACATGGTGCAAATTGAATACTTACTCCGCAGCGCCTGTCTCCTTTCCCAGGACTGCCCTCTCCTCTCTTCTCTGGGCCTTCACTCGGAAAGCCCATCTCAGGCCTCGCCTCCTGTCCCTCTCCTCAACTCCTATGGTCTTCCCCTCCTCTTGACCCAGTGCTACAGGCTGTTGAACGGATTTGTTGTTTCAGGCTTGAAAAAACCCAACTACATTTAAGCTCTTTAGGGGCAGTGGTGAGGGTCTCCCATTATCCATGGCCTGGCATTGAGCCGAGTACCCAGGAACATTGAATAGTGGGACCAGCAGACAGAACACACTGGGACACTGATTTAGACTCATGCTGGGCTCGTTGCTAGGGTTCCTCACCTTTAAAAACGAACTTGAATGAGATAGCCGAGGTCTCTTTTAGTCTGCTTAACTGATGTCACTTAATTTCTTAAACAGCGTTATTGAGATATAATTTATATGCCGTACATTTCACCCATTTAAAGTGTACAGGGGTTTCCCTGGTGGCGCAGTGGTTGAGAGCCCGCCTGCCGACGCAGGGGACACGGGTTCATGCCCCGGTCCGGGAAGATCCCACGTGCCGCGGAGCGGCTGGGCCCGTGAGCCATGGCCGCTGGGCCTGCGCGTCCGGAGCCTGTGCTCCGCAACTGGAGAGGCCACGGCAGTGAGAGGCCCGCGTACCAAAATAAATAAATAAATAAATAAATAAAGTGTACAATTCAGTGGTTTTTAGCATTTTCACAGATACGTGCAACCATTGCCACAGTCAACAGTAGAACAATTTCATCACGACAGAGAGACTCCCTTACTAGTTAGGTGGCTATTAGCTATCGTCCTCCCCTCACCAGGACCTCATCCCCCCAGCCTTAAGCTACTTTATGTCTCTATAGGTTTACCTATTCTGGACATTTCCTATAAGTGGAATCATATATTATACGCTCTTTTGTGACTGGTTTCTTTCACTTGGCTGAGTGTTTTCAGGGTTCCTCTGTATTGTAGCCTGTATTGGAACTTCATTCTTTTTTATGGCTGAATCATAATCCATTGTATAGATATACCACATTCTGTTTTTATCCATTCATCTGGCAATGGGTGTTTGGGTTGTTTCTACCTTTTGGCTAATTATACTTATTTTTGAGGGGAAAATGGCCTTTCCTGTTGGGGTTTCTGCAGTTGCCAAAAGCAGTTTCCCTCTGCTGCTTTACTAGAGTAGGACTCTGTGTTTGTGCCGTGGAGGTGCCCAGGGGGTTGGATACTTGGTCAGCAGCAGCGGGCAGTAGTTGTAAGGAGCACCCGTGAGCTCTGGAGTCAGCTGTTCTAGTTTGCGTCACAGCTCTGCCGTTTAATGAGCTTGCATAACTTCAGCAAGCCCTAGTTTCCTCTTCTGTAGAATGGAAGCTACCCTGCTTCCTTCCTTACAGTCAGGGTCATGCTAGAAAGTGTGTGGGGCCTGGGGCAGCTCAGCACAGAGAGACCTCATTATGGCTATAAAAATAAATAAGTAAATAAATAAAAATGAAGGTTATAAAAACATAGGTGCTTAACAGTGTCAGTTTTGGTAAGGCGCAGTGACTCAAAGCATGGAGCCCAGGACCATCACCCACTTGCAGTCCCCAAGGTGGACCTGCTTAGTCTTATTGGGACAATTAAATGTCTCCTCTTGCACATGTTAATGGTGTTGCTTGGTCTTGGGTCTAGGTTTGTGCTCTGGTTATTACTCCATCAGGCCATTTGAGGAGAACGACTAGAGGGGGTAAGACCTTTTCTCTGTCTTTGATAAAAAGATACACGGGGGAGTGAATTTCACTCTTTGTGGAAAAGGGCAGGGAAGATGGAGTGTTTCCTTTGTAGGCTTTAGTCTGGCAGTGTAGCTGATACCCTGAGCTTTTTTATGGCTATTCAACATTGGCTCTTATATTTGGAGTCTGTACATGAAGACTGAAATGCCATTTTTGGTAAATAGGTGAAAGAGAGATGAAATGTTAATTCGATCCAACTTTACTTGGAGGGTGCGATCGTTCATAACAGTATCACTGATTTGGCGAGTATTGTTCTTAAGAATCAAGGAACCCTACAATCTTGGATTTTAGGCAAAGCCTGCCTCCACACCCAAAGTAAAAGCATTTTTTATTGTTTAAAGTAAATAGGTTTTAGAAACATACAACTCTTACAATAGCAGGTCTTTTGAGAGAATGGAAAGTAAGTCATTGTCCTCATCCAAACTTAGTTTCTGCCCCTGTAAACTTGGTGGGACTACATGAATCTTCCCTCCCCTCTTCTATTCTGGCCTCAGGTGAGTGCGGACAGGTCTGGCCTGGCATCCTTCGCGCTAGTCTGAACTGTGCACGGCGGCTGTGAACAGACCAACCTGTCCAGGCTGAGAGGATGACCAGATTTTGTGTGGGCGATCTCGACAAAAGAGTATTTGTTTCTGGGGGACTGACACTTATTTTTTTCCATTAAGTCTGACCTTTCCATCATTAGACTGTAGCTCTTTTCAGAATTAAATTCAGCTTAGAAACAAGGAAGGAATGAGTAAAGGAGCTGTCGTTTGCTGCATCCAGATACAGACTGTACAGAAACAAGTGGATGGGATGAGAATAGACATTATTTCTGGGGTGACTTCAGGGCCCTGTGGTCCATACTGTGACTGTGGAAAAGGACGGCTTCTTACCTTAAGCATCACGACTCTGCTTCCTGTTGTTGGTCCTGGGGCTTGAGGGCCCTGACTTTCATTTGAACTTCTGTTTGCCAGCCCAACAAGGGCAGAAAGGCCTGGACACGTGACTAGGGCCTCATGTGAAGCCACAAGTCTTGGCCCTGTGTTTCTGGATCACGGCTGCCTGGAAAATACAGTGAGGAGAAGGCCTGAGCTGGTCTGGAGGAAGAGCAAGAAGAAATTCTGATCCCCTGTCCCCAGATGGACGTGTATCCTGCCTGTGAAGTGGCTAGAAGGGATCGTGGAGACAGTAAATGATCTCTGAAAATTTTACATCTTTGTCTTTGTCTGTACACTGGAGATAAGTTGCTAATTTTCTTTTGTCTGGAGATTTTCTTCTAAAAATCTCTTTCTGTTCATTGCTAGAGCCAGAGGCAGAAGCAAGATAATTTACAGTGATAATTAATTTTTTTTAAAAAAAGGAAAGAGAGACCCACAGAAAATGTCATTATTATAACTTTACTTTTTTCCCATGTGCTTATATATACGCTTTTCCTATTGCTATCCACTTTCTTCTTCTTTTTTTTTTTTGGTCGCGCCTCTCACCTTGTGGGATCTTGGTTCCCCACCAGTGATTGAATCCGGGCCCTCGGCAGTGAAAGTGCAGAGTCTTAACCACTGGACCGCCAGGGAATTCCCTGTTTTGTTTTTTTCTTTTTTTGTTATCTGCTTTCATAATCAAACATTCCAGAGTAGATGGGTTGGCTGACTGGAAGGTTTTTTTTTTTTTTTTTTAAATTCCTCTATTATGTGCTTTCACCAATTTAAAACTTATAGGGGCTTTTAATGCATTATTTAGGGTCAGTCATGTCTCAAACAAAAAATAATTATCACAGCTTATGCTGTGGTGGAGAAGGATATCTTTATGGCTTTGTTTCGGACCTCACCAAGACTCTGGACAACAAGTTACTGGTATTTGGAAAATAGAAGAGATGATCTGCACGGTCATTTTTCCAAACCTCCAAAAGCTCACCTTGTGTCTCCTGTTGGCAGGGATACGCACGCTCTCTCATATGGAAAAGAGACTTCCAGGGGAAGAATTAGCCCATCATAAAAAGCAATGGACAATACCAAGAACTAAGTCGTTTCAGTGGAAGCTACTTGTTGAAATAGTGTTTGCGTTCTGGGTTTTCCGGTTGCAAAGCATGCAGCTCAGAGTGCCCCAAACTGGCTTAATAATGGTAGTTTTTTATACCTTCAGAATTTAAAAAAAAACAATACTTCCTTAAACAAACAAAAAAAGACCCTCACCGGCTACGCTGTACAAAGAAAGGGGAAAGACACACCCTAGAGAGCTTTGTAAGTCTTCCCAAGGGATAGAAAATCCTGTGGTTTCATGGGCCATGCAGCATGGATATCTCTGGCTGGTTTAGTACAAGTTTTAACCAGTTTGACTCGGGGATGCCGGCTGTAGCCACATCACACTCTCTTCAGCTGTTACCACCTATGCCCCCTTCTTGGCTTCTCTGGCGCTTCAGAGGGGGGCAGGGAAGGTCATGGTTTAAGGCAGCTGGCATACCTTCCTTTCTCTGAAGGCTTCTCACTTTTAGGAGAATAAAGAGTAGTTTCTTCCTATCAAAATTTGCGTTCCTCCTTGAATTTCATTGCCCAGCAGATATTCAGAGTTGACTTAACTTACTGCATAGGACACTGCACAAAGCCAAAAATGGGGGCAGGTGTTTCCCAGGAAATTTGGCTTGTGGTTAGGAAAGGAATGGGCATAGGTGATGGGTAGTCAACAACAGATGTTTATCCTAAGTGGGGCTGCCTGATAAAATACAGATGTCCAGTTAAATTTGAATTTCAGATAAAACAATGGTCAAGTTTTAGTATTAGTATATCCCAAATATTTCTTGAGCATACTATACTAAACAAATTATTTGTTGTTGATCTGAAATCTAGATTTCACTGGGTATCCTCCATTTTTATTTGCTAAATCTGGCAACCCTAAGTCCCTAAGATACTTCTCAAGTCTCATTTCACATTTTTTGTTAGCCTCTAGCTCACCTGAGCTTCTTTGAAGAGATGCTGGGGGTCAGCACAGTAAGCAGGCCATTACACTAGTGTGAACTAAGACAGGGCAGGGCAGGACATAAATAAAGCATTGGCCAAGCAGCTGCTGGGTGGCCTCAGGACAGAGTGGGTGTTCAGCTACCTGCTCACGATATGCCAAGGTTGGGCAACACCTTGTTTTTGATACTATTCTTGGATGCACCCCTATGTGCAATGTATTTCGTAACCCCATCTGAGCACACATTCAGACATCGGCAATTATCCAGCTGATGCTCTTTTGTAGTCTTCATGGGCAAATCCCTGCAGTACCTTCTCTAGGAATTTGGAAAAAGAGGAGTAGAATTTCATCTCTAACCAATAACACTGAGTGTGCTTTGGGGGTTTTAATACAAATTATTTAAATAAAGTAAATTTTTTTTTCATTTGTATGTCAAACATCACATTGGTTCAGGTCAATAGTATGTATGCATGTATTTACCTATGTATTTATTACACACTACAGAGTATATATATATATATATATATATATATATATATATATATATGTTTGCATACAAACATTCTTTTAACATTCTGGCTCAAGTAAGAGAAGTCATTAGCTTTGTTTTGTATAGTGACTGATTTCAACTGAATGGATTTTAGGGGAGAAAAAAACCCATGGGAAATATGGTCATGAGTCATAAAGGATGCTTATCTAACATGGTCTGCCCCTGGATGTTGCATTATTGACTGTCTACTGGGTTTGGAGGCACCCTTTTGGAGGCTCTGTTATTAAGTAGCAATGCAGTAATTACTCCAATAACGAACGCAGAGGATTGACATAGCGGGATTAATTTATTTACAATTGTTTACTACTGAAATTTTCACACAGACAATTTTCCCAATTGAAGGCCTGTCCCTTGGACCTTGGTTAGACTCAGAAAGCCATCTCTGATGTTTTTCTTCTTGGGCCCTGTAGGAAAACTCATTGTTCATGAGTGACAATTACTTTGTGGCCATTACTGTATGGTTGTAGCACCTTCGTCGCTTGGAATGATTGATGTGCGTCACCTTTATCTGTGAGCTCAACTGGGTGTCAGACATCTAGGAAGGGAGGGACTTGGTAGGTACTTAAATGGGAAACTCAGGGTGCTGTTGGGAGGTGTATTAGTGATTCAGGAAGTGGCATTTGGCTTGAGTCAGGGCTTTTCGTGCTGTGCTTAGAACAGCTCATGTCTTCCTTATGAGAACACACTTATTTGCATGTGGTCCTCATTTCTGCTTTGTTAAAAGCAAACCAGCCAAGTCGCAGTTAACCCTGTCATAGAAAGCAGGGATAACGAATGGGCAGAGTTGTCTAGTTCATTAATAACCAACTTTTCCTGAGAAGAGACTTCCTATGAAGGTTGAGTGATTATTATTTATTTTTCTAATTTTTAGAAGAAGCGGAACGAACCAGTTCTTTCTTCTTAGTACAAGCACTGGAACTTTAGAAAGATGCAGCTAACTGGATCTTGTATGATGCACACCTCCAAGGTGATGGGTAACCCAGTTACCTGCAAGGGCTTGGAGAGTAGAGATTGGACCTTTTGGCCATGAATATAGCACAGGATGTAGACTCTTGTCTTCGGCTTGTGTGAGTGAGAGTGGACCGGTCAGGACTGTTCCAGCTGAAAATGACAGAGGGCTAACTCACACTAGCCCCAGCAAGGATATGTACCAGGTGAGGCCAAGGTTGACTCTGCATCCAGGGGCTGCATCAGAATCATTTGGACTCCCGTGTATTTCCTTGACAGCTCTCTTCCCCTCTGGCTACCTTCTCTTCTCTGGTTGGCAGGAGCGTGGCCTTCGGCAGATCTTGGCTTGCTATACTCCAGATAAGCCATGTCAAAGGGATGAGAGGGCTTCCTTCTCCCCGCCAGCTTCAGTGTATGCCAATATCTGCTCATTTGCCCTTCCCTGAGCCCAGTGAAGCAAGGTACTGGGTTGGCCACCACCCGAGAATCCCCTCGTTAGAATGGAGAAAGAGCCAGTTGCTCAATGGAAGTGGTCGTGGTGGTGGTGGTGGTGGTGGTGGGGTGGGAGGTTCTGTGGTCAGAAGAGGGGAGGAGATGCAGGGCAGATAATAACCACATACCTTAACTACAGTGGGAGACAAAGACCCAAGCTTTGACCTTGCAGGCTGACTGGAGCGCTAACATGCATACATGGGAGAGAGCATGGCATTGCCCACACTACGTAAAAGCAATGAGGAGATGGCAGAGTTAAGTGCTATCAGTATGAGTTGAGGTCATTCAGAGAGGGTTGTGAAGCTTTAGCATTATGTGCAACTTCTCATCAGGATTTCACCTCTTTTCTCTATGGACACATAGCAGATGATTAGTCCTGAAAGCAATGATATCATTTCTATTTATACAGATCTACATTTACCCATAGAAATTATTATTTCTCCTGTTCAAGTAAGGTCAGAATGCAGGTTCATGGAAGTGATGTTATTCAGTGGATACAGGCTTTAATTCATAAAAAAGAGAGAACACATTTTGCAAACTTAAAAGATTTGGGATGCCTTTCATAGATAATGGCATCACAGCATGACTTTTAGTGGCTGCTCAACATTCTGTTCTATGGTTGTACCCTAATTTTTTCATCCAGCCCCCATGACTGATTTTTTTTTTTTTGGTGGTACGCAGGCCTCTCACTGCTGTGGCCTCTCCCGTTGCGGAGCACAGGCTCCGGACGCACAGGCTCAGTGGCCATGGCTCACGGGCCCAGCCGCTCCGCGGCACGTGGGATCCTCCCGGACCGGGGCACGAACCCGCGTCCCCCGCATCGGCAGGCGGACTCTCAACCACGGTGCCACCAGGGAAGCCCTCCATGACTGATTATTTAGGTTGTTCCCTGTTTTCACACTTTAAATAAGCCATGTGATAAACATTCTTGTAAATTTTTAAGATACATCCATGATTGCTTCATTAGAATTAATTCTTAGAAATTATTGGATCTTGGGGCTTCCCTGGTGGTGCAGTGGTTGAGAGTCCTCCTGCCGATGCAGGGGACGTGGGTTCGTGCCCCGGTCCGGGAAGATCCCACGTGCCGCGGAGCGGCTGGGCCCGTGAGCCGTGGCCGCTGAGCCTGCGCGTCTGGAGTCTGTGCTCTGCAACGGGAGAGGCCACAGCAGTGAGAGGCCTGCGTACTGCAAAAAAAAAAAAAAAAAAAAAAAAAAGAAAGAAATTATTGGATCCAAGGCTATTATTACCATGGAGGATGGTGGGGGAAAGAATCATGATCAACTCAGAATCATTTTGGTTTGGCTATTGAATCACGTACATCAATTCTTTATTTTCTTTTACTATGTGGGAAAATAGAATGTGGTAGTAAATACCAAATGATTGTTATTACTATTGTGTATTATTCCTATATTATATTGTTGGTATACATTCATTATTTAATGTCCCTAATAAATTGACAATTGGTTGTATTTTCATGGTTTTCGAAAAGTAAACCTATTATTCAAATAGTAACACCCTTGATAGAAAACATACTGGAACTTGGGAAAATAGTAACAGCAACATCAGCCACGATCTGCTTTAATCAACCTGACTGTCACTGAGACATTGTTGTCTGGGAAACAGCTCATAAGACTCTGGGCTAAAGCAAGTCCCTTGTTGTTTTTGAGATGAACAGTTTTATATTCATGAAGAAATAGTTATTACCAATCATGTCAGAAGAGGGGGGTGAGAGGCAGTGAGTAGTAACAGATACAGGTATTATTTTTGCAGGGGAAGGGTGTGGCGTATGGACTCATGATTTCTATCGAAGTAGTTTTTAGATAAAGGTGAGTGAGTGAGAGTTGAAAGAATAAAGATAAGGAAGGTGAAATGATGAAGACATTTTGGGACCGAGAGCGAATATCCTTATAGCACCAAAGAAAAACCACATACTGATTTTGAAACTGTGCCAACAGCATGTTGAAATGATAGCAGAGGAATTCAGAGTTAACCATTAGGTCACTGGCCTGTCTTCCATGTAAAAGTTTTTGAGAACACCTGCAATGCAGAACATCAGACAATAGAACATGTGTAGTTCTTTAAATATCGGTCTGAAATAAAATAAATGAATAAATAAAGGGACTTCCCTGGCGGCCCAGTGGTTAAGACTCTGCACTTCCACTGCAGTGGGCACGGGTTTGATCCCTGGTCGGGGAACTAAGATCCCACGTGCTACACGATGCGGCCAAAAACAAAAAACAAACCAAAAAAAAAAAAAAAACCCAACATAAATAAAGTAAACAAAATAGATCTGTCATATAACTGAGATAGGTACAGAATGACTCTGTCTTCTACTGGATTGAGCGTTGTTCTTGAATTTCTTCCTCTCCTCCTTTGTTTTTCTTAGTTTTTTTTTTTTTTTCTTTCTATCATTTTTAGCAAAAGATTACCAGGGAAAGGAGTTGCACCTGGTTACTTTGGTTAGCACATCAAGAGAGCTGGAAAATCTGGGTGCCAGTCTCCAAACAGTCGTGGCCACAGTGACATACAACGGGCTACTGTGGTGCAGAGGTCTCTTTCTCTGTGGGGCCTTCTTTCTTCCAGCACTTGCTCCAGCATTAGTTACTTCTGTTTGGGCCCTGTGGTTTTCTGCTTCCTTCCAATAACATTACTTGAGTTAAAAAAAAAAATCACAGAAATACAGTTTCACAAAGACTCCTGTGATTAGCATTCCCGTCTGGAAAAGTAGACAGGGAAGAAGCAAATTTAAGAAGCTTGAAAAGTTTAAAAACAAGGACTGCTTCTTCATAAGGGAGGCCTAGAAGCTGTTGGGTGCATGTTTTTTGCCCTTTAAAATGCCATATCTAGTATACCTCAAAACAGTTCAAGTGAGGTGAAAGCCGAGGTAGAGAAGCATGTCATTCTGTGACATTTTCAGGACCATAAAGTCAGAATGGCAGCAAATTTGTTTTTAGGGATCTGTGGTTCATTCAGCAAATTTAATCCCAGTATAGAATTGTTCCTACCGAGGGTGACGTGGATTCTTTTACGATGCTCCACAATTCTGCGTTCTCTCTACTTGCGTCATTTTGAGCAAATAGAGTCGTTGGAATGCTCTGTAGTCAAAAAGCTTGAGATTCTTAGGTAAAGGCTGTGGTCTCCGCAGCCTGGAGATATGGTTCAATCCTGGATGCGTGTGGGGTAGAACTAGTTGTAACTTTTAGCAACGGAAATGCTGTTAATGGAATTGGACAGATTGGATTTGAGCTGGATCTTGAGGTGTAGGTGGATGCGATCTAGTTAAAAATGGTCTAGACATTTGTTTCAGCTCCTGTAGAAACATTCTCTGTCTTGAGTAGATAAGTTACTCTGTGTTGCTTAAATGAAGTCTTTTACAAAAGTAGATGTTAGTGGGGGGGTGTGCAGGAGGGGTGAAGGAGAACATGAAATTCAGTTGTGTGAGACTCAGCTCCTCAAAGGGTCTTCCGGCACTTGGAACTGAACTTGAAGGCAACCGATCCCTGAATACTGTCCTTCATGCAGACTTGTCAGCCCAGCTGGGTTCTGCGGTCAGACTTACTATCGTCTTGGAAGGTGAATTCTGTTACTTCAGTTTGAGGACTGACCAAACAGGTTCAAAGGAGATCCAGTTACATCCTTGGGTCTCATACCACTGAGGTTAGGATGTCCACACATGACCTTGAGCCTGTTTATGTTCCACGTGCCCTGCTTCCATTTGTGAGTACCTCATCTAAGGCAGAAAGAAACCAAGTTACCCTAAACCCTCCTTAGAGGAGGTGGTCTAGGGTAGGGGTTGAGAATACAGGTTCTACAGTCAAAGTGTTGGAGTTCAGTTCTCAAATCTGCCTCTCTCTGGCCACATTACATAATTTCTCTGTGTCTCCGTTTCTTCATCTCTAAACAGAGATGATAACGAAAGCACCTATTAAACAAGGCTGTTTCCAGGATTAAGAGAGTCAGTCTGTCTAAAGTACTTAGGTAAGTGCTCAAGAGTGTTGTACGCTAGAACCCAGGACCAAAAACTAAATTTAAAAATCAAAGTGTGTAGATGTTAAGGGTAGCCAAGTCCATAATCGGACACCTAAAGGAAGGTGCAACGGTGGAATCCTAGGTGCTTCCAAAGGGCCACCGTTTGGAAAACAAAATTTAGAAACCGGTTCCTTGAGGTCTTGAGAGAACCAGGCCATTGGTGTAATAAGAGCCTCAGATTCAGCCTGTTTTTAGGGTTAACGGGCAACCCAAGTGGGCAGCATTGCTAGGCCATCCCATCTTTGGGCAATAAAGGTATATCTGTGAGCCTCCTCTTGGCGGTCAGTTAAAGCCTAAAGTAAGAAGGTTGAACAAAAGTACCTTTGTTGTGCTCCAGTGAAAGGAGTGTGGAGATGGAAGAAATTGTCAACCGTATACCTGATTGCTCTTTCAATAATACAGCTGACAAACACTGCCTCGTAGGAACTCCTGTCAGGTAGTGTGAAGAGTTTGAGGGGAGGCCGTGCTATTTTTCACCTCTTGAGAAGTTGCGGGAGCCCACCGGATGGCCTTCAGGAGAGGCCCTGCTCCCGGCCTCAGCACGCGGTGCCGCCTCAGTTGGGTGTGACTGATGGTGAGTTTCATCTCTTCCTGAAAGGTGCCGTGGAAACATAGCAGGGCTGTTCCTCTTTGCCATTGTTGCTGCCTGTCTGGCAGCAGGATGAGGTCATGACAGAATGGCAGGTTTATCTTGGATTTGCTTGTTTGGCCAGCAGCCTAAACATTAAACATCTCTGGGTTGAATGTCTCTGGGTATCACACAGATGTCGATGGCTTGGAGGTGGCGCTGGCTCCCGCATTGCTTCTTTCTGGAGCCCCGGTGGTACCTGGCGAGGCGGGAGAAGGAGAGGGGACAGGTTTGCACTTGTGATGTCACTGTCCTCTCAGTTGGCACTTCCTCTGCCTTCCCAGCCTCCTGAAGCTTGGCTAGGCAGCCTACTACAGTGCAGAGCCCAAAGACTTTAGGTCTAGACAGAACTGGGTTCAAATTTCACTCTTGCCTTTATACGGTTTCTCCGCTCTGCATTCCCAAACCCTCCCTGTCCCTAACCCTTCACTGTTATTTCTCACACCTGACATTGCATAGCCCTCACTTTTTGCTCCATCAGTCTGCAAGCTCCAGGTGTGTGGGGACCACGTCTTTGTATTCCATTGGTTCAGAGCACTTTCTGGAACCTGACTGACCTGGCTTCCCACTCTGGCTCTGCCATCTTCTGTCGGTGTAACCGTGGGTAAGTTGTCTAGCCTCTTGCCTGCCTTGGGTGTCGTTGTGAGGATTAGATATAAACACATGTGGGGCGTCCGGCACCGAGGCCAGCACAGATGGATGATCAGAGATGTTGGTCCACCCACCCCCAGCTTGGTACTAGCGCCTCAGTGTCTGCCCACAGCCCCCAGCCGCCCGGACGTATCTGTTAGCTGCCTGACATTGTAGCACCGGCTTGTGGCCAGCTTGGGCAGGCAGCCTGTTGGCTCCGGGAGCCCCTCATACCATTCTTCAGTGTCCAAAAGAACATGCCTGCAGAGGGCACAGACTTATCTTTGGCATCTCTTGTTTCAGTCCATCCCGAAGAACTTGAGAGTAGCCTTTAAAAAGTAATTCTTAAAAATTATTTCAAAAGTAGATTTTTTTGATGATGGCCATTCTGACTGGTGTGAGGTGATACCTCATTGTAGTTTTGATTTGCATCTCTCTAATGATTGGTAATGTTGTATCCATAGTTCTTTGTTAAATAAAAGGGGGGGAAATCTCCCATAATTCACCATTTGAATACCCACTGTCCACTGTGGTATCTATCTTTCCAGGGTTCTCTGTGTGTGTGTGTACTTGAACAGTTATTTTCTTTTATCCAGTGGTAGAATATTCTACATTTTGATTTTGTATTCATGGGAGAGGTTTTTAGAGTTCATGAGTAATATTGATATGCTATATGGGATTTTAAAGGGCTCCAAATAAATCCTTCGTTAGAGTGAGGTCAGCTAGAGATAATGAAAGCAGCTAATCCTTGGAAACCCATAAGCCTCCAGTAGTCATGAACTTCAGGATACACAGTGGAGTTACGTCGCGCGTGTGATTGGATGCACCCATGTGAGCCCGGGGAGAGAGAGGGGGCCAGAGAGAAAGTGAAGATGCATTGCGTAATGCTCCACTCCAGCCCTCAGAGGGTATGCCCTGGAGGGAGTGTGAAATGAGATGTGAGTCTGTTTTTCCTTCTCTGCACCTGGTTCCAAGGAGACCCGCAGGGTATGACTACAATATGACACCTAAGTGAAAACCAGTATCTCCCCAGCTGTCTGTCCTGAAGCTGGAGGGAAAAGTGGGTATGCTGGTTTTATTAAGAGAGAGGATGTCTACACATGGTACAGCAAATTTAATGTTCTGTTAGATTTTCAAGAGCAATTTTCCTGAGTCAGTTTTGTCTTCACTTGATGACTTTAGATCCTAACTCCCTTATTAGACTTCTCTCTGGCCTGTACATATAAAGCAGCATTTTCCTTTCTCCCTCCTTCTTTCTTCTCCTTCCACACTGAGCTTCTACTATGTGCTGGGACTGTGGGATGTAATAATGAATGAAGGGCCTTTGTGCTAAATAATCGGCAATGAGTTTTCGAGAGGAATATGAAAATGGCTTATCCTAATACACAGAGATGCAAGGACATTTATTAAAGGAGACCACGGCCATTTTATTAGGAAAGTACAGAGAAAGAAACACTTAGTTCCAGCCGGGGGCAGGGGTTACATGGGGCCACAGAGGAGACTGTTCCCTGAGCTGGGTTTTTAAGGATAGGGTAGTTTCGAGAAGCAGAAAAGAGGGTGGGAGAGGCCTTCTCAGTTAAGGGGGAAAATAAGACACATGAAAGTTGAAAGCTGGAGCCATTTGAGGCAATAGAGTTCATGGAATGAATCCGAGATGAGACGGGAAAAGCCTCCCCAAAGCAGTCAAAATTCCGGTTGGTGAGTACAGTGTAGCTTCCACTGAACCCTGTGGATGTTTATGCTTCTTTGAGCCCCGTTGGAATATTCCTGGTGTGTTTTATGAAGGGATGTCTCTCACTGAGGATATTGACTCAGGGACGTTTCCTTTTACAGTCAGGATGAACTCCATCAGACCAATATTGTTCTCGGGGCTTTTTTGTTTTGTTTTGTTATCTTGGATAAACAGAGAGGGGCTGATTCATTTTTCTAGAAAAACAGGATGCACTAAAATACTGCAAGTGACAATGAAACAGACATGCTCACGTACAATAATATTTAGAAAGGGACCAAACAATATGTGTAGCAGGACACCTCCATGGTCTGGCGTTCTCCCTCCCCCATCTCCATCGCCTTGAGTCCTTGGTCAAGTTGTTTGTTTCTTTGGGTCTCAGTTTCTTCACGTACCAAATCGGGACCAGTAACACCCACCCGGCAGGCGGGTCGTGAGGAATAGATGAGTAAAACATGCTGGGGTGAGCACTGGGCATGCTCCATACTGAAGCCACCCCAGCGAAGCTTAGTAATCTTTACCGTGGGTATGAAGGAGTCGTTCACAACAGGAGCAATATATTCACAGTGATGAAAAACAGAACTAAACTAAACTAAACTTCGTATTATGGAAACGTTCAGATATACATAAAAGCAGAGAGAATAGCATAATAAATTCCCACGCGCCCACCATTACCCACTTCAACATTCATCATTGATCCATTCTCTCTTTCAGAAATGCTGTAAGGGAGTTCCCTGGTGGTCCAGTGGTCAGGACTTCATGCTTTCACTGCTGAGGGCACGGGTTCAATCCCTGGTCAGGGAACTAGGATCCCGCAAAGCCACGTGATGTGGCCAAAATACCCAAAACACCTGGGGCTAAAAATGTTTTAAAATTTGTAATGATTAATTGCTACCTAAATTATTTTAAAGCAGATTCCACATGGCGTGGAATTTTGTACACAGTTTTTCACAGTCTGAAAAATCAGTTGGCCAGAGGAGAAGCTCTTTTAAAAAATGGCAGAAAACAATATTTTGAGCCCAACTTTCACAGCTGAGTTTTAGGTGTTTCTGCATTAAATCAGAAGATGTTTGCAAACATTTTATTCAAGAGTAGCACTTTGAAAGTACAAAGTATTGTTTATTTTATTTAGTGAGTACTTCACATGTTGGTTTGCACGTAAATTAATACTGAGGTGCATGTGCAAAGCATTTTTTATAATGGAAAATGTCAAACATATCCCAATACTAGCAGAGTAGTGTGATGAACCCCCACTGTACTCATGACCTAAGTGGTCACTCCAAAGTCACTTTTTTTTTTTTTTTTTGTGGTACGCGGGCCTCTCACTGTTGTGGCCTCTCCCGTTGCGGGGCACAGGCTCCGGACGCGCATGCGCAGCGGTCACGGCTCACGGGCTTAGTTGCTCCGCGGCATGTGGGATCCTCCCGGACCAGGGCACGAACCCGTGACCCCTGCATCGGCAGGCGGATTCTCAACCACTGCGCCACCAGGGAAAACCCCAAAGTCAGTTTTTGAAAGGTGTTCATGTTGCTCATAAAAGACTTCCTGGGTCCAAATGGAATCAATAATTTGGAAAAAGATATAGGATCAAACATTTATATTACACTAGATGGAAAGAAATCCTTAATCATCATGCCTTTGAGAAGTGTGTCAGTAACAGCTTCTCAGAGGAACTGATTTTTTTCCAGATGGAATAAAAATAAAATCTGTTTGTTTGAAAGCAGTTCAGAAAAAGACCCCCTCAAAAGACATGTAAGCAAGAACAAGTCTGGAAGGCAATACCAAAATGTTAGCAATAGATTCTCTGGGTGGAGAAATTATGGATTTTCTTCTTTTCTTTTTTCCACCCATGCATCTTTATGTTTCATTTTTGTTTATATGTATTTTACTTTTTTTTCCCACCATGAACCTAGATTATTTGCTTGTTAAATAAGTAATAGGGGCTTCCCTGGTGGCGCAGTGGTTGAGAATCTGCTTACCGATGCAGGACACATGTGTTCGAGCCCCGGTCCGGGAAGATCCCACGTGCCGCGGAGCGGCTGGGCCCGTGAGCCGTGGCCGCTGCGCCTGCGCGTCCGGAGCCTGTGCTCCGCAACGGGAGAGGCCACAACAGTGAGAGGCCCGCGTACCGCAAAAAAATAATAATAATAATAATAAAAGAATGTAAGTCACCAAAATAAAAGAGGGCACGAGGGAGTAGAGATTGCCTATATTGAGGTGACCACGGCAGTGCAAGGCAGATACCTTTTCTTAATTACCAAGTTTTTACCTTTAGTCTCGCCGCTTATCTTCAGCCCTGTACTTGGTCCCTGGCTCTTACCTCTGTTTCCTTGGTGCTGATGCTGGGGAGTGATGCTCACCTACATGACATCATTTCATTAGGCCAGGTTGGGAGACCCATTGACCATACTTCCTAGGCCAGGCCCTCTGTCCTCTGCCTTTTACATGTCCTGATTTACCTTCTGAGGATGCCCTGGCTTCAAGAGGTGGCTATTGGGACAAAGCTAGGAGATGATAGATGCTGGTAGACGGGGCGTTGGCAGGATGACTGGGACAGGGGCCTCAGAGAGCAGGTGCAGTCCCTCCTCCGGTCCTGAAAACATAAAAATGCCTCTGTGCTCTGCTGCCAGCCTGCCCACCTCTACTTTGAAAGAAGAGTTATTCTATTTTTCAAAATGGTTTTCAGACCTGCTTTGGAACCATTGTCTGTTCTGAAGTTAACTATAATGAAAATAGCTTAGTTATACAGGCCTCTAGATGGGCTTATGTTAGAGGAACACAAATGAAAAATGGTGCAGGGGGACTTCCCCGGTGGCGCAGTGGTTAAGACTCCACGCTTCTAATGCAGGGGGCCTGGGTTCGATCCCTGGTCAGGGAACTAGATCCCACATGCATGCCACAACTAAGAGTTCGCATGCCACAACTAAGGAGCCCGCCTGCCGCAACAAAGACCCAGCACAACCAAATAAATAAATAACAAATATCACAGTAAAGCGAGTCAGACAAATCTTTAAAATAAATAAATAAAATAAAAAATAAAAACTGTGCAGGAAGAGATGTTTTGAGGGATTAGTGGAGGTGAGATGTGAGTGGAGAGACAGGAGAAGGGGTTGAGAAGAAACAGCTTCCCTGATTAAAGAAGCCATTTATGCCAACTTGGTGATTATGGAAAGTCTGACCTGTGGAATGACAAATGGTGAGAGCAACTCCTGTTTTCCATGCTAATTTACTCATCATGCGAATATCCTGCTGGTGGAGAAATTCAGCGCTGAAGCCTCATGTCCTGTTGCATAGGAAATACTTAGCGACCCAGGGTTTTAGAATCTCTTTCATGGCTCTTCCCTGAAAAGAAGAACACAGACCTACTAGAGCATGGACTTGAGGATATGGGGAGGGGGAGGGGTAAGCTGGGACGAAGTGAGAGAGTGGCAGGGACATATACACACTACCAAATGTAAATTAGATAGCTAGTGGGAAGCAGCCGCATAGCACAGGGAGTTCACCTCTGTGCTTTGTGACCACCTAGAGGGGTGGGATAGGGAGGGTGGGAGGGAGGGTGACACAAGAGGGAAGAGATATGGGAACATATGTATATGTATAACTGATTCACTTTGTTGTAAAGGAGAAACTAACACACCATTGTAAAACAGTTATACTCAAATAAAGATGTTAAAAAAATAAAATAAAATGAAATGAAAGAAGATATTACTCAGTTGGCAGGCAACTGGGGTTTCTAAGGGACTCATTCAAATCCTGTTTATTGTGTACTTGCCAGTACAGAGGGACAGGGGAATTAATTACTAATGATACCTTTCTTTTAAGGACTGTGAGTTTTCCAGTGCAGAATAAAGTGATCCAACTGCCAAGATATATATTAGTAGGTGAGTTTTGTTTTCATCTCTAATGGATTCAAGCTAATCCATGTGAAGTTTGACCTAGTGTCCGTTGTCACAAAATATGCATGTTGACCAGAGATGTTAAAGCACAGAATGAACTCACCTCCAGCTCTTGGTCTTTGGTCTAGATTTTAAGTAGCACCAAGCTCTAGCTAATGCAGGCCACAGTTCAAGTTTGGTAAGAATGTGTCTGCAAAAATCATTTCCCTTTGATTATTTGGTATTTGATTATTGGAATTTCCAGTCTTGAATGTAGTCCATGTGGCAAGCCTTCCAACAGGAGTGTTTCCTAAAGTAAGCCATGGGATGCAATGGGGAATCCAGGGTTCCAGGCCAGTCTCTTGGCCCCTGACTCCATATGGGACATGCAGTAAGTCCAAGTTTTCTTCATTTGCCAGATGGAAGTAATAATGTCTGCCATGATTGAGGATTAAATGCAAATCTACTCAAAATTCTGTAATAACCTATATGGGAAAAGAATCTAAAAAGGAATGGATATATGTATATGTATAACTGATTCACTTTGCTATACAACTGAAACTAATGCAACATTGGAAATCAACTATACTCCAATAAAAAATAAAATAAAATAAAATAAAAAGGTATGAAGTCTTAAATAAAATAATCAGAAAGGCAATAATGTATACAAGTGTTTTTGAAATTAAACTCACATGCAAATTTATGACTGGATAAAATAATAATTCAGCAAACAAACATTTTTTGGAACTTTCGTAATGCACTTTGGCTTCTACTAGGTTCTGATGAGGGTTGCCATAAAAGTCAAGGAAGCTAGAGGAAAGGGGAATAACATTGCCAGTGAGTTAGCAAACGTGATGGAACTGCATTATTAGAGGTTAAACCGTGTAGTCTAGGTGAGTACAGTTGGCCCTGGTGACACAACGCCCGGCTCATATTCTGTACCACGTTCAGGTTGGGTCCTTTGCTTCCTCAAGACTCGTCTCATCTTGGCTGTTCTGTCCCTCACTATATTCTTTTCTCATTTCTCTTGAAACTCTCCGTATTCTTCAAGGCTCAGACCAAATACCGGCTCTTTCGTGTAGTCTCCTCTGATTACCCTCACTGGATGCCAGCTCTCTGCCTATTCAGGGGTTGGCAAACTTTTTCTGAAAAGGATCAGATAGGAAGTATTTCGAATTTGTAGGCTACATGTCTCTGTTGCGTTCACTCAGCTCTGCCCTTACAGCATCAGAACAGCCGTGGATAATGAGTGAGTGGGTGTAGCCATATGCCAATAAAATTTTACTTACGAAAACAGGCTTGTCAGCTAGATTGGGCCTGCATTTAGCCAACCCCTGGCATATGTCACTGTCCTCCGGGTAGCTTTATTGGTTCTAGGCTATGCTCCCTTACCTGCGTGTCAGTAGGCTTCTCAAGGGTGGAGTCGAGGCCTCTTTTGCCTTTGAATCCCCTGGATTTTGGATAAGTAGGAGGCTCTGCAGTTGATGTTCAGCCAACGAGTGAACAGTGACTGAATGGCCGCTGGTGTCAGGTGTCGACAACTTCAGTGCCCCTCTGGGTGGCCACGTTCTCCCAGCTTCTGATGTCCTGTGCTCACTCCTTGCCCTGCTGGAAAGGGGGTTAGGGGGAGGCCCTGCGAACTTTGTGTCCATCTCTGTTTCTATATTTCTCAGCTCGCTTTCCACTACTTTGAGCAACTACTATTTACAACTCAAAGAATTCTTTATTTATACAGTGTCGGAGACTGTTTACCCGTGTTGCACTAACATTAGGATTCTTTAAATGTGCTCTTAAAATGAAGAGCGGCTATTTGTAACTTTAGGAACGTAACAGCCGGGGTCATGATGTAGGTGAACACAGACACCTTTAAAGTTCTTTCCAGAGGCCCCGGGAATGGGATTTTTCTAGTTGATGTGTTTGTTACCAGGCAGTACTTTGTACACTGGTAGAGGAAAGTAATATGGAGCAAAATCAAACAAAAAAACTTCTTGACATCTTAGAAGTCATTTTGCAACACTGAGCAGTTATGAGTTCGGTACTCTGTTTTCATCTGGAAAACCAGCAAATTAAAAATTTTAGCATGGATATTATAATTTTCAATTTTTTTTTTAAACTTTCAATTTTTAGAAGATGGATAGTACATAAGGATAGTTTGCACATTTTGATATTAAAATTATACCATATCAAAGGAAGAGAAAACTGCTTTCAGTTCCAGATAATAAATGTTCTTTTTTTCCCCCATAGGGTAAATAAATTCATTTTCACTAACCTGGCTATTTGTTGTTGTTTTTTTCTGCCTGAGCTCTTCATTTGAAAAGCGAATTGCTGGAGTCTTCTGAATTCACTTGGGGAAAATGACACAGACCAACTTGTGAGGGAAGCATTGCTTTTTAATTTCACTGCAAGTGAGGCAGATGAGGACCTTGGAAAAGGAAGGTTATTATTTCCTCTGTGGAAACTTTTATCTTTGTTTTCTGAGTGACTGGTAAAAACAATAGTTTGCTGTGGAGTTTCAGTAATCAAAGAAGAGGAAATAGCATGTGAGTGACTGCAGCTGGTTGGCCGGGACAGGGCTGGCTCTTTCTGAAGGTGAAATTTACTGAAGTCACGTTAACTATCTCCTGGTGCGAGGGTCGCAGACATTTTCTGTAACCGGCCAGATGATAAATATTTTAGACTCTGTGTGTGGGCCCTGTGGTCTCTGACGCAACTATTCAGCTCTGCCACCCACAATACCTAGACAAATGAGTGTGGCTGTGTTCCAATAAAACTGTCTGTGGACACAGAAATCTGAATTTTCGTGTGTCACCAATGTTATCATACTTTTAGTTTGTTAAAATTGAATATTTAAAAATGTAAAAACCATGCCTAGCTTGCTGGCTGTAGAAAAACAGGTGGTGGGTGGGATTTGGCTGCAGGGGATCGTTTGCTTGTCCCCTATCGATCCTAATGAATTGGCATGACAGTTTCTTGAAGAGGGGAAGGGTGTGGTGGTCTTTGGCATTCAGTACCTTTTAGTAGATAATCTGATTATGATTAGTTAACACAAATTTGCGAAGAAAATCCCTAGTGGAATTTGGATGACTCTTCAGGATCTGGTGCTTTTGTCCTTGACCCATTAATACGAAGTTGAGTGGTGCTTTGGATCTTTTTATCTGCTGTATGATAGGGTCAGACTAGATGACTTCTAAGGCTTCATGTAGCTCTTCATGTTTTAGACCCTTTATCACTTATGCTTCCGTTCTTTTTCTGATGATCATTCTTGCAACTTACCTTCCTAAAAATTATTTAGATACTTATTGGGAAACAAATATACCCTAACTGTACAGGGCTTGGTGGTGTGGTTGTGTGTGTGCATGTGATGGTGGGGTAGTCAGAATACAGAAATGTACCTTTCAGTATTCCAAATGAAATTGTTTTCCACATTGTGAAAAACAGTCTTTCTTATCGTTGTAAAAATAATATGGTAATTATACATCTAAAATATATTTGTTAAAAAATATATGAATAATTCAAAATTTTCAGTATCAGATTTCAATGTTTGCAGTGTTACTGTGGTTCCTCATTTGTTTATTTTTTTGTTCATGGAACACATCCAACACCTGCTATGTGCCAGGCACTTGTCTAGGCACTGAAGGCCAAACTGTTTGCCCTTAAAAAGCTTGTATTCGAGATGGGAATCTTTTGTTGAAGGTGATGGGTGGGTAGTTTTATTTGTACTTTTCAGAAGAGTTCTGCTTACTCACTACTTGTTTTTCACACATGTATTTTTTGTTTCAGTTATCTTTTGGCAAATCTCTGAGTAATGTGTTTGAATTATTAGAGGGAATTTTATAGTCACACAGTTCTTTGTTGACTTTCCCAGTCTCCTAAAGTTGTTAATCATTGAAGATGACTCTGATTCTTCACTGACGGAGAATGAATTCACTCATTTTAATTATATCGGCTAATTTGGAAAGCATTTCATTCAACTCAGAGCTTTAGAGAAGGTCAGTCAAACAGGTCCTTTAGAAAATTACTATGTCAAGTTCTCAAAGGACATTTAAGTTAATTTATACTATCAGCCTTCTAAGCAATAATAGTGGATTTATATTTGCGTTACACAGTACTTCTTATAAAAATATTCCACAGGCATTTATAAACGAGTACTAAAAAAATCATAGGCAAAATAAAAGGAACTGAAATACTTAACAATACCTATTAAAGCTGTCACATAGCTTTGCCTTGATGTCACAAATTTTATTTTTGTAAAAGGGTGGCGTTCTTGGCCTTTACAACTAGAAAAATACCATTATGATAATAGTTTTATAACAATGACAGTAATAAATAATCCAACAATAGTGAAAGCTTTTGTTCTTTATCACTACCCTCCAACCAATCCCACCTCTGCTCCACTTTTATTCAGAGTGGTCACCTCACAGTTTTTCTGATAAAATAAAGTTATATCTGGCCTCAGACATTTTTAAAAAATTATTTATTCATTTATTTATTTATGGCTGCGTTGGGTCTTCATTGCTGCGCACGGGCTTCCTCTAGTTGCGGCGAGTGAGGGCTACTCTTCGTTGCAGCACATGGGCTTCTCATTGCGGTGGCTTCTCTTGTTGCGGAGCATGGGTTCTAGGCACACAGGCTTCAGTAATTGTGGCACGCAGGCTCAGTAGTTGTGGCTCACGGGCTTAGTTGCTCTGTGGCATGTGGGATCTTCCCGGAACAGGGCTCGAACCCGTCTCCTCCGCATTGGCAGGCGGATTCTTAAACTCTGCGCCACCAGGGAAGTCCCTGGCCTCAGACATTTTTGTTTTTGTTTGTTATTTATTTATTTTTTGTTCTTTTAAAAAAATTTTCATTTATTTTGGCCACAGACTTTTCACTCTTGCATTTGCTGCTCCTTGGGGTTCCCCTCACTTTAACCCTATCATCTAGTTAATTCCTATTGTCTTTAAAAGGTCCCCTCTTCATTGAAGCTTTCCCTGACCTTCCTGGGAACAGAAGATTCCCCTTGTTATAAGCCCTATAGCATCTTTTACTTCTTCAGAGCAACTGTAACTAATTATTTCTGTCATTATCTGGATGAACTGTTCATCCATAAGCTGGATGAACGTGGAGTCTGTGTTTGCCTGTCTATACCCGACTTGGTATGAATGAACCTATTAGTTATGTATTTCCATCTTTCCCTCACAAAGGAGGCTTTTGAGGCACAGAGAGGTTAAGTAATTTGCCCAAGGTTACATCCCTATCCACGGTGGAGCTTCAGTGCTAATCCAGGTTTGTGTGACCTCAGAGTCAGCCTCTCCCGGGCACTTCGGAATGATCAGTATCAGCTATTAATGCAATTTAGTGAGAAATCTTGCTGTTTCCTCATCCTGTGGGTCTGTGTGTCTTTTTGTGGTCCTCAATCTTTCGTGACCTATATACGTAATTATAACATTTGCTGAAAAATTTGTTCATTTACTGTTTGAGGAAATGTTGGCGTTTTTAAAGAAAATTTAATGGCACAGGAATGCATAGGGCCAGGCTATTTGGAACCAGGACGACCTTGGAAAACCCAGAGCCTATACCAGACACACCTTTGTCTTTAAAGAGCTTAAAGTTGGGTGGGGCGGGAAAATACATATGCATACATTGTTAGGGGACTTTCCTGGCCGTTCAGTGGTTAGGACTCCTCGCTTTCACTGTAGGCGTCGCGGATTCAGTCCCTGGTCAGGGAACTAAGATCCCGTAAAGATGTGAGGCATGGCCCCCCCGCCCCCCCCCCAAATTAAATTAAAAATAAATAAATAAATAGTATGCAACCAATGACAACGGCTGTCTGTCTCTACACCCGTCTGGTCTTTTTCTGCCAATATCTCAGTGATATTGTACAGGCTATTAAGTTCAGGACAGGAGTTCAGAACATGAGCTGGTGATAAGAAAGCAGTTTCATGGAGTGGTTGTGGCTTGAGGGGGTCGGTAAGGCATGGCCACTTTTCGGTCACTAGAGAAAGGGTTTCAGCACCTGGACTTGCCAGGTCCCTCGTCTAAACCTGCAGCTTAAATCTGTCTTTTGAGTTCCAGACCCTTGTATCCACTTGTCCGTTAGACACATCCACTTGTGTGTACCACAGTCACACGTGTCCAAAGTGAATTCATGATCTCACTCCTAGACTTGCTTCTCCTCCATTGCTTGGAACTCAGTAAATGTTGCTCAGGCTGGAACCTCACCCATCATTTCCTCCTCACCTATCACATCCAATCCTCCTCACAGTCCCACCTCATCTGTGTCCCCATGACCTCCCTTCTCTATGTTCCATGGTCTAGGTCACCATCACCTCTTGCTTGGGCATCTGCAGTAGTCTTCTCACTGATCTCCCTCCTTGAGATGGTCTTGCTCTCCTCTGATTGGTTGCCATGCTGTGGCCAGAGTGATTTTCTGAAAAGACAAATGTATCAGTGTCATAGCATGTGTTTTAAAACTCCTCATTTGGCTTTAGGGTAACGTTCAAATGTGTTAACTGAGCTTACAAGGCCCTTGTGACCCAACCCCTACTCTCTGGCCATACGAAATTCTTATAGTTCCTCCTAAATATTGCATTCTTGGGCTTCCCTGGTGGCGCAGTGGTTAAGAATCCGCCTGCCAGTGCAGGGGACACGGGTTCAAGCCCTGGCCCGGGAAGATCCCACATGCCACAGAGCAGCTAAGCCCGTGCGCCACAACTACTGAGCCTGCGCTCTAGAGCCTGCGCGTCACAGCTACGAGCCTATGCACCACAACTACTGAAGCCTGCGTGCCTAGAGCCCATGCTCTGCAACAAGAGAAGCCATCGCAATGAGAAGCCCCCGCACCGCATGAAAGAGTAGCCCCCGTTCGCCACAACTAGAGAAAGTCCGCGCTCAGCAATGAAGACCCAGTGCAGCCAAAAATAAATAAAATAAATTTTAAAAAATATATAGAAATATCTCATAAACAATCACAACAAATAAACTTAAAAATATATATATTGCATTCCTGCTAGCCTCTGGACCTACACAGTGTGCTTCCCTTTGTCTGAATTACTTGTCCCTTCAATTAGTGATCATTCCTTCCTGCAGGGGCACCGGCCTGAAAGCCTTGCCATGAACGTTGACACCCTGAAATCCAGGGGGATAAGGTGACTATTGCACTTCAGTAACTCAAGCCTTCCATTGACACTTCCCTCACTTTGCCTGGTGAGGGAAGAATGCAGAATTTATGGCTTCAGTTTCTGTGTGAGCCTTTCTCTGTGCCTGGTTTCTCCAGGCACCTGTCCTCGCACCTGCTTCCTGGCCTGCCCTCAAGTCTGATCTGGGGGCCTGGAGGAGGGTGTGAGGGTGGGTCAGGAGGAAGGGTAGTGCCTGGAGGGCCAGGAGCCTTGAACTTGCCTGACATTTGCTGCCCCCCCGCCCCCCCCCCCCAAGCACTGAGCAGCTGGTCAGCATGTGGGCTGGGAGGAATGGGGCTGGGCGAGGCACCAGGGATTAAGGCAGCCCTTGTAGCAGCAACTGTGACACAGGGAGCACCTGGCCCTCCCGGAAGTCCCGGAGCTCTTAATTTGACCTCCTTGCTTCACGTCCTGCATTTTCTGAATTACAGCTAGAAGAGGAGGAGCCAGAACCCTAGGAGTAAACCAGACCCTGCTAGCATTGGTTTCCCAAGACTGGCTTCTCTTCCAGCTCCTCTGGATGGTGACTACATGTCAAAGCCAACCCGGTTTGCTCGGGTGCTCTTGCAAAGCCTGTGGCGACCCCTTCTCCGCTGCCCTGGGACTTGGGCGCTGTGAGCTGTGATGAGGGCGTTCATCCCAGGGGACTGAGTCTCAGCCGTTTTTCTAGCAGCGTGACTTCAGGCAAATTATTGAGCCTTCTGTTTCTTCACCTATAAAGTAGGGATGGTAATACTTCTCTACCAGGGTTAGAGAATGAAATATCAGGAGACTCAAAAGCAGAAATGCTTTGCATATTATGAAATGTGAAAATACTTGGCATAAACTACTTATTTATAGTGTATTACTGCTAGTAATACTATTATTGCTGCTTATAAAGTTAAAAAATTTCCTGTCCTTTGAATATATTTCATGAATTCACTGTCTTACGAATTATCTCCGTGTGTCTTGATTGCAACGTAAAATCCGTAACCGTGGAAAAAAAAAAATACCATCGCTGACCTTGGATGTGGGAAATGTGCTCCTTATGATATCTGCGTGGCTTCACATGCTGCTTTTTTGTATGACATTTACATAGCACCAGTTAAGCATTTTACCGTGACAGCATTTTTTTTTCCACTGACATTCTCTCATAATCCAATCATTATTAGGAGAAAATGTCAGTTGATTTTCTGCATTACTAAGAACATGAACAAAGAAAACTGTGTAACAGAACTTTCTGTGTGGAGTAGAGAAATCTAATCACTCTCATGATTTCATCAGTGGGGCAGTTCACAGCTTTAGGGCAAGCTGATGAGCTCTCCCACTTCAGAGTTAACCAAAGAAGAAAGAAGAAACAGACAAGCGTAATGGGGGTTGGGGAGTATAATTAGAGAAAAGAAAAAAAAAAAAAAACCCTCGCGGTTCCATTATTAGGATTATTATGAAGGAACTGTCTTGAATTGTTTTTAAGCTAAAGAAATCATAAACCCGTATTTTTATGTGACCATTTCTCCTTGCATTGGAGGTTTATTTGCCAAAAATTCTTCATAAATCTTCATTAAGATATCAGAATTCCTTGCGAAGCCTGACTTCATTTGCATTCCCTTGTACAGTGATTAACAAAAGACCCTTTATGTCTCCACCCAGCTTGATTTCAGTCATGAACTCCATTTTCCTTTTATTATTTCATAGAATCTGGTTACTCGACTGAACTTAGAAAATCATCCCTTGAGGACTTGGTGGGAAGCCAGAGAGCGGTAGTGACGAAGGAAGTTTGTGGCCCCAGGGTGGGTGGGGACAGAGCGGGGCAGCTTCCCCGTGACACTGGCCCCTCACAGTGAGAGGAACGAGACTATTACCTCGGAGTGTCTTCTTGTCAGATTAAAAAGATTCTTACCCGAAGTTAATGTTTTTTGCAGTTTGAAAATAGATTTCTACAGTTGAAGCCTAAAGTTGGATGAAGCCTGGTTATTATTATTATTTGGCTTTAAAATTAGGCTTTTCTCATAAGATATTTGAACATCAGCATGGTCAATGATGAGCTATTTAAGGGGTTTACTGAACACTTAAAAAGTTGGGTCACGGTAATGGCCAACCACTGGAGTTTAAGCTCCTGAGATCTTGTGCTTTGTACCCTTGACGTCTGCGAGATCGAGGCAGGTTGTTCCCAAGCGTCGAGGATCCTGTGACTGCAGGGATTTGCTCAGGGCTGCTCAGGGCTCAGGGTGAAATGAAGGAAGGAGGATCGTTGCTGCCAGAAACGTCTTCTCATCTCGGGTGGCCTCCATTCACATCCTTTCCTCCTTCTTTAATCCAAATCCTCAGCTCATTCCAAAATAGCTGTTAGCAAAAATAGATGCAAATTCCCATTCAAGAATATAAAAGATTTTCAAATACCCTTTTACACTGTGACTTTGAGAATGGAAAATTCAAACTGAACTCTGCCTTGAGTTTTCTTAACATTTCTTCTGAACCCTGCATAGATACATTTCTCTCCTGTGGGAAAACTTCTCTATTGTTTCCCCATTTCCCCCCAGCACTGTTCAGTGCCCACAAAATGCATATTGATAGTTTTTCTAGTGGGGTCTGGTTTGTGGTCATTAGTGCTGAATATGAAGATTAGATGTGGTCCAAGCTCAAAAGGAGTTTTAAATCTGTTAGAGATAAGACCTACCACAACCGCTAGTATAAATCTCTTTGAATACATGTAACTGAAGTCTAGTGCACCTCAACTCTCATATCTTGCTTACATTGAATTTCTTTCTGTTTTGAGGCAGTCATTGCATACCATATGATTACAAGGCTGATTACTTGCTCTATGGCCTTTAGGATTGTTTGCTAGGTGTTATAAACATGAACAGACTTCTCAAGTAGTTTAGAGGATTCTTACAAGGTATGCAAGGAACGGGACCTTGTTTAAAAAAAAAATCGACAGAAAGTTTGTTTTCATATCCTAGTTCATACTGCTTTGTTTAAATGATAGTATAGAACGAGGAATCAGGCCATATATTGGTTTGCAGGTATTTGGGCTGGTTGTTAACTGGAAAAGTATTAGATATGAACTGAGGAAATTTCTCAGGGGGGAACTGACCTTATGATTTCAAAAAAAGGAGAAATTGTCATGCCTGGTGATTTTTTTTGGTTGCTTGTTTTAAAGTATGCACACATCTCTTCAAATTTATATATATTTTTGAGTTCAGGAATGTTGATTAAGTAGAACCTGAGCATAGCTCTATGTTTTACTGAGATAATGTGATTTTTTTGGGGTGGCGGGAAGGGGAGGCTTAAAACATCAGTCATTAATTTTTCTCCCAAGTCCGCAGTTTGGACAGCTGTGGCAGGAACAGCTTATCTTTGCTCCACAAAGTGTCCGTTAGGGTGGCTTGAGGGTTAGGAATCCTCTGCAAGGCAGCTCACCCTGGCAAGTTGGTTTTGGCCATCAGCTGGGTGCATCAGTTTCTCTCCATGAGGGATTCTCTATTGACTGCTTGAGCTTCCTTACGACATGGAGCCTGGGTTCTAAGCATGAGCATTTCAAGAGACAGAAAGTGGAAGCTGCGAGATTTTGCAGACTTGAGCCTGGAAACTGGCACTATATTCTATTGGTCAAGCAGTTGGTAATGTGAATTTTAAATAGGCCATTTCGTGACTTATGGAAACATTTTATTTGAACTTCATTTAACAAATCAAATGGGCACCCCCAGGTTGATTCTTATCTTGGGGAAGTGGCCTCCTTCCTACCAAGGGTAAAGGAAGGTACGTGAGGTATGGTTAGTGCTTGTCTTGATGTCTGTTCTGCTATTTCTGTTCAGGTGGACATTGTGTCAGGAACAGAGGACTGGATATCAGCTTGAGTTTCTTGGAGGGGTGAGGGGAAGGCACACTGTGTTAGGATTGGATGAGGAAGTTGTCAGGCTCCTCTTTCCCCTTTTGGCCCTGTGACTTTATTAGCTTAGCTAATACTTACATAATGCTTACGATGTACCAGGTACTTTACATCTGTTAACTCAGTTATATTTCCATAGGAGATTATGTTACAGGAAGAATCTTAGAGTACTGCTATTAATAGACTCTGAATAATGACATTATTTTTTTGAAAAGATGATTATTAATAATCCCTTGCCCTGTTTAATTAGTCTGTATAATATATACCTTGTTGCTCTTTAAAGATAGCCTAGAGGTATTTGGAAAATTCTTGGAATTTCGATGTTTTTGAACACATATCTAAATCCTTCCTCGTATTATTGTAGTTTCTCTTAACACTAGAGTAGAGATGTTATCTTGGTATATTTTACTTTTAGGCTTAAAAAGTATGTGACTTAATGAGAATCTGAGTATTTTAGCTGGGGATATTACCACGCTGTCAGAGTTGGCAGCGTTCTCCCTTGATTGAGTCTTATTTCCACTCAACACCATTTAATAGTATTGAGAATAAGTATAATGAACACCCCTGCGGGACTGTCCCTTCCTTTCAGCCGAGGTCAGTTGGCAGCCGGCATACACTGTTTCTTTATTTTGGAAAGGTTTTGCTTGGGCAAAGACTCACTCTTTTAACCAAATCCTGCTTTTCATCTGTTTTTGATGGCAGTGGACCATATTTCCCAGCCATTTGCAAACAGTGCCTGTCTGGCGGGATTTCCTGGACACAGAGCCCTTGATGACCATTACTGGCCAACTTTTTTTGAACTTCAGTGATTAACCTGGTTATTTGTTCTGCATTTTCTGCCATGGGAACCAATAAGCTTATCCTTTTGAAATTAGCAAAGGGCCTAAGAATAATCTATTTGCTAATTAGACCCATTGTTTTCCCCAGCCTACTAACTTTGATGAATCAAACCTTCCTTCCAGTCAGTATCCAGCTGTTAATCTACACATCAGTACCCTGCAGAGTGATGTTAATTTCTGAACAAGGTTCCCATGATAGACCTTGGTCATGGCAGTTTTAGAATCCTCACTTTATAGACTGACATAATTCAAACATGGCAGGAATGAAACATCAGTGGCATATGATTAAAAATTGGTTGGTCAATCAAAGATAATTTTGTGTAAATATCATTAAATTGCTCTTGTACACAAATAATGATTTTAAAAGTCCACATGTCCTGAGTGATCCTCAATAATAAAGCAATCATTGGGACTTCCCTGATGGTGCAGTGGTTAAGAATCCACCTGCCAGTGCAGGGGACACGGGTTCGAGCCCTGGTCCTGGGAGATTCCACACGCCTCGGAGCAACTAAGCCCGTGCGCCGCAACTACCGAGTCTGCGCTCTAGAGCCCGCGAGCCACAACTGCTGAGTCCGTGTGCCACAACTACTGAAGCCTGCGCACCTAGAGCCTGTGCTCTGCAACAAGAGAAGCCACAGCAACGAGAAGCCTGCGCGCCGCAACGAAGAAGTAGCCCCCGCTCGCCGCAACTAGAGAAAGCCCGCGCACTGCAACAGAGACCCGACACAGCCGTAAATAAATAAATAAAATAAAACAATCGTTTGTTCACTCTGTAAAAATAAGCAGATGATACAACTTGGTTGCTGCCCCTGGTCAACTGTTGATAGTTCGAGTCTTCGGAGTGGGGAACAAAGCCCTCTAATAATGGAAGACTGGGGAGGTCCCCTGGGCTTGCACCAAGAAAAAAATAATTCTCACGTCTAAGTCACATTCTCTTTCCTCTGTGAAGTGGGTTGAGATGGTCTGGGAGATGTGTGTCACTCTAGTGCGTCTTGCTGTCACTTAACGAATGTGGCACAGTGAAGCAGAAGACAGATTAACAAGGAAGTGAGATTCCATGGTCTCTGAGGTTTTTTCCATTTCTTAACATCTGAGGTGTGCATGGAACTATGTGTACATTTTTGTCTCCTAGGAGTAAGCTCTGATCATATGCAAGTGAAAGAAAAAAGGGACTCTGATTTAAAAAGATCTATTTGGGCTTCCCTGGTGGCGCAGTGGTTGAGAATCCGCCTGCCGATGCAGGGGACACGGGTTCGTGCCCCGCTCCGGGAGGATCCCACGTGCCGCGGAGCGGCTGGGCCCGCGAGCCATGGCCGCTGAGCCTGCGCGTCCGGAGCCTGTGCTCCGCAACGGGAGAGGCCACAGTGGTGAGAGGCCCGCGTACTGCAAAAATAAATAAATAAATAAATAAATAAATAAAATTTTTAAAAAATAAAAAGATCTATTTGATCCCAGCTTTTCAGAAGCACAGCCCTTCTAGTAAGCGATGAATGTATGCGTGTTGCTGGATACTCTTAGTAATAAGACCATTTATTTAGTGGGGTGAGCCTGACTTGAAGATATCTCCGTATCTGGTCTTCTTTGTAGGCTACTTGTGGGCTTTATGTAACACACATAGCTGGAGGAACAAAGGAGTTCTGTTGGGAAAAGTTACTTACACATTGTAGTAGATGCTGTATGATTTATGGTGCTGTAATAAGTGACTAGACCATTGCTAGAGATGTCTGGGGTGGATTCTGGATGAGTATTAAAGAATCCTGGTATTTTAATT
Source organism: Kogia breviceps (assembly GCF_026419965.1). Classification (NCBI taxonomy): domain Eukaryota; kingdom Metazoa; phylum Chordata; class Mammalia; order Artiodactyla; family Physeteridae; genus Kogia; species Kogia breviceps. The sequence goes on from NC_081314.1 coordinate 5,612,797, forward strand.
ATCAGTCTACTTGCTCAGGTACACAAAGTTTGATGGGAATGGGGCATGGTGATCTATATTTGGAACATCTTTGCAAGGCTCTTTTTTGAAAATGGTAACACTGTGATCTGCATTTGGAAGTATAACTGTTAGTCCTTATAGAAAAGTCTGTTTAAATGTGTTTTTCTCCTAAGGGCTCAAACATAAAATACAATTTTAAATATAAAAATGCTAAGACCCCAGGCTTTGATGCTTATAAGTGTCACCAAAATAGCAAGAAACATCAAAATTTATTCATTTTTGTTTAATTTGAAAAAAAATCTAAACAAGTTAGCCAACTTTTTAAAAATTGAAGTATAGTTGATTTACAATGTTGTGTTAGTTTCAGGTGTACAGTAAAGTGATTCAGTTATACATATATATAGATTCTTTTCCATTATAGGTTATTACAAAATATTGATTTTCGGTTCCCTGTGCTATACAGTAGGACCCTGTTGTTTACCTATATTTTATATATAGTAGTGTGTATATGTTAATCCCAAACTCCTAATTGACCCCTCCCCGCCTTTCTACGTCTGTGAGTCTGTTTCTGTTTTGTAAATAAGTTCATTTATATCATTTGTTTAGATCAGATATTTAAGTGATATCATATTTGTGTTTCTCTGTCTGACTGACTTCACTTAGTAGGATCATCTCTAGGTCCATCCATTGTTGCTGCAAATGAATAAGCTACCTTCTCGAATGTAGAAAACACGGGGACAGTATAAGCAAAAAGTGTCATGAAGCGTCACCGCTTTCACAGCCTCCCTGAGAGGTTGGACCTACCACTGCAGGTTACGGTGATTAAAAACACCACCTATATTTATTTTGCTCAAAAAAAATTCCTGAATGATGCTGCTCTTAGCAGTTTTCCCCTTTCAGTTGAGTTTTCTATCTCCTTGAAGAGGTTTGGGAAGAAAGCCCGCCAATTGGAAGGGAAAAAAGTAAAAATGTGGAAAACATAAAACGTATCTAAATGTAGCTCTGTAGCACAGAGGCAGTAGCGAAAAGCAAGTGTTACTTTTCTTGAACTGAAGCCCAATTGCAGATGCTAGAATGGCTGTCAACTGCTTTTCTCCCCCTTGTTGCTCAGCAACGGACTCACATTCTTTAGCAAGAGGGGAGTGCTCTTTCTTACCCCCTTTCTATTTTTCTTCTCCTCCCCCGCCTTCTCTGTGCCTCTCTGTCTCTGTTTCTCTTTTAATACTTCATCAACTTCCCCAGCTGTGATTGGACTTTTACAAAAGTTACTCTCTGAGTTGTGTGCTGGCCCAGGACAGCTAGTAGAAGACCAGAGACCGTGGTCAGTGTTGTGGGCACTTTGAACCAAGCAGGGGGCGACATGCTCCGGGTGGGACACCTAGCAGGCTGCGTTTGTTTAGAAAGTGATGCCTTGCCCTGCCCAGAGCCCATGGGGGAATTCTTGGACTCACTGGGCTTAATTCTTTAAAATATTTATTTTCTTTTAATTTCGGATTCAGATTCTTAAGATTCTGAGTATCTTCTTTTTTTCTTCCAAGGGACACTAACAAGATTACAGAAAATTTCAGGAGTGTTTGGCTTTGGTGCCAAAGCAGACCTGGGTCTAAATTCCTACACTATTTATGAGCTGTGGAGCTTCAGGCAAGTCTCATATCTTAAACGTTTTGAACCCTCAGTTTCCTCATTCGTAATATGGGGATAATAATTTCTCTTTGTTGTATTAAATGAGATAACGATGCAAGGAAAATTCTTGAGATTCTGTAGGAGACCAGCAGCTGGGTGGTAGCTGGTACTAATAGCTTCAAGAGGGTACTCTCGTTGCATTCTTGACTTCGGCATTGTGCTGTGATTTTTGCCTTGTTATTGCTAATCTAACATGCTGCCGAGAAGCAGATGATGCAAGGCATCTATTGGGAGAATTTGCCTTTATAGTGGGCTTTTTCTAGTCCACTATAGATCAGGTAGGGACCATCACTCTCTACCTAAGATGGACCAACACCCACCTGAAGGCATGCACACTCTTGAATACAGATGCTGATTATTTTTAGTTAAACAGGTACAGAAAAATCTGTATCTCTAATAACTTGATAAAGGGGGCAGGAGCTTAATTCTTTAGGAAAAATAATCACTCACTTTCCAGAAAGGTCTGTAGCAAAATTATTTTTCAGAAGGAGCTCTCTCTGCATTTCAAATGTGATGAAAATAAGCCAAACGGAAAAGGATTTTAGCAGGAGCTTTCAGTGGCACAAAGTAAAGCACAGTTGTGTCCAGGGTTGCTTTAACTCCAGGCATCTTTCTCAGGGCAGTCTACAATTGTTCCCATCCCTTCCTATTTTATCTCTTAAACTTAGCTTGAGAATACTTATGCTGATGTTCATGAGTGCATCTTCAAATGCTATTTTAGTTTCTCTGTCTCCTTCCTAGTGGATCCTTGAGGCATGGAGAATTTTAGGAAGTGGCACGGATAGTAGTTATTTTTGTCAGCATGCGACAGAGGGAAGGGCGTTGAGTCTTTTTGATCCTTTGTTTCCTCATCAGCAAAATGCTAATATCGCTGTTGCTTTCCTAACAGAGCTCTTGTCCAATAATAATAGCAAACTTCTTTTTCTTTCTCCAATCCGTGAATCCCCCTCAAACACCTTTCCTGCCATTTATGCCTCCAGACGTATAGCAAACATTTATAAACAATTATGATGTACTGGGCACTGTGCTAAGAGCTTTAGGTGTCCTAGTAACTTTAATTTCAAGATAATGAGGTGGGTCCTTTAGTCCTGATAATAATAATGGTAGCTAATGCTTACTGATGGCTTTCTACCTGCCAGGCTTTGTTTTAAGGTCTTTCTGTGTCATAGGTATTGGTGGGAAACTGAGGTGCAGTGTGATTAAGTCATTTGCCCAAGTTTATACAAGTAATAATTGTAGGAGCTAGAAATGGAATACAGCCTGACTCCAGACCTCTTTTTTCTGTAACATTAAAAAATGTTGGGGCTTCCCTGTGGCACAGTGGTTAAGAATCCACCTGCCAATGCAAGGGACACGGGTTCGAGCTCTGGTCCAGGAAGATCCCACATGCCGCAGAGCAACTAAGCCCATGCGCCACGACTACTGAGCCTGAGCTCTAGAGCCCTCGAGCCACAACTACTGAGCCCATGAGCCACAACTACTGAAACCTGCGCACCTAGAGCCCATGCTCTACAGCAAGAGAAGCCACTGCAGTGAGAAGCCTGTGCACCGCAATGAAGAGTAGCCCCAGCTCACCGCAACTAGAGAAAGCCCGCACACAGAAACAGAGACCCAACACAGCCAAAAATTAAAAAAAAAAAAAAATGTTATTGCCATGGACAACATATGAATGAATGGGTGTGGCTGGATTTAGCCTGTAGGTTGTAGTTTCTGCTCTCACAATGATATCAGTCTGTGGCTTTCTTTTCTTATAATTTCTTTGTCATGATTATGTTAAGAGGGATATATTGCCTCATGAAACTGATTGGAAAATACTTCCTCATTTTTCTGAAGAATATTGTTCATTAGATAATGTCTTCTTTAAAGTTTGAATAAGTTCAAAAGTGAAATTATCTGGGACTAGAATGTTCTTTATGAGAAAGTTTTGTAATTAGAAATTTAATTACTTTAGTAAATAAAAAGATTAGCAAAAAAAATAAAATTTGGGGGGTGGGTGGATGGAATTCCCTGGCAGTCCAGTGGTTAGAACTCTGCACTATCACTGCTGTGGCCGGCGTTCAATCCCTGGTCAGGGAACTAAGATCCCACAAACTTTGCGGTGCAGCCAAAAAAAATTTAATTAAACATTTTTTTTCCAGTTTCATAGAGATATATTATAACTGACATATAACATTGTATAAGTTTAACATAATGATTTTATATATGTATATATTTCAAAATGATTAGATAACATCCATCACCCCATATAGTTACAGATTTTTTTCTTGTGATGAGAACTTTTAAGATCTACTCTCTCAGCAACTTTCAGATATACAATACGGTTATTGTTAACTATAATCCTGCTGTACATTATATCACCAGAACTTAATTATCTTATAACTGAAAGTTATACTTTTTGACTCCCTTTACCCATTCCCCACCTCCCCCTCCCCCCAACCTGTTAGCTACTATTTGCGATATCTCCATTGTACAGATAAAGAAACTGAGAAATAGAGGCTGGGTAACTCCTCCAATGTCACACAGCTAGTAAGTGGCAGATGTGGACTTCAAACCATGTTTTTTCGGACTCCACCGCCCACACCCTTGCGTGTTGTGCAATATGGTCTCTGGAGTCCGAGGCTAGGGGATTCGGTGCTGCTCTGAGGGCTTTTGGCCCTCTGCTGTTCTTACAGCAGAGAAAATGCACATCTGGGGCCCCGTCAAAGGACCACTGCAGCAGAGCTGTTGCCTTGTGGATTAAAAGCTACAGTTTCTTGCTCCCTGAGGTCAGAGGGCCACAGAGAAGTGGGCTCTCCTTTTCTGAGCTAATCGGTGCACAGACTTGGCGGCAGGCTACAGAGGGGTTTTGCAGGGAGAGCTGTGGTGCCAGGGCTTGCTTTGGGGTCCAGCAAGGGCTTTAGAAGTGCCAGAGCTAACTCCCCAGTGGAGAATGGCCCAGAAGAAAAAGATGAATTCCTGAAGGCCGCTGTGTTATCAGTGGCAGCGTCTGAGAGAGCAGGACAGGAATATGATGGCTTGTCTTTGGAAGATGGCCAGACAACATTTAAGTTTCAGAACAGACTGAAGTATTTCTCTTAGGACCTTTACCATCTCTTCTCCTAATTATTGTTATAACTGGAGTTGAGAGGGAAGTGTGTCGTTTGACTTTATTTACAAAGAGTCAGAATTCTAGGTACCCTGAACTAATGGTGTCTCTCCAAGCTCTACCAATTTATGGAGAACTTTGAAAATTAATTGGGCAAGACTGCTTCTGAAATTTATTTTGGTAACTTGAGACCAAAAAAACGGGAAGGATTTTATTGGTAAATATATACATATATATATATATATTCCTTACCTAGATTTAAGAATGGTTAACATTTGCCATATTTGTTTCATATTTTTTAATGAAAGTATAATATTTTCAAGCAAATAATAGATATGGTATTTTAACCCTAAATACTTGAATAGTTATCTCTAAAAATTAAGACATTTTCCTACATAACGAAATTGCCATTTTCAGACCTAACAAAATTAACAATGTTTTTTTTTTTTTTTTTTTTTTTTGTGGTACATGAGACTCTCACTGTTGTGGCCTCTCGCGTTGCAGAGCACAGGCTCCAGACGCTCAGGCTCAGCGGCCATGGCTCACGGGCCCAGCCGCTCCGCGGCCTGTGGGATCCTCCCGGACCGGGACATGAACCCGTGTCCCCTGAATTGGCAGGTGGACTCTCAACCACTGCACCACCAGGGAAGCCCTAAACAGTGCTTTCTTAATGTCACCTAATATCCAGTGCATATTCAGACTTTCCCAATTGTCTGAGTTTTTTTTTTTAACATCAATTTGTCAAAGCATATATTGTGCATCATTTTTAAAAAATTTATTTAATTAATTTATTTTATTTTTGACTGCGTTGGGTCTTAATTGCTGTGCGTGGGCTTTCTCTAGTTGCGGCGAGCAGGGGCTACTCTTTGTTGCAGTACGTGGGCTTATTGCGGTGGCTTCTCTTATTGCGGTGGCTTCTCTTATTGCAGAGCACAGGCTCTAGGCGCACGGGGTTCAGTAGTTGTGGCATGTGGGCTCATTAATTGTGGTGCACGGGCTTAGCTACTCCACGGCATGTGGGATCTTCCCAGGCCAGGGCTCGAACCTGTGTCCCCTGCATTGGCAGGCAGATTCTTAACCACTGCACCACCAGGGAAGCCCTGTGCATCATTTTTTAAAACAAAGTAGAGAAAGAGACCAGTCTTAATTCTGTTCCTTGTAAACACTTTAGGGTAATGCTTATGTTTCTGCTAGATGGGAACGACATCCTTTTTCTTTTATAGAAATTACTTTTAATACTGAAAGAATTAAAAAATTGAAATAACTTCTCTTAATTACTTTAAAAATGAACTATAATTTTTGTAGAAAAGTACACAAATCTTAAGTATGTTGCTTGATGAATTTTCACAAATTGGACACACCTATCTAAGCAGCTTTCAAGAAACAGGACCTTCCCAGCTCCAGTAAGTACCCCATCTACCCCTTCTAGACCCCCCACATTCTCCAGGGTTTCCACTATGTCCGGTGTCATAGGATCATTTCCCTGCTCAAAATTACTTCTATTTCCCTAAAACAGGGAGCACAAATTAGAGAAGCCATAAAAGATATGTATATTGTAGTTAGGAATTATGAAAACCCACCGTCAATCAAAGACATTTTAGATGATACACTGTATATATTTTCACACAAAATAATTCCCACAACAATGTGTTACATAATGGTTTCATTCAGTGCCTCCCCTGCTTCCCGAGAAATGGGATTTAATCCAAAACGCTAAAGGTTAAGTTATCAATAGAACTCAAAGGGCATTTTGTTTCCATTTGTGTAAGTCGCTTAATGTTTTTTAAGCCCGCGCATATGTTAACAATGGAGGCCGTCAGTTACAGGGGAGCTTAGCAAGGCATTCCTGGAGTTCTCCTCAGGGGTGAGCATCCCGAAGCGCATTCAGGAAAAGAGCAACTCTTTTCACTGAAGGAAAGTATTTTAATTAGTAACTCTCAAAGGATAATAAACAGTCAAATAATTCTGAAATCACTTGGCTTTGGGACAAGTCATTACAATGAGCATGCAGTTAAAAAAAGAAAGAAAACAAGGCTGGGGGCATGTATAATCAATTAAATGCAAGTAATTACATTATGAGGTCTTCATGACAATTTTATGGTACATTAACTGTGGAAAGGCATGCATCCTGCATTCTAGTAGGAAAGCCGACAGACAGCGGAGTGTATGTGCAAGTATCTTGACCCAAGGTTCGTTTTCATGGACTTCTAGGCTGTTGGGCTCTGCAGCTGTTAACAGGTATCCTTCCTAATGGGCTGAACTGGGTAAGAGGTGTCCAATGAAGCCTTCTTAGATGACCCACAGAAATCAGGTCAGGTGGGTCCTGTATTTGCATCTGGGTAGTATTGCTGTAGGTACCTGAGTGTGACTTTGATCTGTGTGCCTGTATTTTTTTCAGGGGGGCGCGGGAAAGAATCTACCTTCTCTGGTGTGGTTTTCAATGTGGCATGCCCTAGTGACATTAGTTCTGAAGTGACTTGCTAAAGTTAGAAAGTGAGATTGAACAGCTGGGCTGATGGCCTAGTGCTGGGTTCCCACCAGTTGTTTCAAGGGGATGGAGAGGAGCCACCCAGAGTGCTTTGCAGCAGCTGTGACCCCAGCCAAGGGAAGCTACATTTTGAAAGCACACTAAGAATAGACAGATACTTAACAGGCTCCCGATTTTAAAGTAAGGAAGAAGGTTAAAAGCTTCTGGGTGCTACCATTGTAAAGCAATTATACTCCAATAAAGACGTTTAAAAAAAAAAAAAAGCTTCTGGGTGCAGACAGTTCAGTTCACTTTTTTAACACACACACACACACACACACACACACACATGCTTATATATGCCTCTCTCTGTCTCTATAATCTACATGAACTCTGCTTTGAATAAACTGTCATTAGGATGCTTTGGAATCATGACTTCATAGCGTCACACCCACATTGGCCCACCAACTCTGGATGGGAACTGCCTATAGTTTTTGGTTCTGGTCAGTTGGTAGCCAACAAGAAAAATATTACTACAGCAATAAAAATATTGCTATAATGTCTGAAGTATATTGTGTGTTCGGACAATGCTGCTGGATTTAATCTGAAGCTATGCTTGGCATAAATACCACAAATGGTATATTATAATTCCTAAAATGTATTCTACAGCATATTAATAAAGTGAAAAAAGATTACACCTAAAATAAATTAGAGAAATGTTAAGTAAGCTAATTTAAACATAGAGCCTTTTATAATAATGCATATATACTGTATAAATTTTAGGGGGGAAATATAACATTTAGTGTTTCCCAAACTTACTTGATAACAAAACTTTTTTGGGTGCAATCTCGGGGGATTATCTTCTAGGACTGATATCCCATAGGACATACTTGAGGTTACCCTGCCCATAACTGCCTCTCCTCACAAGCAGTGTGACTGAGCCCAAAAGCTTTTGTCACCTGAGAAGTTGATTTTAGGTTGAAACATCAGATGAGGTCCACCCACGCAGTGATGCTGTTGGCAGACTCAGAAGTGTCTTTCCCCCTAATTACCTCACAGTGACTTAGTATTAATTACCGCCCCCAGCCCCCCCTCCCCATGCTCCCACCTCAGGGCACACTTTCATTTTCATCTTTTTGTCAAAATAGTTGTTATCAGGATTACGGCAATTTTCCAGACCAAAGCTCGATTGCCTGGCTTCTCTTAACCTCTTTTTGTAGGAACATGTTGACAAAAATTTGTTCAAGGAACATTTTGGAGCAAAATAAGAAAATACAGATAGTTTATCTAGATAGTCATGTAAACTCGTGTTTCTGTCATTTTCCTCTTGATTTCATTTCCATGCAATAATAGACGTTTCTTTTCTCACGTTAGACAATATATGATAACCTGTGTACATATTCCTGCACTTTGTATTAAAATCATATTTATTATGTGTCCGAGTATGCAAACGTGAACCTTTTCTCAAAAAGTCATTTAAAATGAACGCAGATGCTCACAGTTCTGAGCTGTGTCTTCTAATATTTTCATTTCGGAGCACATTACAAAAAAATGTACTTTGTGTAAATGTTAAAAATGTAAAATATTATGAAAAGCTAACAGGGAGTAGCTTAGGAAAATTAGAATTATCTCCAGTATTTCTTTTTCTCCCCATAAAAGGATTAAGTAGGAAAGATTCATCTACATGTTGAATTTCACTTAAGTAATTATAGTTACAGTCAATTATAAAAGCCAGTAACCTAAAGTATTATAGAATGAACACATTTATGGAACATCAACCCTATTTTTATATTTTCCCTAGTAATCGACATTAATGAAGACCAAAGACAAATCAGGCTGAAGCTGTTAATTGTCAGAGTTTCTGAAGGAACAAACTTTACAGGACGCGGGACCTTTAACAGCCCCAGCTCTGGCTTGGAGCCCTGCTCGAGGCAGGCAGGCATGCTCCGTTGCTACCTTTGCCTCTCCAAATCCATCTTCAGAGTCCTTTTACCTCTTCCTTTTGAGTGATAGCAGGGAGTCTGGCTTTGTATTTGGTTTACATTTCTAAAGTAGTACTTGTATTTCTTCCTCTCCTTCCTCCCTAGCTTCAACTACAGGAGCACATGGAGGTAATTTGTTTTACTGTCACGGGTGTCCCTTTTCTTGACAGGATGGGCCTGATTAAAACCAGGCCAGTTAAAAGGTCAACCTTGCAGGCAAGTGGACACAGCCCATGACTCAGGCGCTTCAGGAGGGATGAGGAGGGATGGTGGTGTGTTATTGAAGCAAGATGGGGGGGCGGGGTGGGGTATCTATCTTGGGGGGGGGGGTCCTTTCCTCCGAAGGACTGAGCTTGTAGGGGGCTGTTGTGCCAGGACTAAGTCAGGCTATCAGCAGCACCAGTTGTCCATACCCTCTTTTCCTTCCTTCCTAAGGGTCCAGGTTACGTGTGTCAGCCTCTTTGGGTTCACAAGGCAGTATCATGTCATGGAAAAAAGCCCCAGATGTGACTCTGAGAGCAAGATTGGGCTCTCTGCTGGGTCACACAGAACCTCAGGAAATTTTTTCAGCCATTTAACTTTTCCCAACTCAGTTTCTGGATCCTAAAAATGGAAGTTAGTAAATCTGCTGTGTGAGGGTCAAATTAAGATAATTTTTGAAGCTATAGAATGCTATATACATGCCAGCTGTTGCTCTCAGATATTATTATTGCCATCACTATTGTGAATATTATGGCGGATGACTAATAATGAATCATTATTATCATGACTGTCATTATTAATGAATATAAGTACCACTTCATTCATTCGTTTCTTCACTTATTCATCCATTTGACAAACATTTATTTATTGGGAGTTCCCTGGTGGTCTAGTGGTTAGGATTCGGCGCTTTCACTGCTGTAGCCCAGGTTCAGTCCCTGGTTGGGGAGCTGAGATCCCACAAGCCACGCGGCACGGCCAAATAACAACAACGACAAAAAGCATTTAATTTATTAAGTGTCTGCTGTATGCCCGAGGCGGTGCGCTTTCGGGGTCCATGGTGGGTGGCACTCGGTGATGGTTCAGTTGGTGACCACTTTGCTGAATCGAACAAGAATGAACTGGTAGTGATTTCATTTGTTTTAGAGGATGTTGCAGCATCCTCTAGATTTCATGTCCTTCCAGGGACCAGTAAAGAACACATTTTCCTGGATGAGTTTTTTGAGCACTTGATAACGTAAGGATATATAAGATATGCGTAAGATTCATTTGATACAGACAGTAAGAAGCAAAATGATTTGTTAAAGGAAACTCATTAAATGCTTTCCTTCCTTCCTTCCTTTTTTTTAGTCGTTTATTCCTTGAGTAGTTCTCGATTATCTGCTGTGGGTCTTCCATACTCAATCCAATGTTGGAACTACTGAGAACTTGAAAGCTTATTTAAAGTCTCTTTCAATTTCAACACCCTTAAAAAAAAAGTCGCATGGAAAGGAAAAATCTAAACACATCCTGTAGAGAAGATATTCCATACCACTTCCTCTGACCATTATTACGATCTTTATCCTGCTTCATCCTTTGCACGGTGTTCCTCTGCAAGTCAGCGGGAACTGCGTAGCAGGGCTGAAGGCAGGATGTGCCTCAGAGCAGGAGGAGAAAGAGCCCTGTGGATGGTGATCAGACTAAAACTTAAACCGTTATTTGGAGTGACCACATAATTAAGGGGAGGTTAAAAAATGAAAAATACAGCTGCAAGGGTAGGGTTTATTCCTTTAATAAGAAAAGAAAAAAGTCAGGAGGGATGAAAAGAAAACAAACACAGTGACATGAGGCATGCACTCTCTTTCATAAGAAGAATCAAAGATAGTTTCAACCTAATCTTTTGAGAGGACAGTAAATGCCTCTCCCTTCTGGATTAGGCAGGTGACGGGAGTAAAAGCACCGCAGCTGGGAGTCTCCAAAGCTGACAGGTGCTGGATAGAAGATGGCCCAGATTGTCCCGTGAAGTGTAGACGATGCTCGGGATGACAGGCCCCTCTTGATCTGTCCGAGGACAGAGCTGCTTCGTCTGTTGACGCCTCGTTCAGGGTCCCCCCACCTCGCTCAAACAGCTGCCAGAGGCAGCCATGAAATATTGCTTAATTATAGAATTTCCCTTGATCCTCTTTATCCCTTCCTTCTACCTCTACCCCCCACCCCCTGGCCCCCTTGTGCCCCCCTCCGTGGTTCACAGCACCTTTAGGCTAAGCACTTAGAGGAGTATTATGGTGGTGCCTTTTCCAACTCACAGTTGAGGGACTCACAGATGTTCAGCCCTACACTCTAGCTGTGGAATTACTCTTGGAGGCTGTAATTAGCAGTTTTAGGTTCAAAAGTGGAATGCAACATTATTTTTTAAGCAGGCAGTGAGTTTACTTGGATTGGGGGGGGATAGCTTTCCTCATTCTTTCTCTCCTTTTTTCTGATTGAGAAATAATGCTTATTGTACAAAATGGAGGACGTATCAAGAAATCTAAATATATGAATGAAACCGACTTTCCCCTTATTCATATGTATGCATATTAACCAAAATAGGATCATGTTCACTTAGCAATATATTGTGAACATCTTTCCAGTTTAACAAATATAGATCTGTGTCATTTATAATGTCTGTTCAGTCTTCCATGGTCTGGCTGAACCATAATTTATTTAACCATTAGACACATTTAAGATATAAACAAAACTGCAATGGACATCCCTGCACATACATTTTGCATACTTGTTGTAATGGTTTGGAATTATGTTTATGATTAACAGGGATGTGAAATGAGATTATTTATTTGTCTCTAATGTTAAGGTAAGGTGATCAAGGGCTGATGTGATGGCTGCACAGGTACTTGTCTTTTTCTACTTTGTTGTTCTTAATGAGCGGCTTTCATTCCTCATGTTTTAAGAGGGCTGCTGTAGCTCTGGCCATCACGTCCACATTCCAAGCTGGAAGAAAGAAGGGTGGAAAGCAGAGAAGCTTGTGTATCCCTTCCATTTAAAGAACTTTTCCAGAATTTCACACAGCACTCTGTTTAGTGTCTAGAACGTAGTCTCTTGGCCACGCTTAGCACCCAGAAGAGAGGGAGAGCAGATATTCAGAAGCGGCCAGCCATCTCTGCCATATCTCTGTAACTGTGTCCTTGGTATAAGCTTCGTGGAAGTGGAGTTTCTGGTTCAAAGCTTTTTAAAGGGTTTTGTAATGTGCTGACAAACTACTCTCAAGAAAGAAGTTACTGAGTTAAGTTTAGTAATATGCAAGAGACTCACTAAGAGACCCTTAGTGAGGCTGTGGGTTCTTGGGTGAGCATTTTTAAAGCTATTTTCCTGAAGCTGTGTTCTTTCTTTTGTTTAAATCACACATTCTGCAGAGGGTTGATGTGGCAGGTGTTGATATATTTACAGTTTTTTCTTCAAAATTGATGTCTGTACAAGTAGAGCATTCCTTCCAGATATTGGAAGGACATTTGGCTGAGAATTCAAACACTGTTCACACATGTTTCCTCCATTTCTAAGAAAACTTATTTGGAGATTGAATTAATAAACGAACCCAAGTAAGGTGGCTCCTTCCCAGTCTGAAAAATTTCCCTGCCAGTTAAGTAAAAGGCACAGTGAAGAAGCTGTTCAGATATATAGATGTTTGATTTCTGTCACACTGTGGCATGGCCATCAGTAGCCCCCCAAATAAAGGAATCTTCTGCGTGGGGTTCCCTCCTTTTGGGTGGGGTCTGTTTTCTCCTTCCGTGAAAGGATATTAAGGGTCATCATTATTGTCAAATTTTTATTGCTTTTGTTTAGATATTAAAAAACTTGGTGTCACTCTGTTTCTTAATTTGGTTATTCAAGTATCTTAGCCTTTTTTCCCCCATCTTTCTTTATCTTGCATAGGTTATAGAATAAAATTCACCTCTCTTCAAAGTTAGAAAAGTGACCTGCCAAAGTATTACTAAGGGATCATATCAAAACAGGTGATTATTCTAGTGCTACTTTTCAGTCAGAACTAACTTTGAGAAAAATATGATAGTTGGTGAATCAGTAGGTGACAGTACCTTGTATATTCTTACAAGTTTCGTATAAGTTTAAAGTCTTATCAAAATTAAAATTACATACACAGAAATAGATGTTTTTTAATATGAGAATTAATACCAGCCAGTTTAGTGAAGAACAGTGGGTTTGGATGGGGAAATAAGTCATAAAAAATGGAAACAGATCCATATTTCTGTTCTTTGTTAAATACAAAAGATTAAAGCCATAGTATATTTTTGCTTAACATCCACCTGTGGGTACAAAGCTACCTCTCTTTGGAGTTTGCATTAACATGCTTTGTATAAAACTATAGTACTTTTTAGGCTAAATTTGTTCTTCCATTGTGTTGAGTCACAGAAACTTCTTGCATTTCTGTACCTGATCTGTACCCCTGCATTTTGGGGTGAGCTATGGGGATGAGCTCTTGTCACCCTGTAAGTGATTAAAAAACTAAATTAGTGTAAAACTTCTTGAACATTTCTGTTAGGAAGGATGAAAAGCCATTAGATACTCTTTTTCTAGTATTTAGTCTTTTGCTTTTTGCTTCAAGCTGAAATCCTTTCTACTTTATACATGAGGCTGAAAGTCTTGTGCTGACATGGGATGCTCATCACCCCTAAAAGTGCCTAATGAGGGCACTAGAGGAATCTCAGCTTTGGCCTTTTCTTACCCTGAATCTGAGAGTTGTTATTATTAGAATGCAGGGTGGGAGAAGGGTGGTAGTGAAGGAGCCACTGAGGCTGGTGGTTTGCTAGTTCTTTTGTGTTTTGAGAATGTTTTTGTCTCTAGATCAGTTATTAACTAGCTACTCTATGTGAAATCAAATAAATCTGTAGGTTTTGCAGTGAATGGATGTCCACTCTTATTTTCCCCCATTTTCTTGGGTTCATTGTACCCTAGGGTGTTTGCTGATTTTTTTTGCATTTGAATTCCTCAGATCTTTGTAAAAAGTTGGGATACATTTTCATGAGAGAAAGAAGAATTAATATTTATAGAGTGTCGTGTGTCTGGAACTTGCAGGTGGGTGTGTTTTACTTTTGTTATTGGATGAAATATTCAAAACAACCTCATGAAAGGATGTTCTTATGCCTGTTGTACAGTGGAGGAAACCGAGGCTTGGAGATGCTAAGTGTAAAGTTTCAGTGGTCTCTTAACTGGTTAATTGCAGAGGCAAAGTTCAAAGCTACTGCAGTACTGTCTCATTTGGGTGATGCTTTCAACCAGAGATGCCAAGAAATACATGTAAAGAGACATTGTGGGCTGGGTTTACAGGAAACATACGCAGTGTTGCCCGGTGATTATCTTCAAGGCCTCCAGTGTCCCTCTCCCCTCCCTGCCTGGGAAGCCGAACTCAACTCCCCTTCTTTTGTCTTCCATCCTCCAAACCGTTTCATGCGAAATGAGATGCGGGCTGTGAAAAGCACCTCCAGGCTTTCTCCAGACTGGGGTTGGGGTTCGTGCCAGTCTTTTCTTCAGTTCCATGTGTCTTGTCTTTCAAACATGTGCAGAAAGTGACTGACACCCAGAGCCCAGGGTGGCTCATCCTCTTCCCAGAATTAAAAAAAAAAAAAAAAAAAAAGCCAACAAAAAGGAGTTGACTCTCCCCACATGACTAGACTAACCCCAAAGAATTTTTGGCTTTTAGGAGGTTTTCCCCTGTTTCTTTGGGCAAGTGACATTTAGTTCATTTGGCCCCATTAGAACAAGCTATGTGTCAATGTCCCATTTAAGAACAACTGGAAAAACAACACGTTGAAACACGTGTTGGGCACAGAAAGCCTGGAAAAACAACTTTCAAAGTATTTGAGCACTTAAAGTAGCTCGGTGGTTTAAAAAAAGATTCTTTAAAATACTGATCACGAGATTAAAGCTGCTTCCCAGATGTCAGATGCAGCTGATATGGGGATCGTATCTAACATGCAGCTATCAAGACAGAACATCAGGCTCTGGACCATTTATAATAACAATAAAAATAGGGGCTGTGGGCTTCCCTGGTGGCGCAGTGGTTGAGAGCCCGCCTGCCGATGCAGGGGACGCGGGTTCGTGCCCCGGTCCGGGAAGATCCCACATGCCGCGGAGCGGCTGGGCCCGTGAGCCGTGGCCGCTGCGCCTGCGCATCAGGAGCCTGTGCTCCGCAACGGGAGAGGCCACAACAGTGAGAGGCCCGCGTACCGCAAAAAAAAAAAAAAAAAAAAAAAAAAAAAATAGGGGCTGTGCTCTGTTAACCTCCACACCACCCTTTATTTCACTGTCACTACCCACCTGATGGCCAGCTCCTAGGGCCCACGCTAGATCGGCTTCTGTTCCGTCCATCCCGGAGGAAAGCACCCTGCGGGCATTCAGGACCATATGCCTATTTAAGTGGCATGAATTCAACTCTCCATACCTACCAAATCCCAACATAAGTATTTGGGGACAGCATCACTTCATCTGGAGCTTGGCTGTAGAAACAGTACCATGTCCTAACTCTGGAAGGATCCATCTGTGTTGGACTTATTGAAAGACCTTATAATATACACAAAGCTTAGCCGACTGTATGTACATTATGGACCATTTAAAGGATTTTCAGTGGTAAATTTCTCCACACCCCACATTTGCCGAAAGTGAGTTTGGAACTGAATCCTCGGGGAAGATACAGTGCCAGTGTAAAGGCATCTTGTCAAATGAACTGAATGAATGGATGAGTGCCTTTCACTTCCTTTGGTAATTCTAGAATTCGCCATTCACTAGGAACCTCATCTTTTCTTCACTTCTCCTCATTCCCATCCCATATTTTTGTTTGTGAAAAAGGAAAGAGTGGGAAAAGAGGTACCAAGTACATATTTTATACTTGATACCTGGAAATAATAAAATAATAAAGAGTGGTAAAATAAACTCTTACATTGTTGTTCGGTTTCAACACAAGACACGTGATTTGTAAACCTGTTAATATCATTATTGATCCTGACATGAAAAGCGAAAAAATAGGCTAAGCGTTGATAATACAATTGCAATACAGCCAAAGTTCTTTAATCGGATGCTTGGCCAAAGGCAAACAAACAAACAGAAACGCAGACTTTTTTCTTCTCGCTTTTTTTGGGACTAGGAAAAATGAAGTGAAGCAAGAGCTGGCCCAGTTTGCAGAGACCAAGTCAGGTTTGGCCTGGTCGGGTGGCGTTGGAGACCTTCGCGGGGATGATGGGGTACCTCACACAATAGCTCAACCTCCGAGGCGAGGTCAGTGAGTCACACCTTGGGGCTGTGTCCTTGAGTCACCCGCTTCCCAAAGAGGCTTTCTCCGAAAGTGGTGTATTCATAGTGTCCCCGACTTTCGCGCCCCAGGGACAAAACGCTGGTAAATAAACCCCTGCAGGAAGGAACTACGTAGATTACGGCCTCACGTGGGCGCACTCTGCACTTGGGGGCTGACAGCAGCTCTGCCCGGACCGAGCAGGTTCAGGAATAAACTCGCAGAGAAGCTGGTGATGCTCTGTGGAGAGGGTTCACGTAGATCGACGCCCACAGCTGGCCGCGGCGGAAGTGCCCGCCGACCTTTCACGCTGCTGCGGCTCCTAGTGCTGTTAATTTCAACAAGTAGAGCGTTCTTGGCACTGCAGGGAATGGAAATCGAGGATTAGAGCCTCGTAGTTAAAAATACAATCCCTGCCATTCATTCGGAATTCCAGAGAACTCTGAAATTTTTTGAATTGGCAAGTGAATGGTAGAGACCGGAAGCGTGCACCAAAATAATGCTTCTGGTCTGGTGTCGTCTTTTATTAGAGGATCCTAAAAAATCCCCTACTTATATATGAGTTATTAGTCCTGTGTCACAGACTGCAGCAGCTGTGTTTGATGAGCTGCCGAAGTGAAACTCTCACCGGAACCTTTTTTTTTTTTTTTTTTTTTGCGGTACGCGGGCCTCTCACTGTTGCGGCCTCTCCCGTGGCGGAGCACAGGCTCCGGACGTGCAGGCTCAGCGGCCATGGCTCACGGGCCCAGCCGCTCCGCGGCACGTGGGATCCTCCCGAACCGGGGCACGAACCCGCGTCCCCTGCATCGGCAGGCGGACTCTCAACCACTGCGCCACCAGGGAAGCCCTGACCGGAACCTTTTAACTATAAATTACTTGTGGTTTCAAAGAAGGATGCGCTTGCTCCGCCAACACACTTCTGTGGTGTGAACAGTCACCTTTATTGTACGACATGAGTCAGTTTTTATAGCTTTAGGACTTAATCTATGAATGATACGAATGTTTTGCTAATGGATGTGTCCTCTAGGTACATTTGCAGCCTGACTTTTACCTCTTTGTACCTTCTATTCTTACGAATCGGACTAGCAAGAGGTGGTGATGTTTAGGATTTGGGCAGAACAGAATAAGAATTGTAACCAATTGTAGTGCTATGAAAGCTGCTCTGGGACAAAGAGTCATCAATGGGGGTGACAATAGGAAGGATGGCAACTTGGGAGGGAGACTGGTGGCTTTAGAAAGAAAATAAAACATTAGCTATGGATCTGTTCAGCCAGCACTTTATTTCCGATTGTCAATGTGTTCAGAAGCCAAATACCCATTAACCACCTGGGCTGATAGGGTTAAACAGAGGGGAACA